>NW_020954556.1:61448772-61594467 GCF_900497805.2 Vombatus ursinus
CTAACCAAGTTGGGGCTCAGGTTGAACTGGACACATCATGGTCATCTGCTTCTTGCTTCTTCTAAGTCTAGCGTTATATTGAAGACTATGGGAGGTGGGGCATGGAGAGAAGGAGCTGCATTATCTCGTGTAATTAAAAGACTGGGTCCCATGAGGCCAAAGACAGTCACCCAGATGATTAAAAATTGTTGTGTTGAGTCAAGGGTCCCATCACTCAAACAGGTGGAAAACAGGGAGAATGGAATTGTTAGCTCTGCTGTTTGGTAGACGTGGTGAAATGAACAGTGGGTTGGGTCATCTGGGTTCTTCCTAGGCTCTGCTACTGATGAGGTGTGTTAACCCAAGATAAATCACTTCCCCTATTTAGAATTCAGTTTTTACTTCTATAAAATGAGATTGTGTATGTGTGTGTGTGTGTGTGTGTGTGTGTGTGTGTGTGAGAGAGAGAGAGAGAGAGAGAGAGAGAGTTGGGGGGATAGACTAAATAATCTATAATCTCAGTAGAATTTGAAAACATAGAACACAGAAAACAAGAGCTGATAGGGCCATTATCACAGAATATCAGAGCTGGGAGTAATCTCAGAATATAGAACACAGATTGTCAGAGCTGGGAAAGGCTTTGGAATGTGGTACATAGAACGTCAGAGCAGGTACAGTTCTAAGAACATACAGAATAGAATGGCAGAGCTGGAAGAGGCTTTCAGATCATCTAATTCAACAGCTACAAGTAACAGATGGGGAAACTGAGACTCAGAGGGGGAAAGGCTGTCCCAAAGGTCAACTGGTTAATGGCAGTCAGGACTCTATCCCTGGTTAATGGCAGATTCATGACTGAAACTCTGATCACCTAACTCCAAACTCATTTTATGTTGTACCACACTACTCCCTGGAGCCCTCCTTCCCAAATCAGCTTTCTACCTCAATTATCCCATTAGTGTGAGTCTCCCAGTCTAGGAAACTTTGTTATTTTTGACCCTCATTTCTTCAACTTTCATATCTTTTCTACGTTCCAGTCCTGTTTATTTTAAATGCCTTCAGTATTTGCTCTTCATTTTTACTGTTTCTCTCTCATCTTGAATATCATCTCACAACTGTGTTTGTGTGTGTGTGTGTGTGTGTGTGTGTGTGTGTGTGTGTGTGTGTGTGTTGGAGATTTGGCAATATCCTCCTAGTTAGTCTCCCTGTTTCTGGTGTCTCTCCTATTTTAATCCATCCAGTACCACACTCATCCTTGTGATATACTTTCACTCTGTCAGTTCCCTACTCAAGAATTTATAAAGAATTTAGAGAAAGAACAGAGCCTGGGAACCCAGCTGAATAGACTCTGCACCAAAGGAGCCTGCATGAGCCCTCTTCTATCAAGAATGAAAGAACTTCTAGGCCCTGTCATGCCAGGAATTGTTGTTACTCATTTGCCACACACATATCCAAAACATGAGCCTCGCTACCATTGCATACTAGCTTTGAGCAGATTCTTTCCACGGACACTATGTATATTTGTGGAATAATGTGTCCCACAATGTGTCCCAGGGTTATGGGAGCAATGACTTGTAGCAACTATTCTTACTCTACAGTTTTAGTTTCCTAAGAGCTAATTTAATCTACTGGCTTATTATTAACGGAAAGCACACTGGTGGTACACTTAAATTGTATTTTTTTTAAAGAGCTAAGATAGCAAGGTTCAGTTGATAAATATTCCTTCTAATCCCTCCTTTTATGCAGCCCTAAGTCCAACTTTCCTAGGCACTAACAGTCTACAAACAAAGAAGATTTGGGCAAGTATATACGTATATATCTAAGTACCTGGCTAGCTTCCTTATATATATATATCCTTCTCCTATTTTTTGCTTTCCTTGCTATAAGTTTTTTATTGAGCACCTCGTATGGGCAACACCTTGTACAATAACAATAATAATAATTATTATTATTAGTGTTACAGCAGCTAACATTTATACAGTGTTTTAAGCTTTGTAAATTTCTTACATTTATTATCACCCTTGATCTTTACAACAATCTGGTCAAATAGGTGCTTTTTATTATCTCAATGTTATAGATGAGGAAGCTGAGGACAAAAGAGGTCATGTGACTTGCCCAGGGTCACACTTTTAATGAGTGCCTGGGACATGTTTCAAACTCAGGTCTTCCTGTCTCCAAGTCTAGAATTCCATCCACTATCCCAGCTAGATGTTTCTAACTTTTTTTTTTAAATCAAATATTCTTTTCTCTCAGAGGTTCTGTTTTCTCTTCTGTAAACTAATCAACCACTCAGTCAATAAACATTTGATTATTAAGTGACTATTATGTGTCAATCACTGTGCTAAGCATTGGGGATACAAAAAGAGGTAAAAGACAGCCCCTGCCCTACAGGAGCTCACAATCTAATACATCTACAATCTAAACAGAAAGG
Source organism: Vombatus ursinus (assembly GCF_900497805.2). NCBI lineage: Eukaryota > Metazoa > Chordata > Mammalia > Diprotodontia > Vombatidae > Vombatus > Vombatus ursinus. The sequence goes on from NW_020954556.1 coordinate 61,451,180, forward strand.
AGATGCATTAGATGGTTCTTTAACACAGTCAAAAAAGAAAGGGATGTTGTTATTGTTGAGTCGTGCCCAACTCTACGGGGCAAAGATAGTGGAGTGATTTGCCATTTCCTTCTCCAATGTGTCACCATTTTTTTTCTAAAGTAAAAAAAAACATTGAATCAAACATTATAGCACATAAAATGGCAAGAAATGATTCCCCTTATGGAAACCATGAGTACCTTTTCTCAAAAGATACCATACCACTGGTGGAGGAGTACATGCACACACACATGTGCACACACATACATGCATAGAATATGTGTGATTTGTCAACAGACATGTAGGGTACATATGTGGGCAGGACAGCTCCCAACTCTCAAAAGTTATCAATATCCCTCGATGATGGACTCCTACTGTCTTTTCTGAGTGTGTCAACATTTGTAGTCTCATAGTTTGCTGCTACTATCTTTTATACCACTGAGTCTTTGGAGGACTATATCTGACCCTCTGATACCAACTACTAGGTGCAATTGCTAGAAAGGCTCTCCTTAGTAGGAAGGGATGCGAATTTTTAAACTGAGGGCTATGGATCACCATACCCAGTCCAAAAGACAACAGATTCTAGTAGAAGTCTCTGAACTGTCTATTCTCTTGCCTGGTTCCCCCATTAGATTATCTGTTGCCTTTCTTTGTATCTCCACCATCTAGCAATGTGTCCCCATTTTATAGAAGAGGAACTGAGGCAAATAGGGGTTAAGTGACTTTCCCAGGGTCATACATCTAGTAAATGTCTGAAGCCAAATTTTAAACTCAGATCTTCCTGACTCCAGGCCTGGTGCTCTAACTGTTGCACCACCTACCACTGTTACTTAGGGTCATAGACACAAAAGCTGTGAGGAACATGTAAGATCATCTAATCTAACTTCTCCTCACCCCCATTTTACAAATCAAGCCCCTGAGGTCCATAGAATGGAAGAGAAGTCCAAGGCTGAAGAGGCAGCCAGTGGCAGGGCTAGGATTCATCCTGGGGTCTTCGTTTTCCAAATGCAGTGATCTTTCTATTACCCAACCTTGCCTCTCATAAAACTTGCTCAAAACGAACTAGGCCTGAAGTTGATTTCCTCTCCTTTCAAATAAAAGAGCTAGTGAATTGATTAGAGGCAACAGAGTTATTGGATGCTGGCAGGAAAGGGATTTAAGGGAGATGTAATGGCGCCATAAAAGCTTTGTTGGGTTGCTTTTATAAGGCCAAATCCGCTTCGGGGAGCCCTGGCCCTAAGAGGTTAGCGGAAGTCTGAATGGGACTTGTCTGTGGGATAAATGCAGAGCACAACCCTTCCAGGGAGGGGAAGAGAAAAAAAGGCAAACTAAATGACAAGTAGGGTACTTTCCCACGGAAAATGTCCTCCGAAAGGAAGCAAGCAATGAGGCTCGGAGAGGAATAAATGATGTAGAAATGACAATCGCTCTTCAGCCGGGCCTATGACTGCACTCATGGCTGATAAGATCCAGCATGTGTCAGTTGTCAAGTGTCTCTTGTCACACTTCAATGTGAACTTTACAGCAAAAGGGGGACAAGAGGCAGCGAAGGGGAAAACAGTGTGGCTCAGAAGGACTTGTGCACTGAGTGTGAAGCCATTTCAATTTTATATTCCAAAGGACTTTGGAGGTGATCCCATGAATGCAATTATTCTCACCTAATAAAAGCAACATATGCTAAGACAATTAAAAGATTTTATGAGACATCTATTCATTGTACTCAATTTCAGGCTGAAGGAGGGAAAATGGGTGAGAAAGAACCTGTTTGCCAAAAAGGCAGCATGGCATGGCATGGGGAATGGGGAAGGGGTCAGCTTCAAAAAAGAAAGGTACAAAAAAATCGACTGGCCCCACCCACAAATAAGCGTTTCGCCTCTTGGCATAACTAGCTTTCCAATCTTGTCTCACATTAATCCAATATACGTGGTTTTTACTCCCACCAAACTTCTAACTGGAAGACAAGCTGTTCCTGAACCTTGACATAGTGTCTCCTACACTTCTGCATATTAGCGTGGGCCAGCCCCCAAGCCTGGGCCATATGACAGTGCTGTATCCTCATGTTTTACCCTTCTCTTCTTTCTTCAACGCCCAGCTCAGGCATCAGCTTCTCCATGAAGCCTTCTCTGATCCTGCCAGCTGAATGTGATCTCTCCCTCTTCAAATTTTTCTTGAGCGCTTTGTGTGAACATCTTCTTTGATCTCACCACATTCTACCTTTATTTAACGTGCTTACTTGTGTACATTCTGTCTCCTCTGCTCTCCCCCTCAGAAGGCAAGAACTACGGCACTGCTCATCTCGTATCCCCAGGACTTCGTACAGTGGCTGGTGTGACGGGTGAAAGGAACCTGAATGATAATCTAGTTCAGGTACCTCATTTTACTTATGAGGAAAACTGAGGCTCAGAGTAAGGAAGGACTTTGCCAAATTATAAATGTCTGAAAGGGATTTGAACTCAGGTCCTCTAACTTTAAAACTAATTGTATTTTACACTGTATAACACCTATAGCAGGTGTTAATGACATTTATGTAGTAGTACTTTCTCAAAGTGCTTTCTAAAATATAATAGTAATAATAGCTCTCATTTATACATAATGCTTTAAAGTTTACAAAGAACTTTTTTTTTAAAGGCAATTGGGGTTAAGTGACTTGCCCAGGGTCACACAGCTAGTAAGTGTCAAGTGTTTGGTTTGAGGCTGGATTTGAACTCAGGTCCTCCTGACTTCAGGGCCAGTGCTCTATCCACTGCACCACCTAGCTGCTTCCTACAAAGAACTTTTCTACACATTATTTAATTTGACTCCCTACCATAACTGGGTGAAGTGGGAGTTATCCCCATTTTATAGATGAAAACAGCAAGGCTCAGAAAAGCTTATGTCAGTTGTCCAGGGTTACACAACAAAAAAGTGGCAAAAGTGGAATCTGAAATGAGGTTTACAAGTTCTCCATGCTATCTCTATGAAATGGAGTAGGGGGATTAGTGTACACATAGATCAAATAAAATGGTGTCACCTCTATGGAAAAAGCTAGGGGACTGGCTTTTGGGAATATGGAAGAGTCTGTGGATATTCTGTGTTAGCTTATCACATTGTTGGGAGTCATTGGAATGGCCTAGGTCATTAACATGAGCTGACTCAGCAACAATGGGGGCTTGTGACCCAGACGTGTACCAAACCCTCACTACCTACTGCTCCTCAATAGTAATAAAAAGTTGAATTAAGTTGAATCGAAATACCCAAACTAGCCTGAAATTCAGTTTGATAGTGTGTTGTTTCTAGGTGCCTTCTCTCCTGATACTGATGAATTTGACAGCAGACAATTCTCCCAAGTAGCTAGAAAATGAAGAAGTTAAAACGGTCCTAGGTCATGGAAGCTGATGATGAAGACAAATTGGGAAGCTAATTGACCCCTATGAAGGTGTAGAACAGTAATATTTTCACTCTAGAGCAAATGGGAAAGAGAACTAGCTTACATTTCTTTAGTACTCTGTAGTTTATGAAACAGCTTCCTCAAAGCATCTCTGTGAGGTAGGCAATACAAGTATTATCATTTTTCTGTGCCAAATAAGGAAACTGAGGTTCAGAAGAGTTATCCCAGAACCTTCAACAATCTGGTCTAGTCCAATACTCTCACTAAGTGGAGGAAAGGATCCCTTAAAATTCCGTGTTTATTAGAGCTAAATCAGATTATGTTATAGCTATGGGCAGCTATAGGATAAACATGGGAAAAGGTACCTAAAATAATTTCCCAGAGGGCATGGGGAGGGTCTTGGATTCTTAAAAGTTATACCAGCAGAGAGAGACAGAGACAAGGGGAGAGAAACAGACAAAGACAGAGGGAAACAGAGAGAGCCACCAGATCTTACCAATATGGAAAGGCTTCACAGACAGGCTCAGGCAAGGTTTCTTTCTTGAGGGCTAGCCCAATTCAGCAGAGATTCTGATGGCCATAAGGACTAGACAATAGGTGATGAAATTTTTGGCCACAACAAACCATATCTTGAACTAGAAATATTAGGCAAAAGGTATGTATTATCACAAATCAGGCAAGCCCATTGCAAATGTCCATAAACTTCCTGAAGTTCAGCTTCCTGAAGCCCATTCTACAGGCTGATCTGTCTTGCAATATAATAAGCTTCCTATCACTGGTGGTAGGTAAGCAGAAACTAGATGATTTCCTTCTGGAGATAGTGCATCCTTGTACTCTCTTCCCTTTGACGTCTTTTCTAGTTCAGATTCTATGTAATGTACTAATCATACCTATTTAGAAAGGGGATTGAGAGGGTCTTGGAAAATGTAGGTGAAAGCCCTTCCTATCCATAAGGTGCCATGACTTCAGAGCAAACCAGCTGAGAAAATGAAGAGGACAACAATGGCATTTCCCTGCCATCCTCTCCCCAGCCACCAAGATGGAACTTTGAATGTTTGTATTCTTGTATTCGGAAGCCCAGAGATGACCTGCCCTCTCATATGGCAAGTTGCCAGCTGCATTTGAAACCAAAGTCTGTGTGTAGATAAAAATGCAGGAAGCAATCTTAAAAGGACATACTAATTAACTTCCTGGGATCTCAAATTTTAAAAGCTTTTTGGATCGAATGTATCACAGTAATTTTTTTTTTCTTAAGGATTCTAAAGATTGGTTTTGCTGTCAGGACAACAAAAAAGAAAAGAATGAGATGGCAAATTTTCTGTTTTTCTTGCTCAGTTAGTGCTCCCAATATGACTTTAGAAAAGACGACTTGAGATTGGCTAATAAAAGGCAGCAGTCCCTTGGTGTGACACTCAAAATCTATAATGCATCAGAAAAGACCAAAATTCCTTTTTGGGCAATTAAGGATGATAAGATCATAAATTCAGAGCTGGAAGTGACCTTAGAAACCATCTAGTCCAAAACACTCATTTTACAGATCAGGAAACCGAGGCCCATAGAGTTTAAATGATTTGCCCAAGGGAAGGAACCCTTTGACTCCATGCTTACATCCCCCAGAAGTGCTGTTTTCTCAGTGGCTCTTGTGGCTAATGCGAGGTTATACACTGTCCTGGATGGTAGCTCATCCTCATAAATCAATCAACAAGCATTTACTGAATGTTCACTCTATGCCAGATCCTGTGCTTCATGCCTGGGATGCAAAGACAAATGTGAAATAGCTCCTGACCTCTAGCAGCTTACATTCTGTAGGGTGTACGTGTTGCCTATTCCATCTTTGAGAAATAGCATTCCCCATTCCACCTCCAATAGAGAAGTTTTGTACAAAAGTATTAACACAGAGCAGGAACGAATTAGGGGAAAGGGGACAAAGGAAGGAATGAAAATCTTTCTCGGAAGAATACGAGCATAGGACACAGGCGCTAGGAGGATCTTAGAGAGCATCTAGTTCAACCTCTTCATTTTATAAATGAAGAAATCCCAGTTCTGGTGCAGCTAAGTGACTTATCCTAGGTCACGCAGATAGTTTATATCAGAAATGGGGTTCAAACCCAGGTCTTCTTATTCTAAACCCAGGGCTCTTTATGCTGAGAATAGCTCAGCTGACCAGAGAGACTGGCACCATTCAGATCTGAGGATGAAATCCTCACTGGGACTTTGCTTGCTTGTTAAGACACATCAATATTTAAGGATTTGTGATTTCAACAATTGGGGATTCCCACCCCCAACATCTTACACCACAGTCTTAATGGGTTGTTGTGACCAAAATAAACCAACAATTATACAAATCATTCCCTGGTGGTCATTTCTTTGTTGACTAGCATCTCAGGGCTTGGTTTAATGCGATGACAAATTTTGTTTCTAGAGGACTGACAATGAAGTATGCAATCCACATCTTGACAAGGAAATGATGGACTCAGGTTTTCAAATAAGACTTTCTGGAACTAGCCAACATGGGAGTTTGTTTTGCTTGGCTTTGTATATTTATAATAAAGGCTTTATTTTTCTTTTCTTCCAACTGATGGTAGATGGGGGATGAGAGGTTAAGATGGGAGGAATAGAGTAGCAGAACAAAAGAAAAAAGAAAAGAAGGGGGAAAGGGAAAAGATAAAAAAGAAAAAGAAAAGGAAATTGTTGAACTATTTTTGAAAGAATGCTCAGAAGAAAACAGAATGAGGGCCAGAAGGAATCACAGATAGGCAGGATAGCTTTGAAAGTTATATGCTTAATTTATTACATACTTTTTAAAAAAAAAAAGCAAGCTGTACTTCATAGAGATCTGTAATTTCATGTACAATCCTCTTTTTCTGTCCTACTATATATATATATATGTGCAAATATCCATTTTATTTGTTGTTTGTTAAGTTCAGAATAAAAATAATTTTTTTTTAAAAAGAGAAGCATCTTGGCTGTCAGCTAGCAAGTATCAATGCCCTGAAGAATAGCATGGGTTGGCTTATTTTAGATGAAACATATGGCTTTCCATCCACTTAGATTGGCTACTGGTTCCCATGTGCTGGTGTAAGGCGAGGTACAGCCCTTCTCTATGGTGTGATGTTGATATCCAGTTCCTTTCATTTCAATAACAACCTAGTAGATGAAATGTTTCCTTGACAAGATCCTTGGCATGTCCTGTAAGGGTTTGGTTCCTGAATCTTGGGAAGCTAGTATGACCCATAAAGTCACAAAGCCCCCACCCCACTACAACTGAACCTGCTATATGCTCTATTTCCAGTTGTCTGCTCAAGGTTGAGACACATCTGGTCCACCTCCCCAGTATCTGGTCTTGCTTTGTGCGAGTGCTCAGCAACTCACTTTGATTTAGTCTCTCCTTCAGCATTCCTTCCTGGCAATTCCCTTGGTTTGACAACTCTGCTTACAATTATATTCTCAGTTTAATAATAACCCACATTTCTATAACAGGTGACATTTACATAGCACTTTAAGGTTTGCCAAGCATTTTATATAGATTGTCTTATTTGAGCCTCCCGTCAACCCTGTGAAAAACAGTGGGTACGAAACAGGGTACTCCTGTTTCAACGATGAAGTTTCTTCACCAATGAAGAAACTGAGGCTGAAAGAGGTTAGTGACAGTGGATCACAGATTTATAATTGGAAGAGACTTTAGAGGTCATCTAGTCCAACCTCCTTCATTTTACACATGGGGCAATTGAGGCAAAGGGAGGTTTGGCGCTTTGCCTAGTGTAATGTCAGAGGCAGGATCTGAGTCCAAATCCAGCATGTTTTACATTGTACCAAACTGCTATCTCTCAGTAAGGTCAGCAGAGGCAGAAGGTCTATTTAGAGCACTTGAAGCTTTATAAAGCTTTGAACCCAGTAGACTGGTGGTATACCTACTGTTTACAGGCAAGGAAACAGAGGGCTCCAAAGGTGAATAACTTGGCTAAGGTCACAGAGCTATGAAGTGTTGATGCAGGGATTTGAACATGTTTCCTGCCTTTTTTTTTTAAACCACATCCAATCTCCACTCTTTTAGGAAGGTTTCCATATACTCCTTGAGAGGCTCGTGTATTTCTCCACTTTCTCTACCATCTTCCTATCCATGCCACACAAAATTAACCCCATGTTCTACCTCCTGTCACCCTCATCATAATCCACCGTCCTCACCTTCTCCTTTTTCTGTTTTTCTGTAGAATACAAGTCTTTATACAGTCGATAAGAAACCATCACATTTCTCTTGACTACTTACCTATTGAGCTATCATGCTTGGCAGCCAATACTGGATGACAGACAACTTAAAAGGTTGGCACATTCAGCAATCTATCAGCCTTAATCCTGAGGCTTACAGATTTGAGACACAAAACAGGCCTTAAGCAAGGGTCCCTGGTGTGTTAGGTAAAAAATGGAATCAAAAGAATATTTATCACAAGTAGGCATGTATCTGGCATCAAGATAGGCCGACAAACCCAGAGGGGGCAGAGCCCGCCCTTAAGGATGTTCACCTGCAGGTGAAGGGGCAGATACAGTTGGAAGAACACCGACTTGGGAGTCACAGGACCTGCATTGAAATCTCCTCTCCAGTGTGTCCTGTTTACTTTGGACACGTTGTTTAATCTCCCTGGGCTTCAGCATCCTCATCGGTAAAATGAGAAGGCTGGTCTAGGTGTCCTCTGAGGTCTCTCCCAGATTTGGGTCCACGTTCCTATGAATTCAAAGCCTTTAAAGAATTATTTTTGCCAAGACACAAAAGAGGAATTTGCTTGGTATGTCATTTAGGAGTGGTTGCATATAAGTGCAGAAAGGAGGGTAGAACTCAGTAAATTCACTCATTCAGTCAAGAAGTGCTTACTAAGCAGCTACTAGATCAAGAGTTCTTAGCCTAGGGTCTGTGAACTATAATTAAAAAAAAAATTGGTAACTGCATTTCAGTGTCATTGATTTCCTTTGTAATTCTATGTATTTTATTTTATGCATTTAAAACATTGCTCTGAGAAGGGGGTCCATAGGCTTCACCAGACCGCCAATGGGGTCCAAGACCCAGAAACAGTTAAGAACCTTTGGACTAGAAGAAGGGTCCAGCACTTGGGAATGGGGGTATGAAGATAAAAAAATGAAAGAGTCCGTGGCTTCAAGGTGTTTTCAATTTACTAGAGCTTACATAGCATATGTGGGGCAGCTATGTAGTGCAGTAGATAGAGTGCCAGGCCTGGAGGCAGGACGACCCGAGTTCAAATCCAACCTCAGACACTTACTGGCTGTGTGACTCTGGGCAAGATACTTAATCCTATTTGCCTCAATTTCCTTATCTGTTAAATGAGCTGGAGAAGGAAATGGAAAACTACTCCAGTATCTCTACCAAGAAAACCTCAAATGGGGCCACGAAGAACGTGACATGACTGAACAACAATAACAAAAACATAGCATAGGTACAAATATGTAAACTATAAGGTACCCTGACACTCTGACAGCTGAGTGGAGGATGGACCGGAGTGGAGAGAGATTTGTGGCAGGAAGATCAGCCAGTAGGCTATTGCAATAGTCCAGGTATAAAGGGATAAGGACCTGTGCCTGTGTCAGAGTAAAGAAGAGAGATACTACAAAGGAAAAATCTACAAGCCTGGAAACAGATTGGATAATTTTGTAGATGAACTATTTTTACATCTGAGGAAACTGAACCCCCAAGAGGTAAATTGACTTGCCTAAGGTTACAAGGCAGTAAGTAGCAGAGCAAAGAAAAGAACCCTTTCTCTAGAAAGGAAGACTTCCTGATGCCCCCAGTGTTAATGACCTTCTTCCTTGGAACTCACAGAGTACTTTGCTTGTTCCTTTCCAATGCAATTATTACGTGATATATGTTAATAGATATCTGTCCATATTTGTGATTTATCTCCGATAGACAACAGACAATACGCTCCATGAGGATAGGGACTGTAGTATATGTAAACTCTGTATCTTCTTCAGTGTTCTGCATGCGGTACTAGAGATGCTGAATAAATGTTTCTCACGTGAATGAATAAACGAATGAGCTCAGATTTCAGTCAGAGAGTGATGAGAAGCAACTAGAGGGAAAACAAAGGTTAGAGGATCACCTGGACAAAACACTGCTGAAGAATAATCATGTCAGCCTCAGTAAATGGGTGAGAGTTCAGTAGAGAGAAGATTATAGTAATTTTTTTTCTGAAGTTAAATGCTAATAACATTTCAGTGTCAACTTGCATTCAGGGTGTTGGTCTCTGCCTTTGAGATACAGGTTTTGACTCCAATTATTTGCATGAAACCAAGAGTACACATTCTTGTCTTTTTCTATATCCTTCCACACCCTGAATTTCTGGGTGTGTAGCTCTCCCTGACTTCAAAGGGCGGCCATCCATGGCTCGACCAAAGAAGACGATAAAGAGCTATGTGAACGCTGCTTGTAAGAATTCTAAGCCTGACATTGGGTGAATACATTTACACATTGTGCACAAATGTAACCATGAAGTAAAGGCTGTAATTTGCAACACTCCTGTCCATCCCCAATCTTATTGATTTCAATGCCTTCTACTTTTCTTGGTTTGGTTTTTCTCATTCATCCCCTATTTGTTTTCCAGAATTTATCCTCTCTAGGAGCATTGGACTTAGAGATGGAAGAAGTCCTTAGAGGTTGCCTAGCCCCAGAACCATAACTAGGCATTTTTGTAATTGTGGAACAGAGAGGGGAACAACCATGGAGGATAGAGGGGAAGGAAGCACACCTTGGAAGAGTGTTTTTGGTGCTCTCTAAATTTTTCTGCCTATGGCAAAGATCTAATTATTCTAACCTAGTTGCAGCCCTGCCTCATCCAATAAACTTCTTACAGAGGAGGAAACAGAGGCTCAGAGAGGGAAATAGACTTTTCTGAAGTCACATAGCTAGTGATTAGCAGGAGTGAGGTTCAAACCTATATTTCCTGATTTTAAATCCTGTGCCCTATCCATTCTGCCATACTCTCTGTAACCTTTGTCTGAAAGACAAGCCACCATCTCTATGCTAGAGATGCAGCTATAAATAATTTGCCAAAGTGTAGTGTTTGTATCTCAAAACATGATCAGATCTTCAAAAGCACAACTTGGGTGCATTTTAAACCACAGCAAATATCTGAGGGAGTGGAAGGCAGTGTGATTAGAGGGTAGTGCTGAGGAACCAAAGCAAGAGACCTGAGTTTCCATGCTGACCTGTAACTTAATCTCACAGTGACTTTGGGCAAGTCACTTAATCTTCTAGGTGGCAATATTTCTCATCTCTCAAGTGGAGGATATGATGATTCCTATTTTAACTAATAAATATCTTCCCATGAGGCATGTGACGGAAGATGAAGAAGGACTACAAGGTAGTAGGAAGGTCTGCTGAATGAGTTAAACACATTAATAATCATGGCATTTCAAAAATGCTTTAAGGTTTATAAAGCACTTTGCCCACAACAATTCCACAAGGTAAGAGAGATTATTATCTACCTTTAAAAGAACAGGATTAAAGAAGACAAAATGACTTGCCTATGATTCCACAACTAGTAATAATAATAATTGTTATGACTATAGCTAGCATTTTGAAAGTGCTTTAAGTTTTACAAAACACTTTACATAAATTATTTCACTTGATTCTTACGATAGCCTCTGTGAAATAGGTGCTATTAGTATCCTCATTTTACAGATGAGGAAACTCCTTAGTTTCCTGAGTGAGGATAAGGAATGTGCCCAGGGTTTCTTAGGCAGGATTTGAACTCAGATCTTCAAGATTCCACATCCAGGGCTTTAGCCTCTATGCCACCTGCTTGCCTCTGTAAATGGCAGAGATGACTTTTGAACCCAGGTTTCTTGATTTCAAATCCAATGATCACTATGCAATATGACCACTCAGCACATAGAAGAAATTGTTTTCTTTTTTCCTTGATGTTTTCTGAGAATAACAATGATTATTACATCCACTATAATGATAGTTACAGTACTTTCTGCTTCTCGAGTGTCATAGCTACAGCAAACCTTTGAGGCAGGTAATGTATATATTATCACCATTTTAAAGGTAAGATAATTGAGAGGCAGAAAGACGGCAAGTGTTTTGCCCAAGAGCTAAAAACTGAAAATGAAAGTCCCCAGTCTTTGTGGACTATATTAGCTCCTCTTGTAGCTGCTGCTGGGGATGGAAAAGTCAGTAGACTAGCATTAGAATCCAGAGAGCTGTCCAGCCTCCTGTCTCCGAGAGGAGCTAGCCTTCTTCCACTTGCAGTGGAGATTGACCACTCCCTCTGCCAGAGTTCTGAATGTTTATAGGACTGTTGGGTTCATTTAGGAGGAAATGCCTAGTAGTCCTTTGTGGATACTGGCTCACCATCCTCCTTTTTAATCCGGAAATTAGTGACAGGGAACAGCACATCACCCCACGCCCTACTGGCTCAAGGTTCTAAGTAAGAGTTCCTGTTCAGTCTCTAAAGCTCAAGGAGGGGTTTCTGGCCCACTGGAAAAACAAGTCAGGCTGAAGTCTCTGAGTCTTTTCTTCACCAGCAACTGTCCTATTGGAAAATGGCAAAAATGCAAGTAGTAACACAACTTAGGCGATTCTGAAAACTCACGGGGGGGGGGGTGTGGACTTGACAAAATAATATATGTGGAAATGCTCCATTAACGGTAAAGGACCATCCTGACCCCAGGAATTGCCATCACAGAAACAAGGCATTTGTAATACTTGGGAGGCAACATGATACAGTGAAAAGTATTCTGTGTTAGGAGTGAGAGAACCTGGGCTAAAATCCTGGACGCCTACTAATGGGATAACCAACCACAGGCAAGGCACTTTTACCTACCTGGGTTGCAGTTTTCTTATCTATAAAATAAGGAGGTGGTTGAAGAGAAAGGGTACTAGATGGAAACAATATGATCCAGAGGAAAGAACACTGGCTTTGGAGTCAGAGGTGCTGGATTCAAATCCTGCCTCTGGGGCTTGCTCTCTGATCTTGGGCTATTCACTTTGGGTCCTTAGGTCTCGGTTTCCTTATCTGTAAAGTGTTGTACAAGATGGCTACTGAGGATCCTTTGGAATCTATGCTCCTATGATGTAGGACCTTGGTCCCTTGTCAGTTCCTTGCTATCATCTGGCTTATGATCAACAGTCTGGAGAAGGGGAACAAAAGCTGAAGTTGCAATCAAATGAGCATCTCAGGTTTGTCCCAAAGAAGAGAAAAATTAAGGCATCCTCTGCCCTTCTCTGGTGTTTTTATCTCCTCATGATGTCTCTGATGCTTTTAAGTGATTGTCAGACCTAGAGTGTTTCCATGTCTGTGAAACGTGCAAAAAAAGGAAACAGTGAAGGGGGTGTCTCTGCCTACCAGGGCAAAGACAGGAAGGCCCGAGTTCAGATCTGACTTCAGCCTCTACCGGGCTGTGCGGCCTTGGATAAATCATTGTCTGTCTCAGTTTCCTCAATTGTAAAATAGGGAAGACAACCTCTCTCAGTATTGTTGTGAGAATCAAATGAGATAACAGTTGTCAAGCACCTATTACAGTGCCTGGCACCTAGTAGTAACTTCATAAGTACTTATTCCCTTCCCTTTCTTTCCCTTCTCCCCTACACAGCAAGTACTTAATCAATGCTTGTTCAATTCAATTCAAAGTGATTCATTCTTTCTAAGGGTACTTGTATAAGGCACATGCTGAGTTCCCAGTTAGGTAACAGCCTTTCTTGCCTATTCCAGATTGGATTTTGCCCTGCTTTTCTGATCAGGGTTTTCTCAACTTGCCCTCAGGCACCTTCACTTGGCCACCTTCTTTAATTCCAGTCCCCCAGGCATATGGGGACAGACAGACTTTTTATGACACTGGTTTTCTCCCTGGCCCTCAGGCAGTATCACTGGGCTCTCTCCCAGAGCCCTAAGTGGGTAGTTCAGAGTCTCAGCTGAATCCAGCAACCTTTCCCCAGCTGCTCTTCCAGTAAGTGGGTCATAGCTTCATAGCTCACAGAAGCTCAGATATGAAAGGGCCATGTGAGGCCATCTAGTCTGAAATGTTCTTGAGTAGGAATGCCCCCTAAAAAATTCCTGACAAGTGGTAATCCGGCCTTCCCCTGACAACTTCTAGTAGTGTGGCACCCACTACTCTCTGAGTAGTGAATTTCTGCGTGGTTCTAATTGTTAGAAGGATGATTCTAACATTGAACTGAAATCTCTCTCTCCACAATGTACTTTTAGTTTGGCCTTCTGGGGCCAAGCAGAATAAATCTAAACCCTCTACCACAAGCGACAACTGGTTAGATATTTGAGAACAGTATCAAATATGCCTCCCCCCACCTTCCCCTAAGTCTTCTGTTGTCCAGGGTTAGCACCCTGGGTTCCTTCAAACACCCCTTTTTTGACATGGAGTCCCCTTATCAACCTCTTTGCCCTAAAGATATATCTGCTTGTCCTTCCTATCACTTAGTCCTCAAACTGAACATAACATTCAGTGGAGGTCTGACCTGGGCAAAGGACAGAGAGACTATCGCCTCCCTTGCTCTGTAATTATATGTCGGTGAATGCAACTGAAGATTGCATGAGCTCATTTAGTTGCCTTGTTATGCTCCCAGTCTCCTCATTAATAGCAGATTTCCCCCACATAGACACAGGGCCAGCAACCTCTCTACCTCACCAGCTCTGACATTCAAGAATAGCAGAGGGTCAGAAATGCCCAATCTACCCACCATATTGAAAGATGTCTGGTTTAAGGGAGAGGGGTAAAATATAAGTGTATCTGCTTATGAGAGAGGAGTTGAACTTTTTTTCTTCCTCTTCAAATTTTCATGCAACATATTAGATCTCTCCTTTGCCCCCATCACTGTCTACCTTGTATTATACTAAGGTATCATATCCATCTGGTAGAATGTAATCTTCTTGAAGGCAAGGTCTATCTCTTAATAAAAAAAAAAAAGACTTTGTTTTCCTATTGCTGAACGTGGGACCTGCCCCTAGCAGGTATTGTAATGAGTATTTGGACTTGGTGTCTGGAATCTCTAGGTTCAAATACCAACTCAGACACTCACTAGCTATAAGAACCTGGACAAGCCATTTCCAAATCTCTCTCTGCTTCAGTTTCCTCATCTATAAAATGGGAGCAATAACAATATCTACCTCACAGGGCTGTTGGGAGGTTAAAAGGATCCATTATATGCCAAGTGGTCTGTAACCCTCAAAGAGCTATATAAATACAAGTCATTATTATTATTATCATTATTATTTTGAACCAAACTGAATTTGAGGGTGGAGAGATGCCGACATGATACTTGTGCTTTCTTAACATGAAGGGAATGTGTTTTCTCTGTGCAAAAGGTCAAGAATGGGATACGGCAAAGGATCCCCTTGTTCTCTTATTATGCTGTGGTCGGAAGGTAGTTTATGTTGCTGGGGAAACAGTCTTTCTTTTCCAAGGCAATCACTGTACCTGAAATGTAGGTAGTTATAAAAATGGCATTAATTTGCTTAGACCGAGAGATTTTCACAGGAGAGCAACTAGCAGAAAACATTATGAAAATGTCCAAGAGGACTGGTAATTGAGTTGATTAGTATGACCTTGGTTATGAAGGTAATAGAAGAGTGAGCGGTACTTAGACTGAGTTATAACCCTGCTCCCTGCTTCTGAGATGTAGTGAGGGATGTAATTTGTTCAGGCTGGATCGGGGTAGCCTCACTTTCCTCTGACAAGGTAATACTCTGACTAGCCAAGCTTGGCCCGATGCTTTTTTTACCCCTGTGGAGTAAACAGCACAGGGTCAAAGAATAAGGATGGACAATGTGCTCAGGTTGGTTTGCAGGGGGTTCAAAGGGTGGTATGTCTCCTGGATGAAGATTCTTTCTGGTCCATTCAGCTTTCTTTAGAACATCAAGATATATGAAGAGTTTTCTTCTCAGTAGCACAACAGGGCAGGTTCCTTTCTCCCATTTTACAGATGAGAAAACTAAGGACCAGACAGGTGAAATGATGTTTTAATTCCTATGTTTGATCTAGAACTGCTATTTCAGGCTGGATTTTCCTGTTTGGGAATTCTGTCAGAATTCTGAAATAAGCTTTCAAATGGTTGTGTTGCAGTATATAAAGGAGAAAAAAAATCTTACACAGGCCTCTTAGTTCTCTGAAACTAGGGGCAGCTCCAGGATAGTAGAAAGAAGATGTGGGCTCAAATCCTGACTTTGCCATGAACTTCTGTGACCTTGAGCCATTAATTTGATTCTCTTAACTTCAGTTTGCTGATTTGTAACATGGAGACAACTGCCTGTTGCAAGGTTCTTGTAAGGATCAAATGAAATAACTTACATAAAGTACTTTGTCAATTAAAAACTATTATATAAACATCAGCTACTATTATTGGCATTACACAATACATAACAAAAACCAGCCCAAACCTGAAGGGAGCCAAAGAAAAGCCTGGTCACTGTAGTACAGCTTCTGCTGATTCATTGAGACATGACAAAGTTTTATGGATAATGATAAAGTTATATGGATAATCCCATATAGGGAGCACTAATAACAAATGTTGTCTGTTCACTGATCCTTACTGAGTATCTCCCCAGGCTTGCCTCAAAGATACTTGAAGTATTGACATATAGAAAGAAAGAGGACGTATAGGAAGAATGAGGATACAGAGAGGCATGGGAAGACTCTTATGAATTGACGCAAAGTGAAGAAAGCAATACCAGGGAAATTATATACATAATAAGTATCAGAAGTAGAATTTGAAGCCAGACCTCCCTGGCTCCAAATACAATACTCTACCCCACTGTACCATGGTGTGTCTTCAGATTTAAAGGGTGGACCTGTGGAAAACAAAAGACTTGTCCTGCTCTGTTTCATACAGCAGAAGTAAGATCAGGAGGATGGATGAATAGAGAGACAAATTTCAGCTAAGTATGAGGAATAATAATAAGTCAAAGGAGCAATGGGCTTCCTCAGATGGTAGTAAGCGTCCCATCACTGAGAAGATATGGACAGGAGAGATCCCTTTAAGAGACAGATAGAAGGTTAGGCTAGATAACTTCTGAGGTTCCTTCTAAATCTGAGATTCTATGATTCTTTCATCCATTTGTGTATTTCCTTTCCTACCTTTGAAACTCTACTTCAAGTTCACATCAGAAGATTGTAACTCAAGGTAAGATTATATACATACATACATACATACATACACATGCAAACACACATACCCACACAAATATACACACACTCTCCACATGTATAAGTATATAAAATGCTTTGTAAATGTTAAAGCACTACAGCTGTTCTTACCATTAGAGAGCTATGTGGTCACTGGCCTTATCTTTGCTATTTAGCCTATAAAGTCCTTATACATATAGACAACGTCTGATTTATCAGTTAATCTACCAATATGAATTCATGACACACCTCCTATTGACCAACATTCTGCTAGATGGCTTGTAGTGTAAAGGAAGCTCAAGGCATCATCCCTGACCACAAAGGACGTTATGGTCTATTGGGGCAAACGAGACATTCACATATGAAACAATCAGTGAATGAGTGATACAGCGTGATGTAACACAGCAATATACGCAGATAGAACAAATGGCTAAACTTTGTGGTACCGACAGAACAGGAAAGTGCTTAATAAAGTGAGAGATGTGTGGTACTGACAGTAAGTACAGATGAAGTTGGGGAAGGGAGAGATGACTGGACTGGTGCTGTCAGAGAAGGGGAAATTGTGACTAGCAGAGCCTTGAAGGTTATGATTTGGAAAGGCAGAGAGGACAGGTAGGAGGAATAGTATGAGCACAGGTGATGGAATTGAAGTGAACATGATGTGGGAGGGATAGAAAGGTGATTACTATGATTAGGGGGCAGGGTGTGCTGGGAAATAGTGGAGGAGGCAGCATGGGATAGTTAAAAGAAGATTGAGAGGACATGGATTCAAATCCTGCCTCTTTCTAGCTGGATAAAGCACTTTAGCTTTCTCATCTAGCTTAGCCCAGTGCCTGGCATATAGTAGACGCTTAATAAATGTTTATTGATTGACTGATTGATGATACAATGAAGGGTTTGTAATGTAGCCCCTTCTAGTTCTGAATTTTTGATCCTTATAGAAAAATGAGATTGGCTGAGAGGTGAGAGGCAAACTGTGTGAAGCCTTTAGAGCCAGATTAATATGGTAGGACCAAAGTTGGCCATCAAAAAGTCCTCTTTTGTGGTGTTACACCCAGCCTCTTAAGTGTAAAAAGAAACATTAAATTGCAGGCATAGACTGTCAACAGTGAAATCCTGGAGCACCAGGGCAGAGACTTAAAAATCATAAAATGCCCAAACTAGAGAGTATCGAACCTAACTCCCTCATTTTATAGTTGAGGAAACTGGGGACAGAGTCACGTAACTAGTTATGTGCAAGAGCTAGGACCTGAACTCAAGTCTGCTGAGGTCAAAGTCCCAATGCTCTTTCTACAATGCCATAAATATAGCTCCACAGCCTGAAGAACTCCTGGTTAGGCATCACAGATACCATCACAGATAGCCAACCTAGGAAGCCTAAGAGATGAAGAGGCTTTGTGTTATCAGAGGTCTTATCCAGCCCATGGAAAAAGGAGCAAAATCTTCAAACATCAGAGGGACTGAAGGTGATCCCCTCCCCCCCACACAAAACAACAACAACAAAGACCCCAGTTTACATTCCAATCATGCACTGGATATGTCACCATTAGCATTTTCCTCTTTGAACAGGCATTACTGATGGTTGTGTGTGTGTGTGTGTGTGTGTGTGTGTATGTATACCAATGCAAAGAATATGTGGATAATAGAAGTGTTCAACTCAGAAGACTAAAATTCTCTAAGCAACTGTGTAGTAGAGCAGACTCACACCTTAAAGTGGCCCAAAGCCTTCAGAATTTAGTGAAGAAAGTGGCCTGTTCAGTGGTTATTGTCAAAATGAGGACCTAGGTCCAATGTCCCTTTCACTAAGTAGATCAAATGGCCATCCTTGGTATCATTCTGAGCAGTCCCCCTCTCATTTGTGACACAGACTTAATTATGAATGTATGTATAGGCAAACCTGAGAGCAGAAATCCTATACCCCAATCTTCTGAAAATAGCAGTCTCACAATGACCAACCATGATCCTAGAGGGCTGATAATAAAGAATGATGAAGAATGTCTTCTAATGGACTCAACATGTCAGCGAGTCATATACTTTTGGCCATGGCCAATGTGGGAATTTATTTCACATGATTATACACATTTGATACAGTGCTTTTCTTTTTCTTTTCTTTTCCTGGAGGGGCGATGGGGTGAGGTGGTGGTATTAGAGAAGAAATGCTTATTAGTTGAAAAAATATTTTTTTAAAAGACAAAAAAAGAAAATATACTATAGTGAAAAAAGAAGTTGTTTAGTTACATTAAAAAACAACAGCAACAAACAACATTACCTAAGGATGCTCTAAAAGTCATATATGATGGGCACAGGAGGTTGGCCAGTCATGAGAGTTACCAAGAGTGTGAATGAAGAGTGAGGAATAACGGATGGACAGTGTCATGCTGCATAATGACCCACATAATGGTAAGAGAACCAGAGGAAGTCCCGTCATCCCCCCAACCCCTACACTCCCCAGAATGCTGAGTGAATTTCCTGTGGAGAATAATTTGTGGGAGAACGCAGGAAAGAGACACACACAATGAAGAAGTGTGTAACGATTGTGTTTGCACTGTTTGGGAGCATTCCCATAAAGATGCCACCAGATACACTAAGTATTGAAATGTAAGAGACCTGGCTAGGGTCACACAATTAGTAATAATTCACACACCTAAGGCACTTTTAAGTTTACAAAGAACTTTCCTCCCAACAAGGCAACCTGCCTCTGTGAGGCAAGCTATGTGAGAATTTTCCAGATGGGGAAACTGAGATGCAGAGGGATGAACTGAGGTGCTTGAGGTCACCCAGCTAATGAATAGCTGAAGCAGGATCCAAACCAAGGTCCAAGCTTCATCCACTTACCACAACCTCATGCAGCCTCCCCACTGTACCCTTGGCCAGTTGGAACTGTCAAACACCATGCCAGGATATGGGGCCCAAGAGGCTTTGATCAAATGGGTAATAATCTTGGTTCATAAATTACTGCTTCTTTTCTGCTTTGTTTTGTTTTCTGTGTTTTAGTCAAAACTAGAGTTTCTGAGTCCAGGCTAAATCGATGACAAAGGGCCTGGAATCCACTGTATCCTTGGCTCTGTCACGGTGCCTGCTGACCCTCTAGTGAAAAGGCTCTGACCACCACATGCGAGCAGAATAAATTATCGCTGACACTCCAATATTTAATTATGCAGCTGTCAGAGCGGCCCTTTCGAAATTCATTTTAATAAAGTGGGAACTTTTCCCTTTCAAGGTTGGAGTCATGGGAGTCACCTTCGATGTCAGCCCGAGGTCTCCACCATCAGCTCGGTATTCTTCCTCTGGAAGCCTGTCACTTGGCCTGATAGAAGGACCAGATAACAGCCCTGATGTCTATTGGCCTCCCCCCTCCCCCTCCCTGCCTGAATGAACATCCTTCATTTAAACCCACAATAATGAGGACCTCAAAGTCAGACAGGCAGGCACAAGGGCAGCTTGTTTGAAAAAAGATGGCTGCTTATTATAAAATTCACTCAATGTTATAGCAGCAATCTAAAAGCAATCATGTCCATCTCCCCATTGTAACTGGGTAACCAGAAATATTTAACATGGTGGAAAAAAACGGGAAGAGAAAACTCAATAGAGGTTGGAACCCACGGGCCTCTCCTCCCCCTGTGATGGCAGCTCCCCCAACTTGGGAAAGAGATGTAAAAGTATTGATTTATATTTCACTATAAAATCAAAAACGGTATCATAGTTTTTGCAGTCAAGTTTCTGGGCCATAAAGTTGTGCAAAGGAAGAGCTCTTTTTATATGGCAATCTGTGGGTGTGCATGTGTAATATGTGTGTATATCGGTTTGTGGGGGGCTGTGTTGACCCATAGTGTATATGTGTAAAGTCTGTGTTGAGTGTCTATATTCCTGCCAGTGTTTATATCTAAATCATGCCTGCAGGCATTCTCGAGACCTACACAAAATCTATATTTAAAGATTCAGTATCAGTTTTAAATAGGTGATTTTTTTCCTCTCTCTCTTCTCTCTTGTTTTTCTTTCCTCCCCATCCATACGGGCATACATACAGGCACACATACAGACTGGGATATCCCATCAGAAAAAATAAAAATGATCATGATCACAAAAACTCACATTTAAAGAGTGCTTTAAGGTTTACAAAATGTTTTCACCAAATGACCCTGTAAAGTATGTAGTTCAAGGGCAGATGAAACCGAGGCTCTGAGGGACCGACTTGCTCAGAGAGTCACAGCTAGCGAGTCAGATTCAATTCTCCAGACCCCAAACCTAGCTCTCTTTCTACTACAAACCAAGGCCATGTTGTCAAAGACAAGGCTTGTTATAACATGGTTATTGTCATGTTAGATCGTAGACAGATAGACAGACAGATAGGTAGATAGATAGATATAGATATAGATATAACTATGTAACCATGTTATAACATGGTTAATTTGGTGCCATATCAATATTATAAAGAGGTTCTATTCTCTGGGCATATTTGTTTAAACACAGAAGAGAAAAGCAAATGGAATTCAAGTAATATTTCGGAATGCTATCTTCATATAACAAAAAAAAAAAATTTAAGGATTTTTTTTTTCTGGCATTTTCTTTGTGGAGGGTTCCATAGGAGGGATTCCTAAGGAAAGGAGAAGCAGAGATTCACACCCACTGTGACGGCTCAGGTTTCTCTACCTTGGGTGGAAAGGATAGGGGGAAGGATTTTGAGGCCCACCAGGCCCTCTCTCACAGTAGAATTCAAAAACTGGGCCCCTATCAGTGGCTGCACTGAAGCAGTTTTGGGGGTTGCCAAAGGCAGAATAAGCCCCTTCGTTATTATTCTCAAGCGCGTCTTAATGGGAAGTCACATTAGCAGAATTGGGCAGGCCACCGCCACCAGAGCAGCCTAAAGATTGTTCAGTGATGAAGGTTGAAGCCATCTGACCTGGCGCTGCCCCAGGGCAAATTGCTCGTCCCTCTCTAGACCTTCTCCTTAATTGTTCTCTGCCTTACTTAGTCCTAAACCCAGTAGGGAGTAACTGTGTCACCACTGTGCCTACACAGGCTGCATGGGTTGTCAGCACTCAGTAATAACCAGGATGATGCATTCTTCCCGATGCTCTCCCTAAATGTCACACATTACTAAAAACGCTGGTGTTACCGAAAATGCTGACAGGAAGCTTCTTGTTTACTGCCTCCGAAAAGTTTGGTCCCCAAACAAGACAGCAGGCATTGGAATGAGAGGGGATGATGGTCTACACCTGAGCAGGACTGTGCCCCAAAGAAGCACAGGCGACATCAGAGAGCTTGTCCAATCCAACCCCTTTATTTTGTAGACCAGGAAACAAAAACTCAGACAGGTTAAAGGGTTTGTTTAAGGTCACCCTGCCAATAAGTGGGAAGGGGAAGAGAAGAAGCATTTATATAGAGTGCCAGGTACTGTGCTAAGAACCTTACCAATATTATCTAAGTTGATCCTCACAACCACCTTGCAAGGTAGGTACTATTCTTGTCCCCACTTTACAGCTGAGAAAACAGAGGCAGATGAAGGTTAAGTGGCTTGCCCAGGTCATCCAGCTAAATAAGTGTTTGAGGAAGGATTTGAATTCAGACTTCTTGACTTCTGGCTCAGTGCTCTATCTACTGTACCATCAGTGGGCTCAAAAATCCATGACTAGTTGTCTGATTCCATATTCAATGTTCCTCCACTACACCATGTTGCCTTTTCAAGGCTCTATACTATATAATATATGACTCTTAATTTACAAAAAAATAATCTGAAGCTACCCTTTGGGTGATATCATAACATTAGAGCACATGTCTATAGTGATTGACAATTTTCAAAGTACTTTCCTAACCACATCCTCTGATGTAAATAGTACAGTGCTATTTTCATATTCCCATTTCATAGATGAGGAAAAGAAGGATGAGACAGACATAAAGAGAGAGAGAGAGAGAGAGAGAGAGAGAATGTATTAAGTCCTTACTCTGTACCAGGTATTGTGCTAAGCATTAGGAATACAAATAGAATCCGGCAAGACACTCAAAGAGCTTCATTCCAATGTGAGAAGACAACCATAAAGGGGAATTGAATGGAGGATGGGGAGAGATCACGCCCAGGTGCCATTGTTTAGCTATAGGGGCTAACAAATGGCATGTAGGCTTGAGGCCAGGCAAGAACAAGTAAATGGTCACCTGTCAGAGGCCCAGATTGCTTCCAGGTGGAGCCCAAGATTCCTGTGGGGAGACAGTAGGGATGAGGACCAGAGTAGAAGAAGCAAGGGAAGGAAATGGTTGTGGTATAGAGGCTTGGCTCTGGCAAGAGAAGGCTGGGAAGTGACCTGGCCATTGCTAGGAAGAAGCTGAGCTGGGACATGAACCTGAGTTTCCTGATGCTTGGTCCAATATTCTTTCCACTATGACATATAAGCTATATGGAGTTCACATCGCTACAAAACATGAAACATGGCACTGTCATGGAGCAAAGCCTTGATATTAACAGTTCTGATATCAGTTTTTGATGGAATGGTTCCATTAGATTGTAAGCTTCTTGAGGGTAAGGACCGTCTTTTGCTTCTTTTTGTATCCCTAGCACTCAGCACAGTGCTGGGCACATAGTAGATGCTTAATAAATGTTTATTGATTGACTAATAGATGGGGAAGTGATTTCATTGGTGCGGGGAACTCAGTGTAGAAACTCTCCACTGATAAGAGTTTGGCCACTCTTTTCTAATTGAGAGCCTTAAAAAAGGTGCCTGTAACATTTCGAGGTCATGTGACAGACCCACAACTAGACCCACAGCTCATGTGTATCAGGGACAGGAAGTGAAGTCAGGTAGTCCTGACACTAAGGTAATTCTGTTAGCCACTACACCATACTTCCTCTCCTGATATTACCACTGTGGAAGAAATGAAGGGATACCTTTTCATCTAGCTCAATGCAACAGGTAATCAGATTATTCCATCATTCATGAAGCAGAAATGGTTCTTCACGAAAGTGACTAGCAAAGTGTCAGTTTTAGCTTAGATGGAAGGAGCGCCAACGTGGAATAATTTGGGTGTAATTTCTGTCTCTGCTGATTCATAGTTGTATGAGGTTGGCAACTCTCTCTGAACCTCAGTTTCTCCATCTGTATAATGATGATACATTACCTGCACCATCCACGTCCCGAAGAGGACACTTTGACTTATGAGACACCCTTTATGAAACAGCCAAAAATCTAAATTTGAGTGCCATTTTGGGAGCAGGCAGTGGGGATGGAGGAGGGTAGGGTGCCATCTCAGGGAAACATCCTGCAAAGGTTCTCTTTCTGTTTCCCTCAGGTCCCCACTCCTGAACTCCTCAGAAATGTTAGCTCTTTTTGTCTCTGGTCTAGAACTCTGGTTTTCCTCTTCTCCTTAAAGGTCCTGTGATGATCTCAGATAAGCAAAGAGCAAACCTGCTGAGTGTTTCATCTACCTGTGGTTGACAGGACATAATGGAGCTGTGTGAATGTCTTCCTGGGATTTCAACTATACCTGTGGTGATGAAGTCACACAATATTAGGGAAAAGTCAAGTCAAAAGATAAGAATCCCTTCTGTTATCGTCTTTACAATTTCTTTACAATGCTTTACAATTTCTAAAATGCTTTCACAATTACAAATTAATGAAAAAGTACTTATAAGCACCTACTATGTGCTTAATAAGCTAAGCACTGGGGATACAATTATAAAAAAGAAAGGAGCTTATATTCAAATGGGAGAAGAAAACACGTGGAGGGCAGTCATAGCCAAGGAGCAGTGCTTTGGTCTTGGAAGTTACAGAGAAGGTGAATCATGGGACAATCAATTGCCACGCATTCTTTCCTAGAATGGTAGTGTTGATTTGATTGCTATTCTCAAAGCAAGAGGTAGGGAGTAAGGCAAGATTGCCATCTTGGATGGATGGCAAGAAGATGGCCAGAATGCAATGTGATAGGTCTGAAGGCAACTAGATAGAGTGAACTCTCACTGTGGATCTGTGGGTACCTAGATAAGGTAAATTCTCATCTCATTGTGGCAAATTGGGTTTATTACCCCATTTTTGAGGTGAGTAATCTCCACTAGCATTCTTTTCTGATGTTGTCTCATGGCATGGTAGGGACCTTAGGTGCTCCAGGCTAATATCACTGACAGGTCCTACCATGTTGGAAAGACTTCAAGCACATTGCTGGTGACACTTGCCTTCCAGTGACTTGCTTAGCTAAGTACAAAGGGACTCTTCACTTGAGGTGATGCATTTGACAACTATGGAGACTAGTTAAGCAATCTACAAGACATAGACTTGCGACTGGTATTGATGGGGGAGCACCCACACCAATGAAACTGCACCATTGAAGTATGGATGTTTAAATATAGAAAAGGAAACTGAGGCCCAGATATGGGAAGTTCTATGCTCAAGATCACAAAGCAAGGAGAAGACTGAGTCCCTAGGACTAAACACAGCCCAGGTTTTCCTTATTCCTAGGCCAATACTTTTCCCATCATACCCATTGGCCACTTTCATCTCTGTCTTTGTCAGTCAGGAAAAGCCATACATTGACTTGCTACTGCAGCTGGCCTACACAAACCTGACAGTTTCAATCCCAAAGACTCATTTGGATCTTTTCCGCCTCAGAATACATGCTCACAGATTTCTTTGCCAAGTGAATTTAGACAATGTTCTCAATGCCAATTC
This sequence comes from Vombatus ursinus, assembly GCF_900497805.2. NCBI lineage: Eukaryota > Metazoa > Chordata > Mammalia > Diprotodontia > Vombatidae > Vombatus > Vombatus ursinus. The sequence continues at coordinate 61,476,359 of NW_020954556.1, forward strand.
TCTCGTTGCCAATCGGAACAGATTTACAATACATTTGGCAGGGCCTTACTTGTCACTGGTTTAGCAGTTAAAAATAATTACAAGACAAAACATCAAGAAAAAATGCCATCACATCCCCAGGACTAATCTGAATGCCGTCACCCAGGAGAGGTTGGTACTCTGATAGCCGGGCTCAGAGAGGGACTTAGAATCAGAAAATGTCAGCGCTGGAAGGGACCTTGGAACAATGGTTCCCAGGCCACAGAATTTTTCTAAGGGGTACACAAATTCTAACCCACAAATAAGTAAACATAACTTCTATAGACTGAATAATAATATCTCATAGAAATTTATCATAATTTTTCAAAGGATGCACATGCTTTACGATTAATACAACATAAATTCGTTTAATAGAATTATTGACTTTATGGTAGTTTTTTGTCATTAACTATTTTCTCAGTTGATGGATGCTTACGGTACAGCTACTCTCATATATGTGTGTTGAGGACGGGAGTCCTGCACAATTCTTTTGATGTCAAAAAAAGGGTCCTTACATTTAAAGAATAGACATAAGACTATGTGTTAACTAATCTAGGGAGCTCTCAAGTGAGGAAACTGTTCTACCAATGCAGTCACTATTTCCTCTGTAATCTATAGTCTTAGGGAATTGCCTAAAGCATTGAGAGGTCAGTCAGGGGTGGGGAACCTGTGGGCTCAAGGCCTCAGGTTTCCCACCCTTGGATTTGCCCAGGGTTACACAGTCAGTAGGTATCAGAAGGAACACTTGAACTCAGGTCTTTGAAGCCAGCTCTCTAACCAATAAGTCAGAGGTGTCAAACACATGGCTGAGTCAAATTAAAATGTAATTGGGAAACATTTAACAAAATGAATAAAAATGCAGTGGAACATTTGATAATGTTAATAAGTGGTTTTCTCAGCAGAGATCCTCAGCAGCACCATTTCTATTTGGATTTGACACTGCCCTACATCTTATATTTGAGAAGGTTGGTGGAAAAAGGAGGCTATAATAACTAGAAAGGTCCTTGGAATACAGAATGTTGGAGCTGAATGGAACCTTGGAGTAGAGAACATAGGCGGTCAGGGATTTTAGAATATTAAATACCGGACACTGGAGCTGTATGGGACCTGGGGAAACTGAAGCCAAGAGATGGAAATAAGTTGACCAGTGTGATACAAAAGTGTTAAGAGCTGGAACTTGAACTCAGCATTGAGGAGTCCAAATCCAGTGGTCTTTCTATTACACAATTGTTGAATGCCCTAGCTGGGGAGTGAAGGCAAGAGGTAGGGAAGCACAAATAAATTCTGGCTAAACTAGAAGGCTTAGAAACTCACCTAGCATGGGGAGAATTCTCACTCCACAAATTCCTTCTTGACTGAGTAAATTTAAAGAAATAAAACTAGATTGAGCATCCCTTTAATACTGGCTGCTATCGTTTTCCTCCCTCTGCTCACTGGCTTGTTAAATATGAAAAGATTTGCCCTGCAAGGAGGCACAGGGAGATGCAGCCACAGATGGGTTAATTGGTTAATCCCAGCTTTTCCGTTTGTCACCCCAGTTGGAGAGATAACCCGCTATTATAACAAGCGCCTTCTTCGGCCTTGTGTACAAGTCTCAAATATAATCAGTGATCTCATGGCCGTCCCCTAATAGGAGGTGCAGTAGAAAAAGATCATTTAAGATGCCAGGAGCTTCCCTCCTGACCCTGCCTGCCTGAGAGGCAAATTGCATTAGAAAATGACATGCCATTCATCTCCCGAGTACTTGCAGGAACATTTAGCTAATTAAATGATTAATAAATTTAACACTGCTTTATAATTTCATTTAGCCGTGTTGGAAATCACACGGTGAGCTGCGTGTGCACCGAATGAGATTAGGTGGGAGTGAGGGTTTCAGCGGCTGCCCTGATAATTGAGATTAGTCTATTACTACAGTGACCTTTTTAACTTTTATATTCTCTTGTTAAAGTGAAATAAAATTTTATTCACTTTTAAGGAATATTTACTTAGAGAAATTTACATGAAATTAACGAAACACCTCACTGAGAAGCCTACTGGGCTGTTAGGAGTGAATGCAATGCATATCCTTTCTTTGCAATTCCCAAGTCTCTTTGGGAAATCACTTGTGAGCTGAGTAGGCCAGAGGCAGAGGGATGGAATGTTCCCAGATGGCTCCATCCCTGGGGGGCATGTGTAAGGCTGCTCAGTTTGGCAGTTCTTGCCCCATCCCCACTGAGTGAAGACTTTGGAGGCAGAGAAGGCCTACAATCTGTAGGCAGCAATTGAGCATTGTGAGGATCCACTCAGCACCTATGGAAATGCCTGCAGTATGTAGGGAGTCAGTCAGTCTAGTCAACAAACATTCATTAAGTGCCTACTATATGCCAGGCACTGTGCCAAGTGCTGGGGATACAAAAAGGGGCAAAAGATAGTCCCTGCCTTCAAGGAGCTCACAGCCTAACGGGAGAGACAGGTAGCAAACAGATACGTACCAACAAGCTACATACAGGAGAATTAGGCAAACCACTCCACTATCTTTGCCAAGACAATAGAGTCAACTAACAAAAAGATACATACAAACACGCTATATAGAGCATGAATAAGTAACAGAAGGAAGGTACTAGGATTCAGGGGAGTTGGGATAGAAGACAGGATTTTAGTTGGAACTTGAAGGAAGCCAGGAGGCAGAGATAAGGAAGAAAAGCATTCCAGATGTGAGGAACAGCCAGAGAAAATGCCCAGAGCCAAGAGATGGAGTGAATAGAATGGAGGCCAGTGTCACTGGATTAAAGCATACATAGCAGGGAATAAGGTGTAAGAAGACTGAGAAGGTTGAGGGAAGGGAGGTTAGGGATGAAGGGTCTGGAGGTGACAGGGAGTCACTGGAATATACTGAGGAGGAGGGAATAAAGGCAATAAACCTGTACTTTAGGAAAATCACTTTGGTGGCTGAATGGAGGATGGACTGGAGTGGGGAGAGACTTGAGGCAGGCAGACCCACCAGCAGGTTATTGTAATATTCCAGGGGTGACTAAAGTGGTGGGCAGTGTCAGAGGAGAGAAGGGGACATACAGGAGAGATGTTGCAAAAATCGACGGGCCTTGATGACAGATTGGATCTGGTGGGGGGAGAGAGGGCGAGGAGTCCAGGATGACTTGTAGGTGGGACCTCCTTCTGTCCACTCTAGGCCCCCTCTGTGTAGTCCTGTTTAAGCAAAAGCTGGATGACTATTTGTCACAGATATGGTGAAAGGTATAAATGCAGCCTGAGAGGGAGGTTGGCCAAGATGCCCTCTGAGGCCACGTTCAGCTCTGAGTGTCTATGATTGTAAGCTTTGGTAGACCTTTGAGGATTCTGAGATCTGTTTTTCCTTTTCCTTCCCAAGGCAGCCCCAAGGACATATAGGTTGTCACAGTGGAGGACAATAAGGACCCTGAGAATTTTAACTAATTTTACCAAAGTGCCTGTATCCAGTAAAGTTTTGTGCACTGGACTGCCTGAAGCATGGAGGGTATAAAGTATTCCAAAGGGTTGGGCAATGATGACTCTATCTCCCAAACTTGGTGAGAGCTGCATCCCTAGGCAATAGCTGCTGAGCATCAATTCTAGGAACAAGGCTTCATTCATGTTAACCTTCTTAAGAAGGAGTTAACCTTGTCAAAGGATTAATACCTCCTTAAGGAAGCAGTAGGGAAAGCCCTAGGGCAGGTAGGTGGCAGTGGATAGACAGCAAGGCTATATAGAGTCAGAAAGACTCATCTTCCTGAGTTCAAATCTGGCCTCAGACACTTCCTAGCTGTGTGACCCTGGGCAAGTCACTTAACTCTGTCTCAGTTCCTCATCCATAAAATGAGCCGGAGAAGGAAATGGCAAACCACTTTGGTATCTTTGCCAAGGAAACCCCAAATGGGTCATGAAGAATCGGACATGACTGGAAAATGATCCAACAATAACAACGAACAGAAAGCCCTATGATTCAGTGATGGGCCTGGGTCAGAGGTTGTAAAATCTTGATCTCCAGGGCTGAGGGTGAGCTCTACAAGATTAGAGAATTTATATCTACAAGGAAGTAGGTAAGTGAGGAAGACAGCTATCTTGAGGGAAGTATTCAACCGCCCTCCTTAAAAGAGTCAGGATATTAGCTCTCCTGTAGAACAGGGGTTAAGATCCATAGGACCAAGCAAATGTAGAAAGTGTACCTAGACAGGACGTTGGTCAAGCACTCCTGAATCTCCCTTGTATCTCCTTTGTGAACTGCTAATCCTTTGATAAGGTTAACTCCTTAAGAGGGCTGAAATGGATGGGGCCTTGACTCTAGAACTGACGCTACGCCTATTAAGTCTTGTCCTGGGTATTCATTAGACCTTTAACAACACATTTGAGGATGGTGGACTGATTCGTGGTCGACCTTTAAAAGGAGGGCTAGAGAATTATAGACACACACAAAAAATCAACTGAGATAGCCATAGAGAAGTCAGCTACATACAAGCCACACACCCTGAGGCCTCTCCAAGGACAATGTGCAACAGGGAAGTATGTGCCTATAGGAGAGAAAGAACCCCGGATGGAAATGGATGGATGGAAATATTGGGGAAGTGTCAAGGAACTACTGGGCCAACCTGGAATTGCAGGAATAAGAAGTGGCAGCAGTAGAGTGGCAGTGACAGTGATGAGGATGAGTTTTTGGACTAAGAGGACTAATTTTAAGGATCAAGAATGAATAGGAGACAAGGAATAGTAAAAGATAGATCCATAATGTGGAGGAGCAAATCCAGACCTAGCCATTCACTAGTACTGTGAGTCACATGGACTGTGAAGGTTCCAGGAGAAAAGACTATTTAATAACTCTGAGCTCCCCTTTTTAGTGGGTGGAGACAGGCGGGTGGCCTCTGGGTAATTCTAGCATATTGTTTAGGTTCCGTGGGGAGGTAGAGTTCACTGAAGAGTGAGTGGGTTTCTTGACTCTCCAACAATAGTGACTTCTTTTCCCTAGTGGTAGGCCAACAAGAAGTCAGGAGTACTTTATAGGTCCCTCACCGAAGAGGGAAGGTCAATTGTTTTCACTACTTATGGGAATGAGTATGAGTCATTTATGCTTCCTGTTTCTATTTGGAGGAAAGGAACAAACATTTATTAAGGCCTATTATGTGCCACGCACTATGCCTAGCACTTTACAAATATTAAAGTCTGTCCTGTAGTCAATGCTATGTGGGAATTGATTGTCCTTTTCCCTTTTTTGCAGAAACTTAAATGTAAGGGAAACTCTGCTGTTCTTAGGGGAAACTGAGTCGGGTGCAAGAGCCATAAAAAGATTCATGTGTAAATGTAAATTTACAAGTAAATAAGGAGCTCCATTTCTGGGCCACAGGCCTGGGTGAGCCACTAGTTGCTGAAGTGGTCTGGTCTCAAGCAGAAGGAATCCACAAGTCTGGCACTTTACTTCAGGAGCTGCTGTATTTTAATAACCTCATATTAACCAATCAACTTGGTCACTTCACGGGGTCATATGTTATAGAGTTATATGTTATAGGGACCTTAGAAGTCCTCTGGTCCAGCCCCTTCATTTTATAGATAATGAACCTGAGTTTCAGAGAAGGAAAGAGACTCCCCTACAGTGACCCAAGTAGTAATTAGCTGAGCTGAGATAGAGAAAAAAATACCATTAAATCAGTTGTTTGGCCCTAGAGAAACCTGGATCGCTTCCAGAACCACCCGTTCTCCTCCAGGCCAGTGAAGAATGAAAATGGACAAAAAGCAAAGCATTGGTGGCTTTTGAAAAAGAGGTCACGAGAAAAAAAAAGAGGGGGAGGCCAATTCACAAATTGTTACAGGGCAGCACAGCATGGTTAGTCCCAAATTGCCTCCAAAAATTCCCCTGCTGTGATGATTCAGAGAAGGCCGGTTGCACCAAAGGGCAGACAAAGGGAAAGGCACAAACCCGGAGGAAAGACAGCAGGGCCCTAGCGGAGAGGAAGGCGCCAGCCGAGAATGCCTCTCCGATAAAACCCCTGCATGATGGCATTGGGAGGCTTCGCTTCAAGACCACCTGCTGTTAGCTCTATGGCAGAAAGGACAGAAGGGAGATGTCATTACAAGACAGAGTCACTGTTGCTTCAAGGCTTGAAGAGTTACAAAGGAGCAAAGAGTCCACTTCTCCCATTACCAACCACAGTGAAAATGCTTTGAAGAAGCCACCAGGGGTTTCTGTACAGTTAGCCGTCTTGGCTCCTCATCATTGGGAATACGGGCTGGGAGGTCGCCAGGGATGTGTGTGTGTGTGTGTGTGTGTGTGTGTGTGTGTAAGAGGAGCCCCAACTCTGCTTTCCTCTCAGCAGTGTATGGCAATAGAGAGCTGCAAAAGACCTTCTGACCCAATCCACAGAGGGGAAAACTGAGGCACAGGAAAGGAAGTGAACTGATTTAATTAAATTCAGTCAGCTGGCTAACAGTACAAACCCAAATCTCTTGAGTGTCTAGTACAGTGTCTGACACATAATAGGTGTTTCATTAGTAATCAATCAACGTTTGTTGATTAAAGGATAGCATTCTGTTAAACATAGAGACGAGATTTGGTCTTTTCTGGAGGTTGATTTTCTTCCAAGTTTCTTCCTACCTGTCGACACTGTAGCTGCTTTTGTATAATGCTTAAAATGAAAAATTTTAGTTTCCCTGACTATTTCCTTATGTGGATTGAGGCTCTCATCAGTTTGGTACTCCATCCATTGGAGTGGGGAGCAGCTCTTCCGCACTCTCTCATTCAATGTCATTTCTGTCTATGTCTTTTCACAAACTTTCCTTGGAAAGTCCACCTAATATCTTGCATTTTTTAAATATTTTATTCTTTTTTATATAGTGAGGCTGTCCCACACATGCAGCATGGGGGTATTACCATGTACTTTGAAGGGAGGTGGCATCTTCTTCCTCCTCCCTTCTCAAAGGGAAACTTCATTTTCTCCCAGGAGAAGCAGGCAGTTGGGAGTCAGAAACTTGACCACTTAGCTCTCTGAGGGGAGATTGGAGGTGGGAGGAGGGGGTACTGGGTTAGAATTGTATCTATCTGTTCCCTTAATATTATTAATCTAGGGGTTCAAGCTAAACTTCTGATTGCTATGCATTAATGAGAAAAGGAAAACCCAAGTTTTCTATCTACATTGATTAGATGGTCCTAATAGATGTGTGGTTGATGCTTATCAAAGATCCCCGCTAATGGTAACAATAATGAAGATAGTGACAATGCTTCTGTTTTATAATTTCTAATGGCACATCATTTCTGGCTGGTAGTGTTGATCGACAGATGATAAGAGTCTCCATTGGCCTGGCATTCAGGGACTTGGACGGTGTGCTTCAACCTCTCTTTCCAGTGTCACCTTGGGCTACTCCTTCTCACACGATCCGTGTTCCAGACAAACTGGACCACTTGCTGTGGACAAAACGTGTGCTGACCACTTTGGCCCCTGCTCCTTTGCTCAGGGCTGATTCCTATTCCTTGAATACCCAAACTCCCACCTTGTTGATTTCCTACCTGTCTTCAAAGAACAAATCCAAATACAACCACTTCTGAGAATCCTTCCCTGATCCCCTAGCTGGAAATGATCTTTCCCCCATCTGATCACAAAGCACATACCACTCTACTTATGCACATATATTTAACTCAATTCAACAAACATTTCTTAAGCATACTACCCTGCTCTAATCTGCATTATAGCTATTTGTGGACATGCTTTCTCTCCCCCTACTAGACTGCAAGTTACATGATGATCTTTTTACCTTCGTCATTTCACACAGGAATTAGCATGCAGCAGAACCAGGGTGACAGAACAGAAAGACTGTTTGCCCTGGAGTTAAGAGAGACCTGAGTTTGAATTCTGCCTCTTATGCTAGCTCTGTGACAATGGGCCAATCACTTAACTTATCAGAGCCTCAATTTCCTCATCTGTAAAATGAGGACAATATTTGTAGTAAGCACTGCACAGGGTTATTATCCCTAACGAGATAATGCATGTCAGGTGCTTTGTAAACTTTAAGGCGCCATACAAATGCCGGTAATTATTGTTAGGAGCTTAATTATTATTAGCTGAATAAATGAATGAACCTGGTAGAAACTTCTCAGAAGACTGACAAATGTGTTGTTTTTTTCGAACTTTTTAGTTTTTTGCTTACTAGACAAAGCAGCTTGGCCCTTAGAGTTATAATTTCTTAGACCCTTTTAAAAATTATCTTTTATTCCCTTCATGAATAGTTCCTTACTCTAGTATATTTTTCTGGAATACTAACATTTTCTCCAATTTCTGAGGATATTTTTTAAGTTAATTTGAATTCGTAGAGGAGAGAATCAATAAAATACACATGCCAGGAACCAGAGCAGTACCCTCCCTATAGTGAGTGCTTAATAAATGTTTAATGAATTCAGACTTACAGAAGTTGGAAGGAACCTCAAAGGTTACCTAGTGGACCTCACATTTGACACACACATGTGTCGCCTCTAGGACACACCCAACAAGTGGTAATTCAGTCTTTGCTTGAAAACCTCTAGTGATGAGGAACCCACTACAGGCAACCCCAAACCCTTAGGGAGAGCTCCAATAGTTAAAAGTTTGTTCTTTGTTGTTGCTGTTCAGTCATGTCTGACTCTTTGTGACCCCATTTGGGGTTTTCTTGGCAAGGGTACTGGAGTGGTTTGCCATTTCCTTCTCGAGCTCATTTTACAGCTGAGGAAACTGAGGCAAACAGGGTTAAGTGACTTGCCCAAGGTCATACAGCTAGTTAATTGTCTGAGGCTGGATTTGAACTCATGAAGAGGAGTCTGCCTGATTCCAAGCCCAGCGATCTAGCCACTGGGTGACCTAGCTCCCCTGAGTTTGTTCTTACCTCAGATGTAAATTTGCCTCTCTGCCATTTCTACCTGTTGCTCCAAATCCTACCCTCAGGGGCCTATAGAGTCTGTATAATCCCGTTCCATGTGTATGTAGTCCTTCAAACACTGGAAGATCACTATCGCCGCCCCCCCCCCCCCACACACACTCGATGCTTATATCGCTGAACTGCAGAGGCCCTTCATCATGCTTAAGCTTATCAAGATCTTTCCTCCAATGCAGAGCCACGAACTGACCCCAGGGCTCTAGATGTGTTCTTTCTAGGGCAGAGGACATCGACACTTCTCCCTACCTCACTCAGACTTGGACGCAGTGCCTCTCTTTACACAGACAAATGTTGTTCCTAGCTATTACACCGGTGCTCAATCACATTGAGTTTGTGGTCCACTAAAACATTCAGATCTTTTTCTAAGTGAACTGCTGCCTACATGTTACCTCTCTCATCCTGTGAATTTGAGTTGCTGGACCCAAGTGGAAAAATTTACATTGCTCCCGACTAAACGTCAGTTTATTGAATTTGGCTGAATGTTTTAACCTTACATGGTCTTTTAAAATCCTGGCTCTCTCATTCCATACATTATAATTTGAGTCCTATGGATAAATCTCTAATTATCATTTTCTAGACAGAATCAGAGAATGTTGGTGCTGGAAGAAATCTTAGAAAATCAAACATAATAATAATACTTAGCATTGATATAGTATTTTAAGTTTTTCAAAGTACTTTACATGTTTTATTTCATTTGAGTATCAAGAATCCTGTGAAAGGTGCTATTATTACCCTATTTTACAGATAAGAAAACTGAGGGCTGAGAGAGATTAGATGACTTGCCCAGGGGTCACATCACCAATAAGTTTCTGAAGTAGAATTTGAACTCATGTCTTCCTGAATCCATGACCAATACTCTGCATTCTGCCACCTGACTTCCTAGAAAAATGTAACCTATTAGAGCTTGAAGGGACCTAGAAAGCCTCCCTGCTAAACTCCTCATTTCATAGATGAGAAAACAGAGGCTTAGAAGAGGAAGTGACTTACCCAGTCACAGAGCAAGCTAGGGGTATCAGGTCTACAATGCCAATAAACAGATTCTTAATCCAGGAAGCTTTCTGCCAGATCTGTCTGCTATCATCACCCATGGAACTGGATTTTGTGTTACCCAATGAACTGCTTTGTACATTTACATTTTCAACAGAAAAACAGTGATTGTGGTTTTTGATTTGGGTCTCCCCCCCAATTCCCTAGGGGAGACAGAATGAAAGGCCTTTCTTGCATTGAATGTTTAAACTACACAAGCTTCTATTTCAGGTAATTACGCTTAAGTCTAATTTGCAAATGCATACTTCCCTCTGAATAGCATTATAGCTTTGAACCCCCAATTTTAAAATGCTGTTTGTGATACCTGCTGGAAACCCTGAAATTTGTGAGCAATTACCTTTGTAGCAGTGTTTCTTGAAAATAACATCTGCGTGCAATTCACACTTTTTTTAAACTTGTTAATCGTCTGCTTATTATCTCTGACTACTAATCTCCTTGTGTTTAAAAATTCCTATAATTCGTTTTTCAATAGCCTCCATTTGATGTGCAGAATTTAGTATCCACCTGCTTCGCTTAAAATAATTTCTGCTTGAAAATCCAATCTTTAGGTCTCAAGATAATAAAACACCTGCTGGGACCTCATACCTGTGTGGTGGATGGTGTGTTAGTCCAGGAGTCAGGGAAACTTGAGTTTAGATCCTCCCTCCGGTGATCTTGGCAAAGTCATCTAACCTCTCCGTGTCTCAGTTTCCTCATCTGTAAAATGAGGGGCTTGGATCAGATGTCCTCTAAGGTCCCTTCCAGCTCCACAACCATGAGCTACTGAGGCAATGAAGAATTTTTAGGCATTCCCCACTGCCTGCCAAATAAAGTCTAAGGTCTTGAACCTAAAAATCAAAGTCTTCCGTAATTTGGTTCTAACCTACCCAACTTGTGTTGCTGTTAAGTCATTTTTCAGACATGTCCAACTCCTTGTGACTCGAATTGGGGTTTTCTTGGCAAAGATATTGGAGTGATTTGCTAGGTTCTTCCATATAGTTCATTATACAGATGAGGAAACTGAGGCAAATAGGGTTAAGTGACTTGCCCAGGGTCACACAGCTAGTAAGTGTCTGAGGCCAGATTTGAACACAGGAAGATGAGTCTTCCTGACTCCAGACCTGGAATTCTATCCACTGTGCCACCTAGCTGCCCTTGTCTGACCTTATCTACCTAACCTTACCTCACTCAAATCTTCCTGACACACTTTGTAACTGCCAAAATGGACTACCTGCTCTTTCCTGTGCACATTCACTGAACATACTGTTCCCTATGCCTGGAATGTCCAACTTCCTATCTTTGACTGTTGACAACCCTCAAGGCCCAGTTCAAGCAGCAACTTCCCTGAGCTTTTGTTCTCTTTTCAGAAGTAAACTTTCCCATCTTGGGCTTCATTATCACTTTGCTGGCACCTCTCCTATAACTAATACCATGCATTACTTTTTATTATACACAAATCACTTTGCAAACCTTAAAGCACCATCTAAATGCTATCATCATCATCATTATTATATTTGCTGATGTCCATAAAGGTAGGGGCAATTTCTAATTTCTTCATAACTCCCTCAGTTTCCAATACAGTGCTCAAGAAATGGTAAATGCTTAATGAGTATATTTTGAATGGAATTGAATTAAGGTTGACTATAGAACCACTGGTGGTAATAATGCATTCATTTCAGACATTCAAGAAATGGATCATAGGATTCGGAGGTGAAAGGGAGCTCAGAGACCCACACTTCAGTAGTCGTTTTGATTAAAAAAAATAAATGCATTGACTATGGTAATTTTTCATAAACTGGGAATTTCTAATTTTCTACCACTTTATAATAATTGCTAGCATTTATAGAACTCCTCTAAGGTTTACAAAGTGCTTTATAAATATCTCACTTGATCCTTATAACAACCCTGGGAAGTAAGTGCTATTATGACCCCCATTTTACAGATAAGGAAACTGAGACAGACAGAGGTTAAATGACTTGCCTAGAGTCATACAGCTAGTAAGTGTTTGAGACCACATCTGAAACCAGGTCTTCCTGAATCCAGATTCAATACTGTATCCACTATGCCAGAGAGCTTGTCTTGGAGTGAGGAGTCACAAATTTGAGTCTTCTTCTGCCACCGGCATCATGAACTTGGAAAAATTTCTTCCCCTTTCAACTTTAGCTTCTTCCTTCATAAAATGGGAATAAAGGGCTCTGTGATCTTGTGCAGCCCATGGAAATGGAAGCTGTTCTTACTCTTGAATATTCTTGAACAATAACTTCTGCCCATGAGGTTAGGGGAAGCTTTTTATTCTCCCTTTATTTTAATTTGCAGAGTATTCACCACATGTATTCTACCAGTAACATATCATGAACTCACAGGTAAGAGGAAATGCAGCCGGCATTTTTCTTTTTTAAAGAAAATCCAATGACACACATTCCCCTAGAAAACTCAGCCCTTCATGCAACCCTTAGATCAAGCTCACTAAAACTAGAAAAATGGGGCAGCTAGGTGGCACAATGGATAGAGCTCTGGACTGGGAGTCAGGAGTACCTGAGTTCAAACCTGGCCTCAGACACTTGATACTTATTAGCTGGGCAAGTCACTTAACCCCAATTGCCTCACCAAAAAAAAAGTAAGAAGAATAACATATTTGTCCTAGCTCCAATGCAGAGGTCAACATGCTGGCTAATATAAGCCTGACAAAATCTAAATAGCTGCTACCAATGGTGTGTGGGGAGGTGTGCAGGGGTAAGAAAGACTGGTGAAACTGACATCTGGTAGAGTTGGTTCCATGGACACACCTGTCTGAAGATGACTTTGAAGAACCTAAGTGGAGCCATCTTCCAATGTGTACCACCAGCTCAAGTCTCTTCAATCTGCCCACAGAATATGCATTTTAAGGGAGAGGAAAGAAAGACAGGGGATAAATAAAAGTAGGTAAGGATGGAGGGAAGGAAATGAAGACAGTGGCTATGAATATGAGAAAGAAGAAAAGAGAAAGACTGAAACATGGAAATTATGTGAGCATCGTTATTGTTCAGTCCAGCCAATGGGATCCCCAAATCTCTGAGCAGGAATGGACTTTAGAGTCTATTACTTTTCTGAGTCTTAATTTCATTATCAATAAAATGGAGATAAAAGGAATTGCACTACCTACCTCACAGGGATTCATGTGAAGAAAATGCTTGGTAAATCTTGATACATTATAAAAACAGGAGTTTCCTAATCCAACCCGTATCAACACCTCTGAAAGGTAATTGTCTAGTTTCTGACTGGACATCTCTAATGGTTGGGAACTTACTACATCATCATCAAGCAGCTCAATCCACTTTTGGACAACAGATAGTTAGGCAACACTTCCTAACACTGAGCCAAAATCTGCTTCTCAGCATCTCCCTTCCCCATCACCATCCATTGCTATTAATCCTGCCCCATACAGCCAAGCAAAACAATTGTAATCCCTGCTGGCTCCTAAATGTTAAATCCTTGTTAAAAGAAATTGAATAGTAGTGGTGGATATGAATTAATTACAGAATGTTGGAGTTGAGACCTTAGAGATTAACATGGTTCAATCCTCTCATTTTACAGATGGGGAAACAGAGACTTGGGGTCCCATGAGTAGTAAGTATCAGGGTCAGGATTCAAATCCAGAGCCCTTTCCAATACAACATGTTGCTCCTATGGTCCCTGCCCTCTGGAGTTATACAGTCTAAGTAGAAAGTCAAGGCAAACCCACATGAAACCATTAAAAGTAACGAGGTATAGTGAGGCTGACCAAACAAACATTCTGGAAAACATGCAGAAGAAGCTAAATTTTCACACTAAGATATTCCAGACTCTTAGCAAAGAGGTGCCTGAATTTGAAGACTAGCTATTGCCCATTCATTTAGTTGGTTTAAACATAATGCTAAGGAAGCCAAGTTTGTCCGTCCATTTCCCACATGGAGTAAGGAAACTTTACTTTCTTCTTGTGCTTTGTGGTCCTGATCAATTTTATGAGTACCTCTCCCAAAGGAGCATCCCATGGAGATACCCTTGTATTCTTGTCTCATGCTGAGAGGGCACAGAGACATTCTCTGGGCCCCAGGGTCCAGAGCTCCCTCCAGATGAACTGGTAGACTGAGGCTCAGGAAGAACTCACATCAAAGAAGCTGCCTCCTCTGTGGCCTATAAAGGGGCAGTTGGAACATGGCTCTCTTCTTTTCTCTTTTCCTTTCTCAAACTTTTTTTCCCTTTGACTTCTAAACAGGCACAGAAAATAGCAGCCTGTAGCAACAGTACATGGCAAGCAACCTGTGATTCCCTAGGTGAGCCTGAGAGGGGAGTTCCTGGATCTCTAGTCGTTGGCTGCCACTTTCTACTTCTGTTTCCTTTTCTGAGCAGACCAGAGACGGGTGGTCCTGGGAACGGATGCTTCCCAGGTTAGAGGTTACCTTGGGTTCCTGAGTTCAAGAGTCAGGCAGTAGCTTCCCAGAGGGAGATTCCTTTTACATGGCGCTTCTTAAAGGAGAACAGGATCTTCCATAGAGAACTGACCTGTAGCTAAACCGTGCTATATGGGGCTAGGGAACCTTCTAGCTTGCCAACCCTTTGTGACATTGATGTGAGTTGATGGGCAGTATAGGTCAAAAGTGAATGGAAATTATGTGTTCGGCAATCTCTCAAAGTGTTTTTACCTTCTCAGGGGGAATCTAATGGACTTTGGAGGGTCTTCTGTTTCTGTATGTGTTTATGGGTAATGGTGAGTCCTTTGCAGCCTATGCATTTTCTACAGTAAGTGAAATAATAATGATAATAATAACATTTCTATAGGGCTTACTATGAGCCAGGCATTGTGCTAAATGCTTTACAATTTTTATCTCATTTTATCCTCACAACAATCCTGAGAGGTAGGTGCTATCATCATCCCCAAAGTAACTTGCCCAGGGTCACACAGCTAGCAAGTGTCTGAGGTCACATTTGAACTCCGGTTTTCCTGGCTACAGGCCCAGTGCTCTGTCCCCTGTGCCACCTAGCTGCCTATATAAATAAAAATTGTCCTATATCTGATAGCCATTTTATATTGATTAACTCTGTGAGCATGGATGCTAATACCTGCATCTAAGAAGGTACAGACAGGAGCCATACCTAAGGTCTATTTAGGAAATTTCCCTGGAGTTTCTGGGGCTGGGGGAATGAACTAAAAAGAAAAATTGACTCCTTTGAGGTGAGGTCTTAAAGATCAAAATGTGAGCTTGTGTAAGCTCAGATTTCTTGGGGAGGGCGGGGTGGCTGAACTATGGGTGAAGCTTGATATACATAGAAACTTCCTAACAATCATCTGTCCCAAAATGAGGGATGGTGAGTTCTATCTCACTGGAGAACTTCAAGAGAGCCTTGGATAACTAATTATTGGACATACTTTCACTGGCATACCTGCTCAGGTATGGGATGGATTAGATGACCTCTGACATCTCGGCCAGCTCTAAGATTCCATGTTGGTTTTAATAGTCATAAGCAAGACAAGGCAAAAGATGGTGGCTATTTTGTGATGACTATGAAAGAACACCCAAACCACTAACTCACTTCATGGTGGAGGTCACTTGCATCCTCTTGGTAGATGAATCACAGCACATTTTTTTTATTTGAAGGCTACCTGTCCCAAAAGATCACTTCTCTGTGTGACAGACAGCAATCTCCTTAAAGCAAGTTCCATGGCAGTTAATGGTTGCCAAGTGATAGATTGTATGCTGGGCATTATTATTATTATTACTCAGACTAATACTGAATCATGGTTTCTAACAATATGTCACTTGAGGCTGTTC
Organism: Vombatus ursinus; assembly: GCF_900497805.2. Taxonomy (NCBI): domain Eukaryota; kingdom Metazoa; phylum Chordata; class Mammalia; order Diprotodontia; family Vombatidae; genus Vombatus; species Vombatus ursinus. Next base: position 61,492,090 of record NW_020954556.1, read on the forward strand.
CTCAGGGATCTATTTACAATGACTAACAGCATTTCTGAAAGCAGACCGAGATGATCTAGGAGACACTCACCTACAGGTGACTACCTGACTCCATTTATTTGTCCCTACTAAATAAACATCGGAAGCCAGAAAAGGAATCAACTTGAGTTTTTGCTAAAGTGTAACCCTCCCTGCTTAGGCTAGTTTTTATTTTGTTTTGTGCAATTCCAAATGAGTCCTGGAAAGAACTACCAGAATTATAGCACAGTCAACCAAGTTAACTATTCCTGATACTCTCACTGTCTCAAATCCAATCAATAGGGAAATAAAGGGCCTGTTCTGTGCTCTTGGTTTGGGGTAATTAGGCTATTTATTTATTCACATAATAAACATTCATTCATATAACAAACATTTATTAAGTACCTACTATATACCAGGCACTGGACTAGGATTTGGAAATGAAGGGACAAAAATGAACCAACCAACTCCTGCCCTCAAGGAACTTACAGTCTATTGGCAAGGGGGGAGGGGAACAACAGGTACATAAATAAGATTTATACACACACATACACACACACATATATACAATGCAAAATATGTACAAAGTAATTTGGGGTAGGTACTAGCAATTGGGTGGGGTGATCAGGAGGTGGCACTTGGTTTGAACCTTGACTTAAGACAGCTTGCTTGCTTGCATCCTAGGCTTTCAGTCAGTGGTACTTAACCTTTTGTGTGTCATTGACCTCTTTTGTCAGTCTGCTAAATCCTAAGGACCTCTTCTCAGAATCATGCTTCTAAACGGATAATATAAAATGCATATGATTGCAAAGGAAACCCATAATATAGAAACAAAGATATAATTTTCCCCAGCTAAGTTAAGAAATCTAACCATGGACTGAATAGGGGTACGTGGACCCCAACATAAAAACCTCTGATGTAAAGCTTGAAGCTCCTATAGATATCATGTAGTCTTGACTTTATATTTTATAGAGGAGGAAATTGAGGCCAAGATTAGAGATATGTCATCAGGGCCTCACAAGAAGTAAGTAAGCAGATTCAGGATTTGCACCCAAGTCCTGAGATGCTCAGTCTGGGGCTCTTCCTTACATGCCATCTGATTTAATGCCTGTGTTCCCACTATATTTCAAATCCTTGCTCTCTCTCCAGGCAGCAACGAGTCTGTTTGAGCAGCACTGCCCCTTCAGCGTCCAAGGCTGTGTATTATACTTTCCTCATCCATCACAGGTTCTGTCAACACAGGTTGCCTAAGCCTGCTCTGTGTGGTGACCTCTGCCCAGCCTGATCAAGAGAGGCAAACAGAAATTCAAATTTCTGAGTCTAAAACATCTTTTTTTCCCCCAGCAGGAGATCGAGTAAGACAAACTTCTAAATGATATTAGAGAGAAACCAGGTGGTGTGGAGGATGAGAGTCGGGGCCTTCCTGAAGTCTCCCCTCTATGATTAACACAGTGCCAACTACATCGAGTTCTCCACAAGACAGACCTTGTATTGCTTTTAAAGGCCCAGGGTCTGGACACCTTCACTTATTCCACTGCAATATTTCATGGTTTTAAAAAAAAAAAAAAGGTAACGAAAAGCAGTCCCACCAACCACAGAAAAGAGAATTACAATCACATTTGTGTAAAAGCTTTAAAATCACGGCAGGAGCCTGAATATTCTTTCCCTATTAGCCTTGCTATGGCCCCAAATAAACATAGGGCTGCCTCCACCAGAGACCTCGGCTGTGGGCTCAGTTGTGACAAGCTCACGCTAAAACCCAAATATTTGATGTCACTTCTTCCTACCCTGTCATCTGGTTTCCTTTGTCCTCCAAGATTTACTTAGTGGTCTGTATTATTGAGCCGAGAAAACCAGCCTGGGTGAAGACAAATAAAAGCCGGGGTCTTTTCTTGTGTTAAGTCTCAAGATAATTATAATGCTGTTTGTTTGTTAACAGACAAAAATAGGCCCTTAGACCCACCAAATGGCCACGACACAAAACAACTTTTCTTCAAGCTTGGACTACTAATTTTGTGCAATAGGAAGCAGGCAGTGTTGGGTTAGGGTAGCTTTTACTATTCTCTCCATTGTCGGCAAAACTAAACTTTTGTGGAGAGTCTAACCTTGTCTCTGTGAACTAGGGTTTGCCTAAGAGAAAGTGCATTGACTTCTTGGTGTCAAGGGGAAAAAAAGAGGGTATGTGGGGGGTAGGGTGAGGAGAACTAGAGCTGGGGGCCAGTCTCAAGCCTGCCTTCCCTGTCCTAGGCCCACCAGCATCATGTTAATACTGGCAAGAAAGGCTGGGCTTAGCAGAGGAAAGAAATTATGAAATGACAAGACAGAAAATGGTTCCATTTTGCCAATGACTAGAAGGGCTGGGCCAAGGGTGTGGGGTATGTGGAGAGGCACTTTCTACAGAGAAATGCAAACAAAAATCCTTTGGTTTTTTGAGGTGGGAGAGGCCTTAGAAGTCACCCATCTAAAGAAAAGCAAAGGAATAGATAGAACAATTCATATGTGAAGGGAAAGGTGGGTTAAAATTGAGACAAGAGGAGGAGTTATTTTTATAAGGTGAGCAGACTTTGGCCCTTTGAACCAATCTCCATAAGTCAAAGCACTATAAAGTAGGAGTTTAGGGAAAACGACTAGCTCAAACTAGCCCATTTCCAAGAGAATGAGTTTGCATGAGATGTTGTAAAAAGGCTTGGGGCAGAAATACATCGAAAAGAGCCAAAGGATGCTTTCTACTAGTTAGTGCAGCTGAGGTTTCCAGAGCCTCACCTATCTATCTATCTATCTATCTATCTATCTATCTATCTATCTATCTATCTATCTATCTATCTATCTATCTATCTATCTATCTATTGCTCATTGTTGGATTTCTTTCATTCATCCTCATCTTCATCTTTCTCCACTGTTTATCCGCTCTAAGCAATGTCAACAGAACTATCAGCCTCCAATCTCCTTGACTCCAGGGCCAATGCTCTATCCACTGCAACACCTAGCTCTTACCTGCTATGAAGGGGACAGAGCCCAAAGCATACATAATGTGGTAGCAAGAATGTTGCACTTGGAGACGTGTGTTTTGATTTTACCTTGGACACTTCCCAACTGTGTGACGTCCTGGGCAAGTCATTTACCCTCTTAGAGCCTACAAAATGAAGGGGTTGGAGTCTAAGCTCCCTTCTGGGCCTAATTCTATGATTTTATGATTCTATGACATTTCCCTGCCCACTGAGTATCCCCCCTCCCCTCCATCCTCTGGTCATCCCACAATGCTCCAGTTTAATCACATGAAAATGAGGAGAAAAGCACATCTCTAAACAAACCGCCTCTTTAAATCCATACCTGCGCTTTGTTTTCAGCTGCTATTCAGCTTCAGACTCAATTCAGTTATCTGGCTAGTGGATTGTGGCCATCCCAACACAAACGGAGTCCAGAGTCCCAGAACGGGGTGTCCCAGGAGTCAGGAAGCATTTCCTCTTTGCCCCACCTGGCTGCACTTTGGACTTTTCCATTATGTCCCAGGAGCCTCATCACCCTGGAAGATCACTTCACCCCTGGAACTTAACACCTTGGTCAATACCCTCTGGCCCTGGGGTCAGAATGAATAAATGAAGGGTGGTAAACTTCTTCCAGAACCTCCATTTAAGAAGGATACCCAGGGCAACCTTGTCTTTATTTCTCACTCAACTGTTCTCATCTGGATTTCTTCATCATGCCCCCATGCCAGGTACTTCCCTTCCCCATCTCTTTTCCACTCAAATTTGTGTATATTGTATTACCATCTTAGATAGTAAGCTTGAGGGTAAGGTTTGTCTTTTTTGTATTTGTATTCCCAGCATTTAGCACAGTACCTGGCACATAGTAGGTGCTTAATAAGTGTTTATTGACTGATTGGTTGAACCATGGCCATAGACGGAATTCTTAACCCCAGCAACTCATATTGCAATTGGATTAGACTATACATGAAATTATTTAAAATCCCTCCCTCACTACTAGAAAAACATCCCAGAGAGCTGGGGAAGAGAATCCACTTTGGGCAAATGAGATAAGATCACAATGAGTAACACACGGAATAATGTATCGTAGGAGTTTATAGGAGATTACTGAGAGATCACTTTGGGTTAATGGTGAGGGAGAGGCTGAGAAGGGATTTGAATTGGGTTTTGAAGGATGGGAAGGCCATCCATAGAGGAAGATAGAAAAGGGATGGCAAGTTGAGTGACGGAAAAGGATGGAAAAAGTGAAGGAAAAGGGATAGAATGAAGAGGATGAGTTTAGGGAACAGTCTGGTTTGGCTGAAGCATAGGGGGCATGGCAAGGACCATAGTATGAAATAACCCTGCTCCATTTAGGTGAAACTTCTTACTCAACAAATTAAAATTCAACAAACATTAACAACAGACCTACAATGCGCAGGTCATTGTGCTAGGGGTCAGGGAAGATAGAATGTTTGGCTCAGACCACAGTCCCTGCCCTCATAGGCCTTAAAGTCTTTTCTACACAAAGCCTTTTAAAATTATGGGAGTCAAAGGATTCGAAAATAAATCAATGTTAGAGGTTTGGTCATTCACCAAGCAGTTGAAACATATGCAATATACACATATATCCAATAGCACTGTGTGACATTGCCTTTTTTACAGGTGGAAATCTGAAATGCAGACATATTGAAATGAAATCCATAAGAGCTCTGAATAAATAAATCCTCAGAAGAAACCTAGAGTAAAACCCAGATAGAATGGCCTAGGCCTCATTTTCTCAGATTTGTAGGCTAGAGATAGAAGAATTTCCACTGGATAGAAGAAACTGTGTGTGCAGAGGAGGCCCTGGGATCCTGATCCCAGGTTCTTCCATCTCATAGAGCTGAAGGGTCTGCTCAGTCAGGACACTGAGTCTATCATCAGATAAGTCATTAAGGTTTCTCTGCAGCTGTTCCAGTGATTTATCTTCTGGCATAATTAAGATTCAAGAAATACACTGACATTTTTATAGAACAAATAATTTAAATACATTTAATAAGTTAGGCAGTAACTGCTTTTTAAAAATGTACTGACAGATTTGGGAGGTTACCAAAGAACTGGAGAGTGAGGGAGATGTAGGAGGCAGACTCAGACAAGAAATTGTGATGGAATTTAATCCACATGAAATACAAACCTACTATATTACTTTGGGAAGGGCTGTTTAACCTTTGTGGGTCAAGAAGGTTGGGAAATGCATTAAAACACCCAATCCACTGGATGTTCCCTGGATTCTCTGTCATGTGGGCCTGCCTCAAGTAATGTTTCCCTGACTAGGTTTGCTTCACAAAAGCATCACAAATGCATCATCACCAAACCTTGCTTTGATGTCACAAAAGCCTCGTGTACAGGAGGAGTATCTACCAGCTATATCTTGAAGCAAATGCTCTTTAGCACGTATCTTCAGCCCAACTTCAGCTCCCATAGCCCTGTGACTGGCTGGGAGAGGTCCCCAAAAAGAGAAGATGGAAGTGTTACAGCTGTCGATAAAAGGATCATAAACTACAGCTGGAAGGGCCGTGCCTTATAGGACATTGATTCCAAATTCTTCATTTTGAAATTGAGGAAGAGGAGGCCCTTGTAGCTGGTAGAATATGACCTCTCTCTTCATTTCCCATCAGCCAATCTGATAGGTTTCAACTCCCTGAACATCATAAGCCTGTACTGGGTACCCTCTGGTCCTCTGCCTTTTCACTTTCTTTCTATGTACTGTTTTCCTCCATTAGATTGTTGGTGCAGCCAGGTGGTGTAGCAGGTAGAGGGCTGGACCCGGAGTCAGGAAGACTCCTGACATTTCTTAGCTGTGTGACCCTGCACAAGTCACTTAACCATTTTTGCCTCAGCTCCTCATCTGTAACATGAGTTGGAGAATGAAACGGCAAACCACTCCAATATCTTTGTCAAGAAAACCCCAAATGTCATCACAAGGAGCAGGACACAACTGAAAGGAGTGAACAAAACAAATTAGATTGTAAACTCCTTGAGGGCAAGGACTCTTTTTCTTAATTTTATCTCCAATACTTAGCATACTGGTTAGCACAATAAAAGCTTAATAAATGTTTATTGACTATTGACTCTGACTTCAGAGTCAGAACTCTTTACATAGTACCACACTGCTATGCCATGTTTTGTTGTATCTCTACATTGAATGTGCATGTTTTTCCATGTGATACAGACTTTTGATAATGGAAGTAAAACTCAGAGTCCAAGCCTGAGTTTTGTCTTCATGCCTGATGTAGCCTTGCATTTCTAGACATTGGGCAGGCCAGGAGAGACTCATAATCTTCTATCCTTGACAGGTTGAGATAAGTTTTACTGATTTGCTTTAGTTCTCAGGAAAAGCTTGTTGTTTTCTTAAGTTGTTATTTTCTTGAGATCACAATGCTTTCTGATTTAAGTAAACTGTTCTTTTTTACATTATAATTTGAGGCCATATGTTAAATCCAGAATTATCTAAAAAGAAGGAAATTCAGTGGTTGGGATTTCTGCACAGTATTGTAAGTAGTTTTGAACAGAAAGTGTGAAATATATTTATTTATCTTGCATTTAAGAGAAAGGAATCATTTTGGGTTACTAAAGTTATTTGGCCCATCATTCAAAATACGAATTGGATGGTTAATAACAAACTGAGCCCCAATGGTTATTGACCCTAAACATTCTTTCCCCTAGTATCATGACCTTTCCAAAAATCTCTCTCCCACATTGTCTACTTTTCTAAGATTCTAAAAACTGGTGTATTCCTATAATGTAAGATAAGAACTCCTTTGTTGTTTTTTTTTAAGGAAATATAAAAAAAATCAGAATTTATTTCAGCTCCACATAATCAATTAACATGCCCATGTTAAAAGTCTACTGTATCAGTCACTTAATAAACATTTATTAAGCACCCATGTGCCAAGTCCTGTGCTAAATGTTGTAAAAGGATATTTGTTAATGGGATACAAAAAGAGGCAAAATATAAGCCCTGCTTTTAAGAAGTTCACAATCTAATGGTGGAAACAACAAATAAAAATATGTACAAATATATACGAACAGAACGAATAGGAAATAATTAACCAAAGGTTGGTACTAGAAGCTGGTGGTCACTCAGCTTGCAGTGGAAAGAATGATGGGTTACACTCCTTTGCTGGGCCAAAAACCAAACCCCTGGGGAACTCCACAGGTCACAGGGGCAGATATGTAGTTTCAGCAATGAACAATAGATGGGCCATCTATCTAACAGCTCAGCTTCCATTCAACCACGAATAGATTTTCAGGAAGCCCAAAACTCAGTGAAATGAGTCAAGGTCTAGTGATGACAGTCCATGCCTCCTGAACCAGATGGGGAAAGCATAGCTAGGGTACATTTGCCTGAAAAAACACCTGAGTGCTGTAGTGAATTGTAAGCTCAATGAGTCAGTAGTACAATATGGTAGACAAAAAAAGTGTATATGATTCAGGACTACATTAAGAGAGGCACAGCTTCCAAAATAAGGACAGGACAGTTCCACTGTACTTTGCTTTGATTAGACCATATATGGAGTTTGATGTTCAGCTTGGGGTGCCACAGTTTAGGATTGTGATTGATAAGCTAGAGACAGTTACTAGGATGGAGAAAGTCTCAGATTTTTGCCCCGGGAGGAGCAGGTGAAGGAGATAGGGATGTTTTAGCCTGTACAAGAGAAGACACCATGACATCAGTTGTGAGATGACTGATTCTGCCTTTGATGTGTGGTAGGGTCTGTACTTGCTGTACTATTATGATCAGTGTCTACACATTCAAATACGAAGCATCGTTGAAAAAGAGGAGAAAAAAAGAGTCAAACTGGTATGTGAAACTATTTATATATGTAATATTTAAATTAGAAAGACAGAAGAGAAAAAGAAAAAAGGAGAGGATATACAGATAAGAAGATGACAGGACAGGAAAGGAGAGAGGTATAAAGTGGAGAGAGCATTGGACTTAGTATCAAAAAACCTGGGCTCAAATACTAGCTCTTCCATTCATTAGCTATGACCTTGGACAAGCTATTTAGGCTCCATAGACCTCCGTTTTTCCTCTGCAAAATGAGGGCATTGGACAAGGTGATCTCCAAAGTCTCTTCCAGGTTAAACATTCTGTGCCTCTTAATCAAATTCAGAAGATTCCTTCTTTTCTGTATGCTTCTTTAGGGTTTTCATAGAACATTATATGACAGCATTCCCCTCAAGGGCCCCTGTTGCTCAGAGTAACAAAGAAGGCATTAAATGGTTAACTCACCTGTGCTACTTCTTCCCCCTAGTTCGAACAGTAAGATTTCACATTTGTTCCTTCTCCACCCTCACCTCAGAGGCCTTATCTTATTTTCCACTTCTTCTGAGACACTGAGGCTCTGCTAAACCCGGGACTGATGAAAATGGAATGCCTAGTGCCAGTTGGTGCAATCACTTGGTAAGTGTTTATTTATGCCTCTGTATTTTGAATCCTGGATGTAGAAAGGCCCTAAGATTCACATTAAAAAAAAATTAGGGGTATATGGGATGCTCCAAAAGGAGAAACACAGAAGAGATAGAGTGTGAATGACACACAGAATTTCTGACTCAAAATGAATTAGCTCATTTCCAGTCTAATTTATAAAAGAAGAATCTCTCCTTAGTCAGAAGCTTAATGTTCAGCTTAATGAAACAAGCTGAAATCTCTGTCTCTGTACAACTCATTTTGAAAGCTTATGTTAAGAGACAAAAGATAATGTCTCTGTTCACTCTGAGTAAGATGTTCTCTGAAGCCAGCTGACCTATAAATCTAGATCGAAAGAATTTGGGGGGCTGCTTCTTAATTACCACATAGCAGCGTGACTGTCTCACACGGCCTACTCCCTCATCGAAATCACTGCGGGGAGAGATTTGTGAAGCACAGGAGGAAATCAAGAGAGTCAGCAGTGTTTCTGATGACTTCCCACAGAGAACAAGTCCTGAACTCCAAAAGAATTACGCTTTTCAGGTGCCATGGCTGTAGGGCAAGTGGTTTGACTAGGGTAGGTAGGCAGGAAGTTTCAGTGAGGAGAGTTTTCATACTAAACATAAACCAGAGCATCAGCTGGAATGGCCCTTAAAACGTAAATCGGCAGACTTGGAAAGGGCCTTAACGACACAAGAGCACAGAATGTAAAGGGTGAAAGAGACCTTACACGTAGAACAGTATTAATGCTAGGAGGGCCCTAAGAGACCAGCCAGTGCAAATCTTTCATTTTCTAGGTGAGGATGGAGAATCTCAGGCATGGAAAGTGGCTCTTCCCAGACCATACAGCTGGTGAAGGGCAGAGTTAGGATTTGAATTGGGGTCCCCTAACTGCAAGTCCTCCCATTTTTCATTCTATCCTGCTGTCTCTGATTTTGCTCATGGCATAAATGCAATGAAGCAGCTATGGCGCCAGATTTACACATGCCACTTCTAAAAAGATTCAGTGGATTCGCATAAATCGATGCCTTTCTAAAGATGATGTTTCTGGCCAGAAAATGAGATTTCTGGAAGAAATGGAGGATGGGGGAGAGAAGGGGAGAGAGAGTTCATTTTAGCCTGGGGGAATAACATGGGCAAAGATGCACAGAGAGAGGACAGGGCAGAAAAAGAATGGGGAACAGGAGACAGTTTACTTTTTCTCAACGTGGAGGAAACAAAGCAAGAGACAGTGTGGGAAAAAAAATAGAGAGAACTGGATTTGAAGTCTGAAGATGGACATAAATCCTGGCTCTGCTATTTACTTCTGAAGCTTTGGACAATTCACTTTTGTCTTTCTGGGCCTCAGTTTGCTCATCTGTAAAATGAAACGGTTGAACTAGATGATCTAAGGTCTCTTCCAGATAGAAATCTATAATCCAAATGTGGCATAGTGCCACATAGGAAGGAGAGCCTTGAATGCCAAGGTTAGGAATATATCTGTATCTATGCATACACACATATACATGTGTGTGCGTATATATATGTATAGATATATAATCATAGATAATATTGTATATAATTATGCTACAAATACAATATATACAATTTCATATATAGAATATATACATACATACAATATAGTGTATTATATATTATATATCAATAACTGTTATGTATGTTACTTATATAAATAGATAATATTATATATGTATTGTTTATCTATCTATCTATCTTCAATGGTGTGCTGGAGCCAGCTTGTACCAGTTCATAAGAGCTGATAGTTAAATTTTCAACATGAGCATCTATACCTCAGAAATTGGCAAATGCTACAAATCAGGGTTTGATTTATTGTTTTGTTGATTCTCTAGACTTGAGAAAATAATGAAGAAAATGTTAATAATTCAAGCTAAACTTAAAAGTGTATCATGCATATACTGCAAAGCTGATTGTTAAACATTTACCAGCACACAATATACGTATGTGTGTATAAATATATATGTGTATATATAAAGAGAAATTATGTCTCTATACACATACATATATCTACGCATCCATGCATGCATCCATAAGCAAAAGGGAACCACTGAATATTTTCACTTCTCCCTAGATAACCTGGAAGTTCCCTGGGCAAATGCCATTTCTTTTTCTGGGTATAGTCTAACCTTGATTAAAATTAGTGTTAGTAAACCAAAACTAGGGCAGCAAAGTGGCACAGGAGATGGAGCGTTGGGCCCAAAGTCAAGAAACTCATCTTCCTGAGTTCAAATCTGACCTCAAACACTTCCTAGCTATGTGACCCTGGGCAGATCACTTAACCATTTTTGCCTCAGTTTCCTCACCTGCAAAATAAGCTGGAAAAGGAAATGGCAAACCACTTTAGAATCTTTGCCAATAGAACCCCAACAGGGTCACGAAGAGTTGGACATGACTGAAAAATGACTGAAAAAAACCCAAAACTGGGGATGCCTGATTGTTCTTTGAATGAAAATGAAACAAAACAATGACGACATAAACAGTTCCATATCATTCTCAAAACAGCTTCTCCCAGTGATTTAGTCAAAATCAATACATAGTCTGTGATATACTGGTTAAGATGAAGAGACCCTATGCTCACCCATAAAGACTGAAAGTGGTTTCTCTGTCAGGGACTGTAACCTGGCCTGCCTCTGAAATATGTAAAGAAGATGTCTGGCCCTAGATATCAAATTAATTGCGGGAAAAAAACTTGCTCCAGTAATTCATTTGGCAGCGTCAGCCAACCCCAAAGTGCAATGATAAGCTGGCTCCCCATATGCCAATGGGATATCACCTCTTCATGGCAAGGGATGACAAGCCACAATAAATCTCTCTCAACTTCACTTGATCACTGGCGGCAAACACAAAGCACATCTGTCCCCTCTCTGTTGCACGAAATGGTTTATTTGTGCTCTTTGGAGACGCATCGGTGTATAAATCCCAGGTATTATTATGATTATTTTGAATAATTATTATGAATGATGATGATTACCTCCCTGAGGCAGAGAGAATGTGTCCCGTGAACTTGGTGGATTCGGCAGAATTGTGTGTGAATATTGAGGAGAGACCATATATCTCAGTTCTGGGGAACTTATGTAATATTTCAGAAAAGAAAGGTCATTAATACTAAAGGGAGTTAGAAGCACGGATGGGGAGGAGAATAAGCATGTAAATGCATTACTTTTTCCACAGTAATACAGTGGAAAGAGCCCTGAAAGTCCTGGAGTCAGGGGGACCTGGGTTCATTCCACCATTTACTTGCAATATGGCAAGTCATTCCACCAGCTCTCTTTAAGGCCCAGTTTTTCCATCTGTGAAATCACTCACAGTCCCAGGAAAGCACCTTGTCTACCTTGGAGGTTAGAGAAATAGGAAACGTTCCTTCTCTTTGGTATCTAGACAGTTTCCCCACCACACCTCTTGGGGTGAGTCACCTCCAATTGGCCTTGGTGAGGCTTTCCATGGTAGCGTGCCGGAATCACCAATGGGCCTCTCCACTGTAAAATGAACATGTGTCAGGTCCTTCCTGCTTCTAGATCAAGGCTAATTATGTCCTTATGAAAGCAACACCCGCATGCTATTATAAAATGAAGGTCTACCAACTGTAATTGACTTCTTGAAAACAACTTTTTAGGCTTTTAGAAAGCAAGTTCTCCAAGAAAAACAATTCGGGACATTTTGAAGTTCTGAGCTGTGTTCTTGGGGAATTAGTTGTAGCCAGGCCTCCTATTTCCAAGTTCCCCTGCATCCCGGGGCCTCCGGCTTTCAATCTCCAGGCTTTAAGGTATTAACACGAAGCCATATGGCCCCGAGAAATGACTTGGGCAAAACCTTTTCCTTTCTTGGAATGTCACAGGGTCTACCTTAGCTGAGTTTATTTTTACCAATTTCATCTTTAAGACTTCAAAGGTCTCCCCCCTCTATCCTCTTTCCTTTTTCGGTCCCATGTTTGTTAAGGCACAAACCCAGGATCTGCAGGCCCACAGCCAAAACGCTGTTCCACCACGCACACCTGGAAGTCATTAAGACCTCCAATTCAAATACTACTGGAGGAAAAAAGGGAGAGTAGGGAGGGGGAGGCGCGGGATGGACATTTTTTTCCAGGCACTTTGACACCCTTTTCTCCATTAGGGTAAGTCTGAGCCAAAGGTGTTCAAAATAGACTGGCTAAACTGCAAACAAACACGTTATAAATGCTCTGCTGGGCTGCCCCAGGGTAAGGGCAGAGGTCAGCCATGTCACTCTGAGTTAGAGAAAGATAAAAAACTGGGAAGGAAGGATTGGGAACCTTTCCAAGGCACTGGCCAGCTCTGAGGGCATTTCAATATGTAAATGTTTAACTCTCAAATTCCTACAAATGTATCAGCTGTGTTCAAATCCAAGTCAGATTTTTTAAAAAAGCAAACCATCTTTACTTAAATGATATGATTCCATTATTGTGTAGGCAGAGTGGTGCTGTGGAAAGGCACTTCAAGGAGAACTGGGTTAGGATCTTAGGTCTGGTCACTTAACTTTGATGAGCCTCAATTTCCTCATCTGTAAAATGGGGATATTAATAGTGACACTACAGGATTGTTGAGAGGAAAGTGTTTTACAGATACATAAGGCACTATAGAAATGTAGTTGTCATTCTTATTAGAGGTCTTAAGTTTAGCAGACAACAACAACAAACTGCCTTTCTAAGCTGATGCTAGGTTTTTCAGGTTTGTTGTTGTTCATAAAGGCATATAGTGACTTTTATCGGGACCCTCTACTAAATATGGCATACAGGTACAGCTGTTCCTCTCTCTAGTATAAAGATGCCAGATTACTCAACGAAAATTGTTCAGTGTAATTATGCAGCTGCTATGGCAATGCACAGCAAGCACCTCCCTCTCCCAGGCTCAGCCCTCTAAATCACACTGACACTGGCTGGTTGAGTCCCCAGAGGGGCAACTCTTACCTCGAATTTTAGGGGTAACATGTGAATGACTTTTTAACACTGTAGCTAACAAACCCTACTGTTGTGTTTCCCATTAAAAAACCAGCTAGTAGACTCAGACAGCTCTTACAAGATATACTTTCTCAAGTGCCATAAGCAAAAACACTCACAAAATATTTTCCCTTAAAACCAAGGCTTTATGCGTTCATGCTTCTGGGTTCATCTCTCAACTGAAACTGTTCTCTCTAAAGTTACCACTGATTTTTTAAATCGCCAAATCTGGCCTCAGATGCTTTTTGGCTCTGTCACCCTGGGCAAGTCACTTTAACCTGTTTGCCTCAGTTTCCTCATCTGTAAAATGACCTGGAGAAGGAAATGGCAAACCACTACAGTATTTTTGCCAAGAAAACACCAAATGGGGTCAAGAAGAGTTGAACATGACTGAAAAATGACTGAACAACAACAAAATTGGTGATGGACAGGTCCCTCTACTGCTCAGCTGGGTATGTTCACCATAGGGCACTGCTTCTCTGTTAGATGAGTGGCTCTGCTGCTGGGCTGGGTTTGGCTGGCCACTCAGATGCTGGGCTTGCTTTTCATAGGATAAGCCTTTGCTGGACAAACTGATCCTGTGGATTTCCTGGGCTCACCCTTATATGGACAGCCTTCCGTATTCTTTGTTGCCTCCAGCCACGCTCTTTCAGAAGGGACTGAGACTTTTAGCCTGGGACGGTCAGAAGTCGGCATTTCTGCTCCCTTTGGGGCTCCAGTCTCTGAGCTTTGTCACCAATCGGGCATGTGGTAGGAGAAGCACCTCTGACTACTCTTCCTGGTGCAGAGTCAGGCTGCTTTGGTAGGGGATCTCACTTTAACTTAGAGTGATCACCTGGTACATTCCCCAAATTCCAGTTGATCTATGAAGATGAGGGGTCCGGGAAAGAAGGTGGTGAGGCAGTCTGTACCCAGAAACAAGTTTAGTTGTATCTGCCCGCCTCTTCACAAACAACTGAGAAACACTAAGTTAGACCCCCAACATGGTGTGGAATGCTTCAGTTAGACTAAAAATGAACCTCACCCAGATATCTTTTTCTTTGCCCCTCCGGGGTCTTTTCCCTTTCATATTTACTTTATATAAGTCTAAAACAGGCCTGCTTTTCTACATAAAAAAAAAAAAGGATGGAATTTCCTTCCAAAAGCAATGAAGCTATTCTCAATGATGAAATGAGAATCCAGTGATCAAAGAAGGACAGTCTGTGGTGATAAAGACACCAGTCATCAATCTCTTTTATTAGTTTTCTCTTTTTGCCTATTTCTTTTTTTTTAACCTGGTATTCAGGACTATCCCTTTATAACTCTCATAGCACCTCTTTCATGCACAGATCATGTAATGTTTTATATTGTAGTTATGAGAATTTGTGTTTTGCCTGACTATCAGATTGTAAGCTCCATGAGGGTAGGGGAGGCGGGGGATGTCTTATCTTGGTTTTGCCCTAGCTGGGCCCTGAATAAAGGGTTGATGAACTGTATTACAGTGAATGTGTCTTAAGCCCCTGAGGAGATTGTTAGCTCCATGAGAGCAGAGACCACGTCTTATCCAAGCTTCATATCTTTATTTGCACTAGGCAAATCAGTCTGTACATAGTAGGTGCCCAAAATATGCTGGATTCATTGGAATTTAATTTTCCATTTATTCTTTACAGGAAAATGAGTACGACAATGGCTAGAGAGCTGGCTTTGAAACCAGTAAGACCTGGGATCAAGTGCTGCTTCTGACACAAATTGACTGTCTAATCCTATGCAAATTGTCTTGCCTCTCAATGTTCAAGGCAACCCACTCAGACTATCAGATGCAGAGAAGCTGCTGCCTGGCACTGGTGGAGGGAATTTTTTCATCTGGGAGTTATGTATACCAGTGGAATCACAGGTCTAAGGGCTTCACCCTATTCTTCAAGCTGAAATTGGTATCCTATTGCTTGAATCTACGAGAGGCAACGAAGGAATAATCTCTTGAACAGGTTCCTTTCTAAGAGCACCAAAGCCATCCTGCTCAGTATCAGAGACCAGCTGAAGCTTCTCGGAGATGAGAGGGTTAAGGGGAAGTAGCCACTGGAAAAGGAATGACTTCCTGGGTAGGTCAAGTACTAAAACAGCGGCTGGGGCTGGGGGGGTGGGCAGCTGAAGTGTCAGAGCCAAGGTCGCAGAAGCCAAGCTTGAAATGAATCCATAGAAGCAGGAGAGTCAGAGCCAAATTCTGAGCCCAGGGATAGAGAGGAAAGTGGAAATAGAAAGCAGAGGAGCAGGATGGGAGCTCCTGAAGCTAGGTCACTGATGAAGCAAATGTTCAGCAATAAACAGCATCGGGCAGGAGGAGCCTCGTGCAGGGGCACCTGGCCTGGGAGCAATGCCAGAGTTGCTGGGTGCTAGCAACTTGAAGGAGAAATTTCACCAGAGCTATGATCGTGTTTTCCTAGTGTTAAGAACTGCTATTATTAAAACAATTAATATTAGTGAAAGACAACATCGTAGCTAGAATACTGGACCCAAAGTCAGGGAAATGTGGGCTTAAATCCCACCGCTAACACATATTAATTGTCTGCCCATGAGGAACTTGTTTAACCTCTCTGGTTTATCTAACTGTAAAATGGGGGCAAGTCCCTACCTTATATAGTTGTGAGGCTAAAAGGAAAGCAATGTAGAGAAAGTAAAGATGTCAGTATTATTTCTGTGATGACCTTTCTACAGCTCATGAAGGTTGAGAAAACACTTTCCTCAAAACAGCCCTGTGAGGTAATCAACAGAGTATTATCATCCCTGTTTTATAAATGAAGAAATTGAACCTCATAAAAATGACTTAAATTTAAGTGCCTTGAGGGCAGTCATTGTTTCTTCCAAGGACCTAGCACAGAGTCTCTCACATAATAATGCAGGATGATTGGAGGGTAAATGACTTGCCAAGGTCAAAAAACTATTAAGTAAAGCAGGAATTCAATGCCCAGTAATGTTCTCTCCACTAGGCAACCCTGCCTTTCTATCATAACTATAGGAACTGGCCCAATGATTTCACTGGCTTAGGGAATTCCTGGCTGAGGAAATGATCAATCTAACCAATGCTAAATTATATTATATTATGTTGTGTTATGTTACATTGTGTTATATCATATTATAACATATATTGTAATGTTATAATAACATATCATATATCATATTATACTACATTATATTACATTGTTGTTGATACTCAGTCATTTTAGCTGTGTTTGATTCTTTGTGACCCCATTTGGGGTTTTCTAGGCAAAGATACTGCAGTGTTTTGCCATTTCCTTCTCCAGTTCATTTTATGGAAAACTGAGGCAAACAAGGTTAAGTGATTTGCCCAGGGTCAGAGAACTAGTGTCTGACGCTGGATGTAAACTCAGGTCTTCCTGACTCTGGTGCTCTATCCACTGCACCACTTAGCTTCACTATTATATCATATCATATCATATCGTATCATATCATATCATATATTATATTATGTTATGTTGTGTTGTATTATGTTATATTATATTATGTTATGTTCTGTTATATTATATTATATTATAATATAATATATTATAATATTATCAACTACCTCACAAGGTTATCAGGATCAAATGAGTTAAGATATGTAAATAGCTTTGCAAACCTTAAAGCTCTCTCTATATATGTTGTTGTTATCTGTAACCTGGAGAGTTCCCTAGAAGCACTTGGAGGTTGTGACTTGCCCAGGTTCACACAACTAGAATGTGTCAGTGGCAGGATTTGAACCCGGGTTTTCTTGGCTCCCAAGTTCAGCTCATCAACTACAACTCCATGCTGCCCCTCCTGTCATAAGAACATACAACTGAAAAGCCTTTCTAGCTCACAACCTTCACATTATTCGTCCAGACGCTTTCTCTGCAAGCAGGACTGGCAGCTGGAGGAAGGTTTTTGGATGAAATGAGGAGATTTACCTGGTATGCCCCGAAAGCTGGTGGGCAAGGTGACATTATTGATAAAAAGCCCTGTGCAAGGGACCTTTTGCCCTTACTGCTAAGCTCAGTGTTCATGCTGCTGTTGCCAGATCCAATAAAGCCAGTGTGATGGTAAGAACCACTGCAGGCCCTGAAAAGCCAGGGTGTGTTTTTATGTTTCTCCTAATTCACACCTAGGGAGCAATTCCCTCACTTGAAAGATATGGCCTTTTACTTTTCATATCATCCCATGTTTCTGACCCTAAGGAACCAACACGAGAAAGCACAAGTTTTTAAGGGAATGTGCAAAATCCATTTCTGCTTTGAGTTATGCATCTGTCAGACCAGAATAATTTCCAAAAGTACAGCCTGTGTCTATACACATGTGTGTGCATATGCTCTTGTGTATGCGCACATACACAGAGGTTTGGGGGGAAATGCCTGGATTCGACTGGTTATCTTGAAAACAGTTGGCTAGTAATGGACTCACTGAATCCAACCAGGGTTTTAAAAATAACTGGTTGAGTGAATCCAATTTAATTCAATTCAACAAACATTTATTCAAGCTTTTTGATTTGTTTTGTTCTCCAGATCAGCTATTTGTGTAGGCACAGCATGAAAGTCCAAATTCCGCATCCCGTCACTTTAAACCACAACAACACAAAGAAACCCAAGATGATTCAATGATTCCCCTATCCAGAAGTGAGAACCAGAACACAGAATCACAGAATTCACCCTCTGAGGTGAAGGGGACCACAGATCATAGAACACTTGAGCCAGAAGGGGCTTTACAGGCCATCTAACTATAACATTCTCATTTTACACACGAAAACTCATGAATAGAGAGATGACTCTCGAAGTGACTTGCTCAAGGTCACACAAGCAGTTAACTGGCAGAGCTAGCTCAGTGTCTTCAAGCTACACATAAGGAAACTGAGGCCCAGGGAGGAGAAGGGACTTACCCAATGTCACAGAGCTAGTAAATAGTAAAAAACTACAGGATTTGAACCCAGGTCTTTTGACTCTTGGCATCTAGCTGGTGCTGTGTGGCTAGAGCACTGGGCTTGGAATCCGGAACACTCATCTCCATGAATTCAAATCCAACCTCAGACACTTACTATCTGTGTGACCCTGGGTAAGTCACTTCAACCTGTCTGCCTCAGTTTCTTCATTTGTAAAATGAACTGGAGAAGGAAATGGCAAACCACTCCAGTATCTTTGCCAGCAAAACCCCAAGTGGGGACATGGAGAGTCGGACACAACTGAAACAATTCAACAACTTCTGACTCTCTCTATCCCAATTGTTTGAAATTCCCAGTGACAGTTTAGGTCTACTCATGGTATGATTGAGGGTTGACCTCACTGACTGACTACTTAGAAAGCCGTGGGAACAATAATGTAGGCATTTCTGCACCTCCATCCATTGGGGAAGGGTCATGCTTCTGAATCACGTATAGTGATCATGTATACATTTGCCATTCAGTAAGTCTACTCCTTCCACCTAATAGTCTTTCTAATATTTGAAGACAGCTATAAATGTCTTCTCCCACCCAAAGTCTTCTCTTCTCCAGGCTAAGCAACTCCAATTTTTTCAAGTGATCCTCATAAGGCATGAAATCCAGTCCTCTCTCTATCCTGGTTACCTTCTCCCTGGAAAGGATCTAGCTTGTGAGAAAAATGACTATTAAATAATCAGTTGATAACATTGGGGAGATCCTGTATTTTTTCCTTTCCTATTTCCTCATTCTCAACTAGGTCAAATCAGCCTCTGAAGAACAGATAATGAGATCGAATTTAACATTCTCCTCAGTCTTGAAGCCCATTGTGTTCTACTCAGGTTTGGGTGGGGAAGTGGATCCTTTGTCTAAATTGCTTGAGGCTGGGAGTAAAAATGACATAATCAAAGCCACATTTCTCCCAGCCTCTCATTAGAATAGGACTATGTCTCTTTCTAATATTCCTTTTTCTCATTGTTAACCAATCAGAGTTGATTGCCGCCTATGGGGAACACCCACTCTTCCAAGGGCATATAAACATCAAGAGGCTGCCATGATCTGTCTTTGGTTTACAGAGATGGCCAAATTACCATCCTTTCATTAATCATTCACTGGCCATAACTAATAAAATGATTAATTGCCCAGAAATTTTGTCTCTCAGACTTTTTATACACCACACTTGCCAATCAATGTTCTTCCTAATATGTGGTGTTCAGAACTAAGCATCAACTCTAGATAAGAACCAGGAAGAGAAAAAGTTTGTCTATGAAGTTATCATAGGAGTATCAGCCTGTGTCGGGCAGGAAGCAGGATCAGATCGAGCCTAGTTTTGATCAAGTCATCCCATTCCATATTAAAGCTTTTCAGATATCTGAAGATTGTGAATCTGTCCTCCCTATGTCTTCTTATTTGCAGGAAAAACATCCTCTTTTCCTTCAACTGATCCTTGCCTGGCCCAGACATTAGTCCCATTACCGTTCTGGTCTGCCTCTGTTAGACACTCCCCAGCTTGTTAGCAGTATGGATTCAGCCAGTTATTGGGAAACACAATGAAAATTTAGTTCTTTAAAGAGAGTCTGTGCCTGAAGGAAAACATCTTGGAAGGTGAGTAATTACATTATTGGGCAAAGAAGGAACACGGAGTGAATTCTCCGGGAAAGGGAGGGGGAACATAGGAAGGACTGAAATTCCTGTGGGAAGTAACAGTTTCACATTCTTCTTCCCTCTGGTGATGAGAAAGGCACAGTCTGTGACCTGCCCTCACTTTCCTAAGCTATGCCTAGAGAATGAATATAAATACAAAACATCAAAGCAGAAAACCATGTCTGAACTTTACCCATCTGTCTAGGTAACCTCTACAGATCCCCTGCCAGTGAACAATATAGTCCCTGAGCTGTTTGGCCCTGAGAAGGAGGCAAAGTTTGGGATAAAACGAACAGATTTGTCCAGGTGTAATATGTGTCTCAGTTGAATGTTTTCTCCAAACCAAGCAATCCTGTTAGAACACAGACATCTGATTTGAGTTTTTTCTTAAGAGTTCTAACATCAGCTTAATCCTGAGAAGGGACTTTTAGGTTTTGTTGAAACAGCAGGAAAAGGCTCAGCCTCAACTCACTGTTATTAAAAAGGGCAGAGGACTCAAGACTCAGAGGACTTGGGTTCTAGGTTTGGCTCTGCCCCTTACAAGCTGTTCTTTTTGTTAAGACAAGTTAACCCTGATGGCTTCAATGTCCTCATTTTAAATATAAAGACTGGATGACCTCTAAAGTTCATAGAATGACAGAGAAGGTTATCTTAGAGGCTACTTATCCCACACACAACTGTTAATTTTAGTGGTTTTCTAACATTCCTTCAATAAGGGGGAGGGAAGAATGAGCACTTATTTAGCACCTACTATGTGCCAATCTCTCTCTCTTTTATAAATATTATCTCATTTGATCTTCAAGATTAGTATCCTAGAACTTGATGAAGTAAAATAAAATAACTTCAAAATTATGCCATGATGACATTTTAGTGACTTTTAATCTTACTTCTACACTTTTAGCCTGAATATAAGATGCAATTTCTCCCTTTGTTCAGTCCTTTCAGTTGTGTCTGACTCTTCATGACCCCATTTTGGGTTTTCTTGGCAAAGATACTGGAGTGGTTTGCCATTTCCTGATTCCCTGTGGTGGTCAGTGCTCTCTTTCTAATCAAATTATCTTGCATTTAGTTATCTACTGTTTTTCCTCATAGAATGTAAGCTCTTTGAGGGCAGCAGCTGTTTTTTCATCTTCGTCTTTGTATCTCCATTGCCTAGCATGATGTCTTGAACAGATGCCTTGGCATATGGGACATGTTTAATAAACATGTGTTGAATTGAACTAGAAATACTTGTTACTTTAGAAAGTTTCCACTAATATGGTTGATATGGAGAGAATGAGAGCAAATCAAGATCATGGAACTTAGAGTTGGAAGGGATTTCAGGGCTTATCCAGTTCAAGCCCGTAATTTTACAGATGAGGAAACAGAACTGGACAGGGACATGACTTGCCCAAGGTCACACGGGTAGGAAGTAGCAGAAACAGAATTTGAACCCTGTCTTTCTGATTCCTAATCCAGGATTCTTACCACTACATTGCTTCCAGGAAAACTGCCTCAGAAGTCTTCCTAGCTTTGTACTTTCCTCCAGTTCTGATATGTTTGGTTGGATGCTCCTCTCCATCTCCAAAAATGCTATCCTTAAAACTGAGTTCCATAAGGAAATATTTTATCAACTTTAGGGGTGACTCATGGAGAGTGTTGGATCATTCTGATTTTTGAAGCAATGGTGGAAGGTGTGGGGGGAGGAGCCTTTATGTGATGGCTGTTTCCATCACTTCTCCTATTTGAGGCAGAGGGAGAATAAGTTAGATAATTGATTATAAAGGCTTATGATACAAGTGGAGCATATCCCAACTCTCTTCCCCTTTCCACGCCATCAGACAATTTCTGATCGAATCAAAGTGAAAAAGCTAGGACCAAAGGTGTGTCCAAGAAACCTGACAGGGAATACCACAACCCTCTGAGAGGGAAGATGCCACTCTAGTCTGGAACTTCTAATAAAGCAATAGTTAAGTCCTGGGGCTCCTGGCCTAGAGTAGGACCCAAGGTTAGACTAAGCCTGGGCAAATTTAGTTAAAAGCTTAGATTAGAAAGCTGAGGTGCCACTCAGTCTGGAACTGGATAGATTCCTTTTATAAATGCTTCTCATTATCCTCCCCTTGCGTATTATTTTTGAATTTGTATATTCTCTTTCTCTTTGTAAACAAACCCTGGTAGGGAGGTAGGAGTAGAAGGGGAAAAGGAAGTGGGAGCTAAAGACCAGAGTACCCAAAGACAGTGGCTCCCCCTAGAGAAAGGGGGACAGGTAATTTGGTTTTGCATGGGGCTGCATGTCCCCAATTCAAGGAGCCCCTAGGTTCAAGGGACCAGTATGCCTTGGGTCCTCAAGTCACAGTTTCAAATAAACTTTAGAAACAGTGAATGGGGAACACTCTAAATGCCAAAGGCAGGGCCCTCAAATGTAGAGAAGATGGTATGGCAGGGAGCTTCCTATGGGTCAGTGAAAACTAAGGCCCAGAACTTGATCCTTCTCAGCCCGTCTCCGCTTTTGTGCCAAGACCTTCAAGGGAAGTGATGACGATAACGCCACTTAGCAGCTTTTGGTTTTATCTTTCTTTTTTTTTTTTTTAAATTAAAGAAGTAGGCCTTTGTTGGGGTAGAAAAGCACTGGAGTTGGGGTTAGGAAACCTGGGTTCTAGTTCTGGCTTTGCCATTCAGGAGTTGTATGACCTTGGGCATGTCCACTCGCTTTTCTGAGCCTCAATTTCCTTAGCTGTGGAATAGGAAGGCTGAACTAGATGTCCCTTTCTTCAGAAGGCTCCACCATTCTATGTATGGCTCTAGGACAGGCCAGAATAACAGTATTATTTATCACGCTTTTCTCAAATTCTACACACTTGGTTAGATGATGTGTCCTCCCAGCAACATTTTGTGACCTACCAGAATACTGGAGAGCATTTCACAGAATCCAAGAATCTCAAAGTGAACAAGAGCCAAACGGCTGTCACGAGGACGACACGATGCGTACAAGTTTCAAAGGGGCAGATTTAGGCTTGATCTGAGGACAAACTTCCTGACGTTCTAAGTCATCCAAAAGCAGGAGTTTTTTTCAGGAAGTTGTGGGTTTCTCCCTCCATTGAGGTCTTTAAGCTGGGGCTGGATGGCTATTAGTCGGGTATGTTGCTGAGAAGATTCCTGGACAGGGACGGGTTGGTTTTGGAGGGACCCTGCAGCTTTTCCATTCTCTCCTAGCTAGTTTCTGGGCAGCGGAGAAAGAAGAGCATCTATTCCCCCCCCCATAAGCCTGTGTAATAACAATAATAGTAATAGCAGCACTAATATTCATATAGCATTAACTATGTGCCAGTCACTGTGCTAAGCACTTCATAATTATTATCTCCTTTGTTCCTCACAATAACCCTGTGTGGTAGATGCTATTATTATTCTATGTTACAGATGAGGAAACTGAGGCAAATAGAGGTTAGTGGTTTCTCTTTTTTTTAAGTGACTTGCTTAGGGTCACATGGCTAGTTAAGTTTCTGAGACTGGACTTGAACTCAGGTCTTCTTCACTCTAGGTCTGGCATTCTATTCACGAGTCCACCTAAATGCTTTTAAACTTCATCCTCACAAAGTTTGTACCCTGTGTTCTATAAAAAGGAAGTCATTTAGGCATGGAAATCATAAATGGACTAAAAATAAGAAACAGCTCATAAATACCGCCAACATCTCTTCCTCCTGAAGTTTCATTAGCAATCACACCTTTTGTGTTGGTGTCACTATTCAGTGTTGACTGTCATTTGTGTAACTATGGGATTTTTTATGGGAGTTAGTGCCCTAAAAGACCTTAGGAGCCAGCTAGTTCAGAATCTACTCGTTTTACAGAGCTCTCTCCTCTCCACTACCCTGTCACTGGCTATTCCTGAAGCCGACCCTTCCAGATCTCATTTGCCTTTAAGGTGGAAAGAAAAATTTAAACTTGGGAAGGACAGCCAGTTGTTAATCTGTTTTCCAGATCACCAACATCGAGCGACTCTAATCTAAAAACTATAAAGGGTGAGGTCAAAGGATGAAGGACTCCTAAACCATGACATGCCTTTTATTAGATCAATAAAATGTATGATTTCACCCACTTAATTACATAAAGTTGTTAGAAATAAACTTTCCTTCCCCTTTGGTCCCCCAGTTCTCCCAATGTCCAATTAACCTGGGTTATATGGAGGGCAGAGAAACTTGGAATAAGCCCTCCAGAGAGGACACTGACCGGGGGGCAGCTTAGCTGTGGAAGGCCTGGTTCGAAGCCAGGGCAGTCACAGGAAGGGGGATGTTTCCAAGGCTGTGTGTCTGTAAGGCCTGCTTACAGTTTTCAAAGAGCTGCTCAGGGCTGAGGGACTGAAGGTATAGAACAGACGCCAGCCACGTCAATAGGCCTGAACTTGGATACACTGACGAGCCCAAGCACTCATTCTGTTCTCTCTCTTCATCTGTTTTAAATCAGGGCTTTCAGTGTATTTATGTGATAAAGCACTGGAGCTGTTTCTTTTGGCCATCTAAATAATTGGGACACTCTCTTTTGGAAAGAGATTGACATTAAGTACCACAAGCACATTCAAAAGGGAATTTAGGATTAAAGATGCTTGAATTTGCTTAACTCTCCAAAAAGCTGATTTATCAGTCTCCTTTCAGTTTTGTTTCAGAGTAGATTTTTTTTAAAGACAATAACTTAGCAAAGTTCTAATTGAATACCGAGGATTTTTTTTTAATCAAAGAGACAGAGAAATTTGAGAGAAAGAATAAATGAGTTTGCTAGAAAGATGGAGGGAAACTCTAATTAGCTTAGTGAATTAACTCTTTTAAAGAAAACCCTGTTTCAATTCTAAATGATCAAAATTGTGGCAGCTATTACCTGGAATTTAAATTTGTGAAGAAAAACACATCAGAGCAGACAAGATTTGAAGTACGATTATTCTCTGAATATTATGACATTGCTTTGTGGAGAAGTAAGGGGAAAAAAAATATCCCAAGGTTTTATAGCTTGATTTCTCCAATGCCATGAGGTTTCTCTCAGTCAATTCACCCACACAGATATTATGGAAGGAACAATGCCCCAGTAGATCCTTCCTGGGCGACATTAAACATGACAAGGTTATTGTTTAATACACTATCACTCAAGGATTGATTTATGGCTTTCCAGGGGCCGCTTCTGTTCAGTTCTGTGCACTGCGATGCCTTTCTACAGCCCATCATTTAGTGGCATGCCTTAAGATTTCATAACTTAAATAAAGGTATTTGATAGAACTCATTTTATTGGCACAATATACTTAACATTTACATGCTTTTCTTGCTTTTGATGCTGGGCTCTGTAATCTCAGCCTTGGTTGAACATAAAAATAAATAAATAAACCTGCCCCTTATCCTTTGCCTCATTTACAAGGTAATAATTTTACCTAACACAGGACCAAAGAAAGAGCTAAGCCTCCAGTTTCTTCAATCAATTAATGAATCAATCAATAAGCATTTATTTAGGGGTTTACCACATGCCAGACTCTGCTGGATACTGGGGATACAAGGACAGAAATCCAACAGGCTCTGCCCTCGAGGAGCTTACAATCTAGCAAGAGGAATCAATGCATACCGACATGGACATGCACAACATGAAGGGGAAGGAAACAGGAGCCATTTGTCTAAGACTTCAACGAGAAGATGCCACTTGAGCAGAGCCATGAGGGATGCTGGGATTCTAAGAGCCAGAGGGAAGAAGGGAGCGAATTCTTGGCATGAGGCAAAACAAACACAGAGAGACTGGGATGGCAGGTGGAGGGCTGTGTAAGAGGAACAGTGACCTCTTGGATGCCTTCAGGGCCCTGCTCATGTCCCACCTTCTGTAAGAAGCCTTTCACAGCCCTTAATCCCCCTGCCTTCCCCCTGAGATAGTCTCCAATTTAGCCTGAATAGATCTTGTCCTAAGTAATTGTTAAATGTTGTCTCCTTCATTAAACTGTGCGCTTCTTCAGAGCAGGGAATGCCTTTTGTCTTCGTTATCTACAGAGAGCTTAGCAGCACAGTGCCTGGCACATAGTAAGCACATAATAAGTGCTTATTTAATATCTAATACATTTAGAATTTCCCTCCCACAAACTGGAAGTTGGAGAATAATAATAATGATAACAATTGCTATTATTATCATATATATATAATATATAATGTGTGTTATTTTCATTATAGCGAAAATCGTAACTCATATTTTATGTTTCACAACTTACAAAGCACTTTCCCCAAAACCACCCAGCGATGCCAAGAACACAAGAATTATTATCTCCATTTTATAGATGAGTAAATGAAGGCTGGCAAGAAGTTAAGTAATTTGCTAAAGATCACACCACTAGTAAGTGGTAGATTAGTGATTTGAACCAAGGGTATCTGATTCCAGACCCATTTCTGCAGAATTCCTCCATATGGCCTCCAACCAACTGTAATTTTGCCTCACTTCATTTTCTTCATTATTAGCTCCAGCGATACCACCACCTGCTATCAGGGAGGGCACGGAGGGCGTTGAGTCCAGGCCAACAACTTGAGGCATAAGGTTGGTTTTTCAAAAGTGAAATCCCATCAGAAGATCTGCCTCTTCTGTGTGCTCTGTTTATGCTATAACCTCATCCAGCAGAAGATTATGTAAATTCCCTTTTATGACATCCTACATTTGTCAGCAGTTTCATTTATGGCCAAGAACGTCTATCTCCACTTTGCTGGCACGGAGCCCATTTTGTAGTTTCAAGGGCGAAAGAGTTCCCTTTTGCCAAACACAACAGCAGCAGCTCATCGTGGGGTGGAGAACGTGGAAATCCTTAGGAACTGTCAGAAGGCATATGGACTCCGTCCCAGCACCTCTAGATAAAGATTCTGGATCCAAATTACAGGGATTAAAAATCGGGCTGGGAGAGATGAACTCTAAACACTGCATTAGATCCAGCTACGAGGTACTCATTTGTCTTTGTTTTGCTGCGCTGGAAGTGTTCAGAAGTCATCGCTGTGTGAGCTTTCTACATTCACTCATCAATTCGACAAATATCTCTTAAATGCTAACTGTGCACAATGGGTTAAACTCAGCTGTGAGGTCTCAAAGAAGAAAAATACCTGGCCCAGGTGGGGCTCGCAATCTATGTGGAAGGGGAAAAAAATATGGACACAAATAATCGCTGCATTTTTAAAAGATGGCCCTGAAACCTCCCTGGGCTCATCAAGTGGTGTGGAGCAGGGGAAGAAAGGCAGGATTTAGAGCTAACGGACCTGGATTCAAATCTAGCAGCTGCCACCTTCAAGTTGTATGATACTGGGTGACATCACGTAAATGCTTTGGGCTTCGGTTTCCCCATTTACAAACTGAGGATGTTAGGTTATCTCAAAAATCTGAGTATGTTCAGAATTACCTTTACCTATCACTGCTGGAGAAACTGCAGAGAACGCTGGGACCTAGATGAGCAGGGCCACAGTGAGTCCTTAAGGTAAACAAATAGAGGCGTAAGCATTCATGGCAATGGTAATCATCATAGTTACCACTTATCTAGCATTTTAAGGCTTGCAAAGCACTCTATGTATAGTCTCCTATTTAATTAATTAATAATAACAATAATAATATTTATACAGAACTTACTACATGCCAGGCACTGTGCTGAGCACTGTATAATTATTAGCTCACTTGAGCCTTACAACAACCTTGTGAGGTAGGTGCTATTATTACTCCCATTTTACAGATGAAAAAATCTCAGGCAAATGGGGATTAAGTGACTTGCTCAGGGTCATACAGCTAGTAAGTGTCTAAGGGCAGATCTGAACTCAGGTCTTCCTCACTCCAGTCCCAGTGCTCTAGCTACTGAGCCACCTAGATTCTCATCATAACAACCTGTTAGGTAGGTACTATTATTATCCCCATTTTACAGATAAGGAAACTAAGGCTAAGAAAGGTTCAGTGACTTGTCCAGAGTCCTATACCTTGGGACTATTAAAGTCAGGATTGGAACTCAGGTTTTCCTGACTTTTAAGTTAGGCTACTCACAGATGCCTAGGCGAAACCTAAGAGGAAGAAGGTAAGTTCAGTCATGTTTCCATTTTCTGGGTTGGGTTAGAAGTGAGGGCCCAGCAGAGTATGGCTCAGAACAGGAAGAACCGAGGCATTTGGATCTGAAGAGGCAGCAAACTACAAAAGGCAAATACAGAAGTCTGAACTGAAGCAAAGTCACGTGGGACCCTCCGAGGGAAAAGGTGGTCTGGGTCAGAATGGGAGTCAAGCTCGATGGAAATTATGAAGGTAGGTCACTGTAGCTGTAGAGCCAGAAAGAACCTTTGAGGCCAAATAGTCCAACCCCCTCATTTTACAGATGTGGAAACTGAGGCCCAGAGTGGTCAAGGTCACCCAAGTAATAAGGGGCTAAGCTATGATTCAAACCTAGGCCCTTTGATACCAAAACCTGATCCCTTTCCACTACAGCACCACTCTGTCTCCAAAATCTCAGCGCCTGAATTTTGACAGACCAAAAACCTTCAAAACCTGAGCGTAAACTGCTATTAGCTTCAAGGCCAATCAAAAATGTTGTTGTTTTTTCATTGTCAGTCATGCCTGACTCTTCGTGACCCCATTTGGGGTTTTCTTGATGCTGCAGTGATTTGCCATTTCCTTCTCTAGCTCATTTTATAGATGAAGAATCTGAGGCAAACAGAGGTGACTTGCGCAGGGTCACACAGCTAGTAAGTGTCTGAGGCTGGATTGAACTCAGGTCTTCCTGACTCCAGGCCTGGCCCTCTTTCTACTGTGCCGCCTACATACCCCTATCAAATCAAAAATACCATATATTTAATTTACAGGATTTTTTTTGACAAAACTATGTAGACAAATGAAATGGTTTTCTCGATTTTTAAAATGTTAAGACTACACCATATGGTGCTTATTGTATGAGTGTTTAATCTTGGTATCTGAAAGTATTTACACATGTGTATTAGCCAATACATTCACCAAAGACGGATCTACTAGAACATGTAGACTCTGGATTAACTGAAACCCAAGATTTAGATGCTGGCCTTTCTGGAAGCCAGAAAATTTGTTATTCTCCTAGCTTCCTCTATTAGGATCTCCTCGACACTTTTGAAGGTTAAATGCCAGAAGAACAGGCACTGATGCAATATGCTACACAACATTTTATGATTTGCATGAGTCAAGAGTATTTCGACCAAGACCCCAACTTGCAACTCCTCTATAAGAAACAAGAGACAGTTTCTTCGTCAAGTCAAGGAGCCAACAAACACTTTACTGTCAGATGCAAAACAACATCTGAACAGTCAGAGGTGTCACTGACCGCTTTGTGAAACCTTGGGGCTCCTTTCACAAAGAGAAACAATTTCATCTTTGTGCAGAGAGTTTAAGGCCGCTGCCCAGGTGATTTCATCATAAGTCTCATACTTTGTTACTTAGTTAACATTCTAAAGCAAACGAGGCAAGGTAGCAAGCCTCTATTTCTCTATCTCCAATCTCTATTTCAAACTGGATACCCATCATCCAGAAGCATATTTTTTCCCTTCAAAATTATTCCCAATTAATCAGAAATTAGTACAGTGATATATTTATATATATATACATATATAAACACACAAGTATGTATGTGTGCATATGTGTGTGTATGTGTATACTTATTAAATCATGCTTTATTATCATTCAGGTAATAAGTGTTCAAAGCCACACTGTCTTATCTGATTACTAGGCAGAAAAATACATGGAAGAATCAGAAGGAAGCCACTTATGGCCCTCTAGGTCCTTAAGTGCGGCCCTTTTAGGCCTTGAGGATGCAGGTTCCCCACCCCTGGCATAGACTCACTTTGCAGGGTAAATATGTCCCTATAGACCACAGTTTAGGGGTGATTTCAAGCAGATTCCTGTACTCCCTGGCACGCAATCATAGAACCTGAGGGGCAGAAGGGATCCAAATGGCTTCTAGTCTGGCTACTTCTGAGGCATGAATCCTGTCAATGGTCACAGCCTCTTCCTGAGGCCTCTAGCTATGGGGAGCTCACTCCCTTCCATTTTTGCAAAGTTCGTATTGTTAGAAAGTTGTTCTTTGTACCAAGTCAAAATCTGACTACCTGTAACTTTGACCTGCTCCTTGTTCTACGTTCTGTGACAAAACAAAATAATTCTAGTCCTTCTTCTCTAGTAAAGCTGCAGAAATGTTAACAGATAACTCAGCCTTCTATTGGGGCAGCCAGATGGCATAGTAGATAGATCACTGGGCTTGGAAGGCTCATCTTCATGAGTACAAATCTGGTTTCTGACACTTACTAGCTATGTGACCCTGGGGAAGTCACTTAACCTCTGTTTGTCTTGGTTTCCTCATCTGTAAAATAAGCTGGAGAAGGAAATGGCAAACCACCACAGTACCTTCGCCAAGAAAACCCAAATGGGGTCACAAAGAATCAGACATGAATGAAAATGACTGAACAGCAACAACAACATCAGCTTTCTATTTATTCTATTTTCCTTTAACTGATTCTCATATGGCCTCTCTGCCATGATCATCTTCCTCTAGACACTCTTCAGCCGGTCTCTGTTCTTTCCAAAATGTGGAACGCAGAACCAAACACTGGGCTTGAGATGTGACCTGACCGTGGCACAGGACTGCAGGACTGCCACCTCCCTCATTCTGGTCTGGTTTGGCTGGAGAGACAATCAAATTCCAGTGATTGTGAGACTATAAGGAAAGACACGTGGGTAGGTGATGAGTTCTTAAAGGAAAAAGCACTAGAAAATACAGTGCCCTACACGCAGTAGCGGTACTCCATAAGAACATGCTGAATCACATACTCATATAAGAGAGCCAAGAATGCCGTCCGTACAGTGGTCATAAGCAGAGCAACAGGCAAGTTGCCAGAAAAGATACTGAATGAAGAACCAGATGGATAAAAGGATATCCAGGAAAAACAGCTCAGGCGAGAATCACAAAATGGCTGTAAGTCTCCATGGCTGGTTTTAATGTCGCTGGGCCGCATGCTGAATTCAGAGAAGCAAACAAGCAGCATACACAATATAAGTCACCTCTGGATTTTGCAAAGTAGAAATTTCCAAATTTCTGTGGATTGTCTGTGGCACATTTCTGATTCTAGGTTGGCTTCTCCCTACTTTTTGGCAGGCTCGCTTGCCCATCTTCCTTCCCTTCC
The DNA here is from genome assembly GCF_900497805.2 of Vombatus ursinus. Classification (NCBI taxonomy): domain Eukaryota; kingdom Metazoa; phylum Chordata; class Mammalia; order Diprotodontia; family Vombatidae; genus Vombatus; species Vombatus ursinus. The sequence continues at coordinate 61,523,171 of NW_020954556.1, forward strand.
ATTTTTCTTCTCATAGAATATACTCAGACATTGAACAGCTTCCAGCCTGAATCAGACCCATAGTCAATCCAGCCCAGTCTTCTATTCTCGACGGAGGCAACCTGGGGTACTTTGTGGTAAGACAGAATTTCCCTCCTTATGACCACAAAGTTATAGAACCCTAGCTCACTTAGAGCTGGCAAGGGATCATCTCCAAACCCACATATTTCACAGACAATGAGTTGAGGTCCAGAGAAGGAAATGATATGTCCAAGGTCTCATAAGTAGTAGATATCAGGAGTGAGGTTCACTGATTCCAGATCTTCCTTCCTTTTCACCAAACCAAAGGGATAATATAGCCCTTAAGACATTCCAGTGCCCTGCACACAGCCTAAGTTCAAAGAATCATTAGGAAATAAATGAATGAATGAATTATGGATCTCATTTATAAATTCTATGATCTAAAATATTTATATGTTAGGCTAGTATAATATAGTGGAAAAAGCAACCTATTAAAGTCAAGGGACTCTGGTTCAAAATCCAGTTGTCACTTAACAGACTGATGACAGTAGGTAAGTCACTTCTCCCCTCTGAGACTCAGTTTCCCCATCTGGGAAAAAAGGCATAATGATACCTGTATTACTTACTTCACAAGATGATTTATAGTTTCAAGACCATAAAATGCTATCAAAATGAGAGTTGTCCCTGTTATTACATAAAGTAGTGTTCATGTCAAAAAATGAGTTCATGTCAAAAAATCACTAGAAATCCAAGGCAACCATTGAAACACAATAAAGTGCACTGTGCTGTACTACTGTCATCACTTATGCTTTATGTGGAATAGGACAGGCTGTGAGAAGCATTTAAAAAGTAAATTTATGAGCATTTGCATGAGAGTAGATAAAGTAGATAAAGCACTGGTCCTTGAGTCAGGAAGACCTGATTTCAAGTCAGGCCTCAGATATTTACTAGCTATGTGACCCTGAGCAAGTCACTTAACCCTGTTTGCCTCAGTTCCTTATCTGTAAAATGAGCTGGAGAAGGAAATGGCAAACCACTCCAATATCTTTGCCAAGAAAACCCCAAATGGGTTCATTAAGAGTCTGACATGACTGAAATGACTGAACAACCACATCAACTGTTCTGGATTGTGACCACCATTGCTGATCTCTATTAAAGTAGATACTGAGACCTACGCGTGCTCCAAACACAGTTTACAGTCTAAGAACTCAATCAACAAATAGGAGAAAGAATGTTGATCAGGAAGTGAGGAAGCCTGGTTTCAGGTACATATCAATATGTATAAACACATCTCCATAAGGTTCATAAAGCTATTGACACTGTCCCTGTGCTTTAGAAACTCATAGTTTAGTTGTAGGATACAAGTTTCACTGAAAAAATTAATATAAAATACAATAAAATAAACAAAAAAAAACTAGGATTGAAAAGTAGACCCTGATAAGGACATAAAAGAAATGCCAACAAAAGGTTATTCAAAGTCCAAATAAGAAAATATCATTTCTGGCAGGAAGAGGACAAGGGATTCACAGAGAGAGAACTTGTACTGCATAGGATTTCAAAAGGTAGAGACGGAGCAAAGTTAGGACATCCCAGGGAAAGGCATAGAGATGGGGAAAGTATGGAAGTCGGTGAGGATGGTGGATAGGTTAGCTGTTGGATTTTTATGCTGCCTCGATTGAATTGATTGATCTGTTGGATCAGTGTCCATAGTCACTGTGGACAAGTGGATGAGTGAGGGCCATAGAAGAGCAATCCCCTAGAACCACATTTTGCCTTCATTTTCTCTCCACCTTTCCCTTTTCTCCTCCGCTGAAAAGTGCCTGTTACAACCAGCAGGATTAGCCTTTGTGATCAGGGCACGTTTGCTATAGGTTTCAATCCCCTTTCCTTCAAAGAGAATCCCTTGACGTTTTCACTACAGAGTGAGAACATGTCAGACAGATTCTGAGGCAGCCAGGATGGTACAATAATGTACAAAATCTTATGCCATAAGTGCTGTAGTGTGTATGAATGCAGAAGATGTCATCAAAAATGCAGTGGTGCTCCAGCTGCCACTACTATTGCAGTATAAAGAACATTCATGGATTTGAAAGGTTTGCTGAAGTCACCATATTTTATCTAATGCCCAGAATGGTCCTCCCATCCATTGTAATGCAAATAAAACTTTTCATATAACCCATATATTTGTTTTAAATCAAGGAAATCAAAGAGATTTGAGACTAATCAAAAATATAATCAACAATCCTTCTTAAATACTGATGTTCTTACTTATATCCATATGGAATTTCATCAGCGATGTTAAAATTAATTTTGATCTCTGTGAATTCTAAAATTCATCTTAAATTGAGAAATAGGTAGGACCTTTAAGGCAGAGTATAGAAGTGAGAGTCAAAAGTCTGAGTCATATCCCAAACTAAGTGATCTTGGCTACTCCATGTAGAAATCTCCCTTTTAGAATCATAACTAGAAATCCTATTATATGGAAGAAAAGTATGTTTGTCCATTTGTTTACTTGTTTGTTTTTTGTGGGGGGAGTGGTAGTGATTTGCAGAGTACAGTATAACATAGGAGGGGGAGGTTGCACAGACAACAGTCTGGTCACAGGTGCCATCATGCCAAGAGAGGGAGTAGATTGTCCATCAGAAGGTCAGACTCTTGAGGAATGGAATGAAAGAAGCAAAGTTCTGGGAGAAGGGTACCATGAAGCTGGAATCTTGAGCATGGCAGCCTAAGGATGGTTGTACCTTGTCACTAGTGGAGGACTATAAAGTGAGGTGTAGACATGGTAATTAGGACTAGGTGGAAACACCCTCTTACTTCATATGTCTGTGACCTGAGGCCAAGCCCTGTTTATATTAGCTAGCTGGGGGCTCTGCTTCCCCTGAGAGGGAAGGTAAAAACACACTCCCTCATTTCTGGGGGAAAAAAATGAGTTGTTAGTAATGCATTGGAATGTGACGTGCACTCTGTCTAGAATCAGAAAATCTGGGCATGAGACTGCTGTGCCACTTATCAGCTGAGTAGGGAACATATGTCAATGACCTAGCAAGTCACCTGACTTCTCCAAGGCTGTTTCCTGATCTGCAAAATATGGGTGATAAATTCATGCTACCTACCCTACATAAGTGTGACATTATTGGTGAACACTTCTGCAGAGCCTTCAGAGATGCGTGTTCTCTAAGCATTATTTTATTGCTATTCTTTTGCCCAAAGTAATTCAGCATGGCATGAAACTACTTGTGTTTTATATATGTTTTTGTCCAAACAACACAACCATGTCTCTCAAGCAGCCAACTGCCTCTCTTGACTTTATTAATAATAGAATGAACATCTGGCTGAAGAATAAAGGGATTAAAAAAAAAAAACACAACTTTGGGAACAACATGCAAGACGCTTAAATCTGTGTATGAATTAACTTCCTACACGACACCGAATGGGCTAGACAAATGGCCTTTGTGTTGTCATGTGAGACACTGTCACCATCTTTCTCATCATTAACATAACTTAGTACCAAAAAAAAAAAAAAAGCTTTACCTGAAAGGGCATAATAATTATTTCTATTTTGCCATGGTCCCCTCCCTATCTCCACCACCAAAGTGGGGGGCTTAAACTCAATGAATAAAACAAACCTCATCGTTACTGGCAAAGCCTATTCATGTGAGCTTGGAGGCTTTGAAGGCCATTTGCAGACCTCTCTGCACTGTTTGACCAGTTCTGGGGCAGGGGCATGCTCTAATTACTGATTGTGAAGTTCAGTATCTATAGCAACGGGAGAATTGACAACAGGAAGCTTCGCCCTCTAGGGTTTCCTCCAAAGTTTATAAAATCAACTGGAGCCCAAGGCTGTAGTTAATCAGAAGACTTTCAGGAATGGAGCGCTCTATGTCTACACTTAAGTGGCAAAGAAATTATTTAATAAGACAATCACGGGGTCAGCAAAGGCAGAGTTTATTTAGCTCAGTTCTGCAGTGCCCCTTGTTGTAATTTAGCCTAATGGCACCAATCAGGGCCAGTGATGGGATGGAGCCAGAGAGCTTTCAGATCAGTTTAATCAAACCTTTTCAAATGCCCTGTTGTTTTGGTGGATCAATCATGTATCAGTCGGTTCTCCAAGCAAAGAGCAGTGGGATAAGAACTTTTCCAGGATTCAGGTAATCAGGTGGACAGAATCTGTATTGTGTTCTAGCTTTAAGCAATTATGATTTCACCTCAGGTTACTTCTATAATGACTATAACTCATTGGCAGGGTGTCTAAGTGCTGTTTTCTAGAAAGAACTATCTTTTGCATCCATTTTTATGATACAGGGCTAGAGGAATTGCAATTTAACTCAATTCAATTCAACAAAAGTTACTAAAAGTCTGTGTTCCGGTCACTGTTCTGGGAACTGTTCTTTGCACACAAAGGCAAAAATGAAAACAGCGACTTACATTGTAAAGCTTACATTCTACCAGGTGAAAACACCAAGCATACAGATTAAAAAAACAAAAACAAAAACAAAAAGTCAACAGGCATTAATAAGTACATACTGTGTATCACATACTATGTTAAGCACATCTTAGATCCTATGTTTGCCATTTAGGGCTTTTCACAACCTGATCCCTTCCTGCTTTTTCAGCCCCCAGCCCACTCCCAAACACACACTAGTTAGTGCCTTCTTTCTGAGATTACTTTTCATTAACCACATATATGAACAGGGTAAGGTTAGGATACAGAGAAGGGCAAATACAATACCTAGCTTCAAGGAGCTAACATTCTAGTGAGGAAGACAGCATGCAAAATCTATATACACATAAAATATATGCAGAGTAACTGATAAGTAATCACAGAGAGAAGGCACTAGTTGGGAGGGGGGCCTAGAAAGGTAAGAAGGAACCTAAATGCCAAATACAGGAGTTTATAAAGGATCCAAGAGGTGCTAGCTATTAAGAAGGAGCAAATAGAATTTATTGATCATGGGGGTGACATAGTAAGACTAGTGCTTTGTGAAAATCATTTTGGTGATTACAAGGAAGGCAGACTGGAGTGGGCAGACTTGAGGCACAGAAGATCAATTAGAAGGTATGGACAAAAGTCTGGGCAAGAGGTACTGAGGACCGAGGACCTAGGATGGTGGCTACGTCAACAGAGAGAGACATACATAAGAGATGTTGCTGAAATAAAATCAACAAGTCTTGGGACCTCATTGTATATATGAAGTGAGTGAGAAGGAGGAATTCAAGATGAAACCAAGGCTGAAAATCTGAGTAACTTAGACCTAAGGCAATCAAAAGATGAGAAAGCCTTTACTATCTTCTCTGCAATTTATAGTCTTATAGAGAGAGAAGTCTCTAGAGTACTGCAACAGTAAGTGACTTCTCCAGGGTGCCATAGCCAATGAATTTCACCTGGAAACTGGAACTCAGGTCTGGCTAGCTCTCTATTTACACCATGCCACTTTTAAGGGTACATACAGCAACTTATTCAGAAATTATTGAACAAGTCACCTGAAAGAACCATAACTTTTACATTGCCTTTATTGATTATCACAAAACCTTTGACTCAATTCCATAGTCATGGTTTATTCATGTACTGTAAATACATAAAATAAACCTGAGTACAGTGAAAATGCTGTAATATTTGATGTCCATATGGAATGTTCTATATTAAAACATAGCACTAACAAAAATGTAAAGAACAATTAAATATAAAATGAGACATCTTAGAGGGATACAGTTTAAGCCACTCATGGTTCTGCCTAGCCTCCACTGTGAAAAACAAAAAACCCAAAAACAAAAGTGTTAAACATCTTAGAGGCAGCTCAACAAAACAATGAATACAACACTGGATGTGGAGACAGAAAAAATTGAGTTAAAATCCTTCCTCAGTCACTTACTAACTGTGTGACCCTGGGCAAGTCATTTAACTTCTCTTTGCCTCAGGTTCCTTATTTGCAAAATGTTGGCATCAAACTCAATGTCTTCTGAGGTCTCTGCTAGCTCTAAATTTATAATAATCTCCACTGAGTGGAATCTTTCTCCAATGGTCACAATGTCATTTGTATTTGGTAATATAATATAATAATATAATAGTCTTAACATATGCCAAGAAAGGATAGAGGTTGAAGGCTTTCAGCTGAATTCAGCTGTCAAATTGAATCAACAGACAAAGCAGATATTTATAAATATCTTTCAACCAAACATCACCCAGTCTTTCTACTGTGCCCCCTGGAATGCCTGTTCCACAGGCAGTCTCTCTTCATCTTAAATCTTTTCCTCTCCCACTCCTTCCATCTACTACTTCTATCTTATTGAAATCTGGCAGCCCTATGATGACACAGCCTTCCTGGCCAACCTTTTCAGTACTGGCCGCAACTTCATTCATTCTCATTGGTTCACTAGTTGAAGTGGGCAAGCAACAATACTGCTTATTCCTCATTGTCCCTTTCAGGTTCTCCTTCTTCCTCCGTCACTCAGGAAAATCTCTTTCTTTGAGGTTCATGTTATTCATATCTACCATCTGATCAAAATCCTGTTGTCTACAGACCCCAGGTCACTCCCTTTCCTTCCTCAATGAGTTTAGTAAATGGAACACAATTTTCCTCTTCTGCCCTCATATTAGGGAACTTTAATCTACATACTGACTCTCCCTCAGACACCCGAACCACTCGGGTTCCTCAACCTACTCATTTCCCATGACCACCCTACCTCAGTCACACACAAAGATGCCATACCCCTGATCACCCACAAATGAATGACTGCCACATTCAAGAATTCCAAAATCTCCATATCTGACCAAAATCTATTGGCTTTTTACCTCTTCCTCTTTGTTCACAAACCATAACCTGCAATGCCTTGATCCCTCAATTCTCTCCCAGGTCATAACCCCTCTACTAACAACTCTCTCCTCTTTTCCTTGTTGTGACCCTTTGGTGAACCAGTTCAATTCTACACTGTTCTCCTCCATTGAATCCCTAGCACTCTTATTATATCACTGATTACACCCAGCCAAGCTTCAGCCTTGGATCACTCCATTTGCTGCTTTTGCTCCTACACACATACTGCCGAACAAGGAAAAAATCACACAACTATTCTGACTGGGTCCACTACAAACTTAAGTTACATAATCTCCACTGGGCCCTCACTGCTGCTAGGCAATCCTACTATATCTCCCTTATCAACTCACTATGTTACTCTCCACAGTGGCTCTTCAAAACCTTTTCATCCCTCTTCAGACCTCTTATGGCTTACACCTCCCCCCACTCCCTCAACTGAGAACTTTGCCTCATAGTTTACAGAAAAAAAAATTTGAGCAATTCCCCATGATCTCACTCCTTCTTCTCCCCTCTTCCTCACCTTCTATCACTCAGACACCTTCTGACACTATCTCCTCCTTTACCTCTAGCTCATATGAAGTGGCCTTACTCCTTACCAAAGGGTTACCAAGGTTAACCCCTCTACTTGTTTAAGTGATCCCATTCCATCCCATCTCCTCCAACAGACTCCCCCCTCTGTCCTACCCATTCTATCATTTATTTTCCATCTTTCCCTATCTACTGGTTCATCCCCTTCTGTCTCAAAACATGCCCATGTATCCCTTACCTTGAAAATGACTCTTACTTGATCCTCCCATCCCTGCTAACTATTGTCCTATATCTCTTCTAGGTTGTGAGCCTGAGTGACTAGAAGGATAGTGTTGCTCTGTACAGTAATAGGGAAGATAGGAGGTGGAGGGTTTGGGGAAAAGATGAATCCTATTTTGGACATGCTGAGGTTAAGATGACTACTGTACATATGGTTTGAGATGTCTGAAAGGCAGTCGGAAATGTGAGACTGGAAGTCCGCAGACAGGTCGGAGCAGAATATGTAGATTTGAGAATCATCAGCATAGAGGTAGTAATTAAATCCTAGGGAGCTGATGAGATCATCAAGTGAAATCAGACAGAGGGAGAAGAGAAGAGGGTCCAGGACAGAACTGGAACACTTATGGTTAGAGGGCATGATTTCAAGGAGTTTAGATACAAAGGACAGGACTCATCCTCAAGGCCTCACTGTCTCTTACCCCATCCCCCACATCCAATCTTTTACCGAGGCCTGTTGATTCCACCTTTGCAACATCTCTCATATACACCCCCTTCTCTCCTGTGACTCTAGTGTAGGGAACCACCTCATGCCTGGACTACTGTAATAGCCTACTGGTGGGTCTGTCTGCCTCAAGTCTCTCTCCACTTCAGTACAGCTTCCATTCAACCACTAAAAGTGATTTTCCTAAAGCATAGGTCCAACCATATTATCCCCCTACCAAGTAAATTTCTGTGGTTCCCTATTGCCTCCAGGATGAAATACAAAATACTGTGTTTGGCATTCAAAGCCTTTTATAACATAGCCCCCACCTACTTTTTGAGTCTTCTTACACCTTACTCCCCATCAGGTACTCTTTGATCCAGTAACACTGGCTTTCTACTTGTTCTACAAATAAGATGCTCCATCCCTCTGGTCCAGCAATTTTCACTCCTGTTCCCTTTGCCTAGAATGCTCTCTCACGTCCTCTCTGCCTAGTGACTTCCCTAGATTTTTAAGTCCCAACTAAAATCCCTTCTTATACTAAAAACTTTCTCTAACCCTTCTTAATTCTAGTGCCTTCCTCAATTACTTACTATTTTATCCTGCATATAACTTACTCTGCATATATTTGTTTGGATATTATCTCCTCTATTAGATTATAACCTCCTTCAGGGCAGGAACTGTCTTTTGCCTCTTTTTTGTGTCTTCAGGGCTTTGCACAGTGCCTGGCACATAGAAGGTACTTAATAAATATTGATTGATTGATTGATTGATTATAAATATCTAGACCTCCTCTAGGTAAGACATACTGAACATGAAACTACCACGGAGAAAGTTGTGGCAGTGTATGTTAAAAGATTTACTGGCATCTAAAAATCAAATCTCATTGGGAAGGAATTAACTCCTAAGCAAAACCAGTTTTAACATATACTTTTGAAACTATAAAATGGATTATTTGAAAAGTATCCTAGCAGAAACTTATATAATATTAATGAAACACAGCCCTCATCACTCTAAGGCAGCTATAGAAAGATTAACATTTCCTCATCAAAAAGGAAAAAGGAGATTGATAGACATTCTTAGGAAGCGCATGAGAAACAAGTTAAAAATGTACAGAAATACACTTGGAACAAGCAGATATAGGTAATGATGCTTCCGGATTTATCAAATACTTGAAAGTGGTTTTACCTCTTGATGAAGTGTTAAGATCCAAGAGTATAATCAGAAGGCTTCCAAGAGTGACAGCCACATGAATTCAATCAATGATAATATGTCATCAAAGACAGATTAGTTTATAACAGAGGTTCATGGGTTTCATGAACTTTTAAGGGATCTGTGTGTAGATTTAAGGGGTCCATGAAGTTGGGGGGGAAATTGCATTTTTATTTTCACTAACCTCTTTTCTTCAGTTATTTAAAAAAAACATTATTCTGAGAAAGGGTCCACAGAACCCCTCCTCAGAATAATGCCAAAGGAGTTCATGACACAAGCACAAAAGAAATCCTGGTTTACAGGAATAGAGGAGTTCATGATGGCAATTCAGGACTGGGTCATTGCCACTGAAGCTTAGAAACATGTAAGGAGCCCAGACTTATTGATCAAGCAAGGAAAGGGTCCGCACTGTATAACACAACACTGCAGGCTGCAAAAATTTAGCACCTACTAAACACCTGGCAAGACCTAACCTTATGGATGCAATTATATGTCAGGAACTTGCTACGTTTCAAAAACTAACAGGTAATAAATCTTCATATGACAAATTGTTTTTGTTTTTGACTGGATCCAGGATTTCATCTGTATAGGGAGCTCCTGGTCAGTAGTTTTCTCTTTCACTAGAGATCCATACCATCTCTGTAGTTCACATAGTCTCAGAGAGCTGCCTGGGACGTTAACGTTCATGTGACTTGCCCGGGAGTAAAAAAGCAGCATGTGTGAAAAGGAGGACTTGAATGCAGACCTTATTGATTATGAAGTTGACTCAATATCCAGAGAACCACTGTGCCTTCTGCATTACATAAACAGATCCCAAAATAACCTTGAAAACTGAACTAATTTATCATACTTGAACTATAACATTATCGCGGATAGAACTATTGCCCAGAATTGCCCAAACTTGGTGTTGATCCATAAAATTTAAGAACAGCATTTTTAATAGATGTCAAGCCAGTAAAGACTTAAATTCTCCAAGCTACATGGAACAAAAAAACCTCTCAAAATGTAGGGGCCTAGTCGAAGAAATCAAAATAGTGTGGGAACAGGATAAGGTATACATCATTCCATTTGCCCTATGTACTATGGGAGCTGTCCTAAATATATCATCAGTAAACCTACAGAAGATGACTCTACATCCTGGTATTTTATCCGGTTATAAAAAGCAATTACCACATCCACATGTGCAATAGTTTGACAAACATTAAATATAAAAGAATAAAAGCAGGACAGTAATTCATCTGAAGACCATTTCTATCTGAACTCCATCCAAAAATATAAGAACAAGAGTATTAATAACAATAATAATAACAATGACTAATATCAAGGAATAGAATCAAAATGCCCTCCTTGGGTGATATCAATAAACAATCAATATTATATGCCTACTATGTGCCAGGCACTGTGCTAAGTGCTCATGAACTCAACAACAGTGTCAACTAGGAAAAATTAAACCAGTGGCTATCATGCAGATTTGTTTATAGAAATGGAGGGTTTCTCATAGTGCTACAAATAAGGAAGGAAAAACATTTATTAAGCACCTACTGTGTTCCAGGCATTATGCTAAGCATTTTACATATATCTCAACTGATCCTCAAAACAACCTTATTATTATTATTATTATCTCTCCTTTTACAGTTGAGAAAATTGAGGCAAACAGCAGTTAAGTGATTTGCCCAGGGTCATACAGCTAGTAAGTGTCTGAGTTTTGATTGGAACTCAGGTCTTCCTGTCCCCAGGCCTGACTATCTACTACTCCACCTAGTTAGAGCAGAAAATACAATAAATTCATTCTTAGGGAAATTGAACTTCCTAAAGTATTGTAAATTTTGCAAGGAAATGACAGAAATTGTGCAGAATATCATTAAATTGCAAAAGCGTATTACCTACCGAATATGGAGAACTACATCATCAAGTGGAAAGAATTACATACAATAAACAAAGATTCCCACAATATAAGCTCAAATCCCAAAATATCCTTGAGAATTCAACATACAGACTGTACTGAAATTAGTGCAATGTCTATACCACACCCTGTCAGCCACTGGAGTATTGCCAATGTCACTTTCAGTGTGTAAATAGAAGATAAGCCTTCATCCCAATATTTTAATTCAATTATAGAGAAAAAAACCCATCATTTTTTCCACCTGCAGGATAGTCTTCTAAACATTAGATATCGAAAAGAACAATAGTGGGATAGAAGCTTGTTCCTGGACCATTTCTATCTGAACTCCATGAATATGAGAATAAGAATGACAATTCATATTTACATAATGCTTGAAGGTTTTACAAATCACTTTACTTGTATTATCTCACTTGATCCTTAAAATGACCTTATCATTCTTATCCCTATCTGAGTATGAAAGAAGTTGAGTGATCTGCCCAAATCACACAACAATAGGTAACTGATGAAGGATCTAAACACAGGCCTTCCTGACTCTAACGCCCCATCCATTTATACCACACTCTTTCAGTAAGCAGATCCGAATCTAGGTCTCAGCTCTAAATCTGTGGCTTCTCCCTCTGTACCAGAAGAGGAGAACTTGATCAAAAACTCCATGCAGGCTCAGACTGATAATTCCAGGGAAGGCTCACTGCATGTACTTGGATGAGAGAAATTTCAGAAAAGAGGACTGGTTATCCATTCACATGCAGTCACTCAATAAAGAAAGATTCCAAAATGGAATTCCATAAATATATAGTTAAGTTTGACGGGCAAGTCAAAGATTTAGAGCTGGGAGGAAACTTAGAGATTACATTGTCTACAACTCTTAATTTTACATCTAAGGAAACTGAGGTCCAGAGTGGGTAAGGGACTTGCTCAAGTAGATCACAAAAATAATAAGTAATAAAGCCAGAATTTGGAGGTGGCTTGGTGGATAGAGCTCTGGGCTTGGAGTAAGGAAGGCCTGAGTTCAAATCCAGCTTCAGACACTTACTAGCTGTGCGACCCTGGGCGCGTCATTTAACCCCTGTATTTCTCAATCCATTGGAGAAGGAATTGGCAAACCATTCCAGTATCTTTGCTGAGCAAACCCCATGGACAGCATTGGCGTGCTATGGTCCGTAGGATTACAAAGAGTCAGACATGACTTAACAACAACAAAGTCAGAATTTGAACCCAAAGCCTTTAACTCCAAACTCATTTCTCATTCCACTATACTACTCCCCATTTCCATTCAAGAAATCCCAGGATACTTTACCCTTCCAAATTTTATCTCATTTTTGTTTTCCGGAAGGGAAGATTTGGGTAGTCATTTTCAAATCCAAAAATTCCTCTTCATGTAAACTAGCACCTTCTGCATTTTCTTTTCTCTTAATGGTGAGGATTTCATATGGCATTTAGAAGCTTTATTGTTTCAATAGCAGAGGTAAGGAGGTTAATGCCTCTTTAACAAGGGAACCGTTTCTCCCACCCCCCCATCCCCTTCTTTTTGGCTCAGCCTAAATTTCTAACACTACCTGATGAAATGTAGCATACAGCTTTTAATTGTGCCCAGAGGCAGTACAACTTCAGAGAGGCTTTTGAGCGACTAGCAAAGGATTTGAGAAACAGCTGTGTTCTGGGAACATGTGCGCTGCCCCGGCACCTACGGAACCAAACCGCGCTGTCAGCACCTGTGCCCTCTCAGCGCGCGCGCTCGCCCAGCGCCCCGCGCGCCCGCACCTGGGATTAATCAGCCTGTTTAAAGGAATTAATACTCTTAGCTTTTGTTATTTTATTGTGCCTGTAGGAACCCAGTGCTATATTAAAATCTGCAGCATATAAGGAGGATGGTGCTCAAGCCCAGAGTTACTGGAGGGAATTAAAATAGCAAACCTGCCCTTTCAGTGCCAAGAACGAATTGTTTTAATATCCAACATTCGGCGTTATTTATTATTAGAGGCTAGTCCTGCTTTCGTGAGGAACTGACTTTCCTCGGCACTAACCTATTATTTTTTTCTTCTCCCAACAGAGCTCGACCTCATGGCTCCAGCATTTGTTGGAGAGGAGCCTCCACGGCTCTGGCTCTGAATGTTCGCTTCATGGAGGGGATCCCAAAAGCCCTCTCAAAAGGGTTGCGCGGGCCAAACTGTTGACTTACTCAGTTGGTGTTCCACCGAGTTCCAGCGGCCCAGGTATGACCTATTAAACGCTGGGACTCATTTTTCACGTTTATTACACAGAAAAACAGTTGTATCACCCTTCCATCCTGTTCCCTTTTTACTGGAAGGAATTTGATCACTTGGTTCTTACCCTACCTATAGCCCCATTGTAAGATTGAGATAGACATATAGAGATAGCAATAGAGTGATGTATGTATACTTATATATGTGTGTATGCAGAGAGACAGAGAGCCATACCTTAAATGTTGTTATATAACAGCCATGTGGTCAAATTCCTTCCAGTTGAAAATAGCACAAGCTAGAACTGATATATATATATTAAAATTGCATATAATATATCAATAAATATTTATGTACATTTATTAAATATATAAATACTTACATATTTATAATATATAAATACTTATATATTTATAATATATAAATATTTATATAGTTATAATGCACAATATATAAATATATTTATGCACATTTATTTACACATGTGTTTTAATATATATTTATATGTAAATATATTTATATATAATTTTTACATATTGCTTCTATCTGGTGCCATTTTCAACTGGAAGGTTATATATTATAGTTATGGGTATATATATGTATGTGTGTATATGTGTACATATGTATATGTGCATATATGTATGTGTGTATGTGTTGTGTGTGTATATATACACATTCATAAATTGTTGTGACAAACTGTGATCCCACCCCCTGCTACTTGGACCTGTTGTGACAACAACCTCAGTAAAATGAGGGAGTTGAACTAGATGAACTGTTAAGGTTTCTTCCAGTTCTAAATCTATAAACCCACAGTGCAAAGCACAACAACCAATGGGAGTCACAATCAGCATTTGAATCTAGGTTTTTTGAATCTAAATCCAGCACTCTTTACACTATACCACGCTGGGGTAAACGTGGACTTTTTCCAGCAATTCCCAGCATGGTATGACCAAAGGCTACGGTATCCCTGGAGGCTTGGATAGGATTCAGTTTGGAGAAAGACAAGGAAGCATTACTTCTCACAGCAGATATTAAATTTATGGAATCCATTTACTTTGGGGATATGGAATAGGCTGCAAATAGTTTCCAAACTGGTATATCATAATGGATGATGGATCTCCACTGGCTCATTAGGAGAAACTAGGTTATTTTGCAGCACATCTCTACGTAAGCCTCTGGGGTTGGTATATATTTCAGAACATTTTGCCTGACTGATCCCCCGGAAGAGAAAAAAATTGGGGACTGGATTCCCCTGAGCCAGTATGGTCACTTCTGTGTTCTCCTGGGCCCAGATGAGCTATTTTCTATGCAATAGAAAGGAGCTCAAGCAAAGAGCATAGCACGGGGGTTGTGTCAAAGCTGCTGACTCTCTCTTGAACCCTTCAGAGACTTAGATATTACCACTCTCGTTCAGAAAATTCAGCAGAAAAAAAAAAAAAAACAGCTCAAGGGGGGGCCCAAGGAGGAGGACTTTCTCCTGGAGCTTTATTCATGCTATCAAATGAGATAATGAACCATCTTAACACAGTGCCTACCACATAGTAGGTGCTTAATAAATGATTGTTCCCTCTTCCCTCCACTCCCCCCCCCACTTTTAGAAGCTGCATTTGACACATGAGAAGAGAATATAGCTAGGTTGAAATTAGTGCAAATAATAATTCTGGTGAAATGATACCATTTATTCAGATTCATACTATTCGAAGTTAATGCAGAATAGAGCAATCAGTGCCAGCCCAATGGAAGTAGGCAATGTTAATTCAAATGATGTGGCCATTTCAAGGAATTCATTGTTTGTATTAATCAGGACTTAGCTGTAATACTAAAGCTGCCAATTGTACAGTGCTTTAAGGTTTGCAAAGTGGTTTAAATACATTATATCATTTTTTTCCCTCTCATGATAGCCCAGAGGTAGGTGCTTTTTTTTAATCCCCATTTTACAGATGAGGAAACCAAGGTTTCTGAACTGTTACATAACCAGTCCAGGGTCATACAGCTCATAATTTTCTGAGGCATAAAGTGGACCAAAGTCTGTCTTCCTGAGTCCCACTCCAGTGTGGCATTCTCCCTCTTTAGCAAGTAAGGGGAACAATCAGCATAGATTCAGGTTCCTGCCTCAGCTCCTACACTTATGAGCTATGTGAACCTAAGCAAATGACTTATACTTCTGAGTGTTTCCTCATTTGCAAAATGGGGATAAGGTTATTTCCACTACCCATCTCCAGGCTGCTTGTGAGGAAAGCATTTTGTAAACTCTACAAGAACTAAAGAGTTGTTATTTCTGAAGCATATTAACAAGGATGGCTTGCACATCAGATGTGGCATAAAAGGTATCTTGGATGGTTTGTTTGATTAGATGAAGGAGTGGTATGGTCATGTAGCAGGAATGAGGGCTGGAATGATGGTCAGCCTGGGTGAGACACTGGTATCTACAAAATTTTAAATGAGGTACAGAGAGATCTCCAGAGTATCAGGTGAGTTCTCTATGGCGGATTTATGGAACAAGGTCAAGGGTTGCCCAGTGAAAGAAGGTGATAGATTTTGATTTGCATCACTGGAGGGAGCATTCAAAGCAATGACATCACACTCAAGTATTAAAACGGTATATTACAGATGTCAATCATCTCCTCTCTCATCCTTCCTCTGGTGGAAGAAATGTTCTGTTCCTTGGCCACTGGCTATACTACTAACCTCATCATATGCACCCCTGGTCACAGGTTTGGGCAGGAGGAAAACGTGTGATTGCCCCAGTGTGACACATTGCCACGGAGGAGAACCAACTGCAAGCTCACATGTGACTGATTGTGGCTCAGGGTCATATATGGAGGGCAGGACACTTTAATTCTATAAAAATAAAAATAACTCAAGGCAAAATGGCTCTTTACAAAGTACTGTATATATATGATCTCATTTAGTCCTCACAAAAACCCTGGTGATTACATTACAATAAAAACTGACGTTTCTACAGTGATTTAAGGTTTAGAAAGCAGGCTATATTCATTCCTTTTTGATCCTCACAATAGCACTGAGGTAGAAAGTACAAATATTATTATACCTTCCCTATCAATGAGGAAACTGAGGCACAAAGGTCATTGGCCAAGATCACACAACTAGTATACAGCTGGTTTTGAGCTCAAGTCTCCCAGCTCCATACCTTTTCTTCTTCCTACTAAACCAAATTACCTCCCAAACACAGGGGACCACGTAAGAGAATCCCCAAATCTACCTACTCTTCCTTCCCTTCCTCCCTCCTTCTCTGTAGAATGCTTAGCACAGTGTCTGACACAGTAGGTACTGAACAAACACTTCCTTCCTTCTTTCCATTCCCTCCTCTCTCTTCTTCCATGTTTTCTTCCTTCCTTCCCTTCCAAGCTTAGAGTCCAATGCTTGCCATTAGAGGAGATACAAAGCTCAGATGAAGCACAGTCCCTGCCCTCATGAAGCTCTCAGTCTAGTAGAGGGATATAATCCAGATATAGATACTTATTGTATACACTATTACATGATTAGTGTATTAGAGAGATGCATGAAAAGTACTATAAGAAGTACAAGAGGTAGAGTCCCACTTGAGGCAATCAGCTGAGCAGGTCATTCATTGTAGGAGCAGGAAAGAGTTAATTTCATGTAACAGAAAATGGCCTGAGCCATTGTTTGTGATTCCTGGTCCCTTTCTGCATTGTAGACCTGGGGATCATAAAAGAGGGGCAAGAACTTACAAGGCAGCTTTGCTGGGAAAGCAAATATTGTGCATATTGCAGTGCTCCTGTGGGTAAGCTAATTGCTTAATTGCCCTTGAGATGTATATAATTTTGTCTGCTGCACAGGCCACACCATGTCATTGGTCGTGGGCTGTGAAACAGAAACAGCATCAACTCCCATTAAAATAAGGTGGCAGATACTGTTCATAAAAACGAATCAGAGTCAAACTCGTCTATTTGGCACCAACTTGAGATCTTTGTAAAATTCAGTAGCCAATGGAATGTTGGCTTGACTGGTCTGTTTGGGAGATCTGATGAATTTGGTGACTGTAACCACCAAATTATATAGACTGTACTATAAGTATTGCTGTGTCCATTTTACAGATGAGGAAATTGAGACTCTGAGAAGTTAAATGACTTTCCTGTGGTCATAAAACTAGCAGAATCCCATGATGGATTTGAACCTAGCTTTCTCCTGCTTGATTCCAAGTCCAGTGCTGTCTCCACTAAAGCACACAGAAATTCTCTCTCCATTCTGCCCTCCAGAGCGTAGAAGGAACTTGTTCAAGGTCACATGGTTAGTTTACACCTTGTCTCAGTCCTGAAGGAACTCCCAGGCTAGCAGAGAACATGACTGCAATTCATGATTCAGAGCCAGTGAATGCAGCATCAGTGAGGATCCCCTCAGAGGGCCAAGGAAATTGCCCCCATAGTGAGAACTTCATCCTATAACCATGTGGTATTCTTAGTAATTATGCATTGTTACTTCATATTAACAGAGAAGCAGAGAGGTATAATGAACTAGGTTAGAGTCAGAGGACTTTGGGCTTCGAATCTCTACTTTGCCACTTATTATCTGTGTTCCTTTCAGCCCATCACTTCCAACCTCAGTGCCTCATTTTCCTCATCTGTAAAATGAAAGAGCTGGATGGTATCTTCTCTCTATATCTTAGAATCCTATATTTAATCTAGGGATCACTGTGACCCAAATATCTTCTTCTGCCTTCCTTGACCAGTTAATTCATTTTGATTTTGTTCCCTAAGTAAATCATTCTTGAATATTTCCTTTTTGAGCTTTTTAATATCTTGTAAATTAAGTTGTAAGGATTTGGGGTGATTTTTAAGCTGTCTGCCCATGAGTTTTCTCCATCTTTTAAATCTAAAGTTTATGAAAAATATATTAATATGACTATTAATTATAACAATACTGATGTGCACTAAGCATATGGCTTGCTTTATATTTAAGCTTTTATTCCTAAACAATACTGAATATAGAATGTCTTCTCATCAGTTAACTCCAAATCCTTTAGACAAAATTTTCTACCGTTCCTTGATAAGGAGCTGATGGGAAGTCAGATGTCCTGTCAACAAGTTGATTTGATTTTCTGCTGTTTCCATAAAACCCCCCAAAAAGATGACAGTGAAATATCACCTGGGAAGACAATTCTGCTGAGCCACTTCTATCCAATGTTTCTCAGGACTGTTTGCTAAGCTGGAGCACATGCTTGCATTTTCAGTATAAGGGGTTGGGTCTACGTTCTGTCCACGTGGACCAAGAGGCAGGGTCCACCTGGTTCACTGTATGACTTTGGGCAAGTTACCTCTCTATGAGGCATAGTTTCCCCCTCTGTAAAATGGGGATAATAATATTCATACCTAATAATAATACATAATAAAATCATATTATCAATATCTCATAGGGCTGTTGAGAAGATCAAAGGATATAATACAAGTAAAATTATTCATAAATGTTAATAATATAATTATTACATTATAATATACAAATATAATTATATATAAATATAATAATAAATATGATCTACAAATAAGTATCAGTATTATTTTCATATGCTCATATGTTTTCACATGCTAATTATGGGGTCTTAAAATACCCTAGAAGAAAGGAGGTGGGGTACAGTAGAAAGAGTATGGAGTTTTGAATCAGAAGACCTCGCTTCAAGTTTTGGCTTGGCCACTAATTTGCTGTACGGCGTTGGTAATTCCCTTCCCCATGCTGAGTTTCAGTTTCTTGTCTTTAAAACTGGAGATTGGTATCGATTTGACCTCTAAGGTCCAGTTCTGACATTCTACGTTACAAGGTCCCTGCTAACTCTGATGGTCTATGTACCTTGTCTATGGGTTTGGTTCTGAGAGTCTAAGATTCTTACTGCAGCTGCAAAGTTGATGGGAGTCAGAACTGTCTTCTGATCGACTCAGAGCTCAGTGCCTCCCAGACAGAGTGTGAGATAATCCAAGAAGGAGGAGGAGAAAGAGGAGAGAGGGAAGGGGAAATTGAGTCAGGACTGCTTGGGAGTCTTTCTGCTTCATCCAACTCAATGGAGCAGAGAAATGCCCTTTAGTTCAACCTTTCCTTTACCTCTATAAAGGGAGTTTATAGGGGGAGGAGTTGAGTCAGTTAAAAGGGAAGCACATTGTAACTTGAAGGGGATGGCACTGAGGCAGGCTGAGATCTTTGAGCATCCAAGACGGTTATTCGGTAGAGACTCTCCAAGCCAGGACTTGAATTCTTACAGGAACTTTTCCTGTCCTTCTCTTTGCTCTACTCAGTATCCACCAATCTGTAAGTGACCTCGGCGTAGAATCCCAAGATTATGAAATTTTAGAGCCACAAGATCCAATTCTTTCACTTTTAAAGAGGAGAAAACAGACCCGAGGAGGGGAAGTCAAAGCCATCTCTGCAGTAAATAGCAGAACCAAAGCTCCAACCTGGGTCATCTAACTCCAGATTCAGCACTCTTTCTCCAGCCTTCAAAGATGTGATATGGTAGAAGTACCTCTGCACTTAGGCACAGGTAAGTTCAATTCTGGGGGGTTGAAAAGGCTGTGAACAAGTTATTATTAAGTTATCCTTTCACCCTTGCCTTGTCCAATCTTTTGAATATGATTCATTTCCCCTCCCCCCCCCCCCACAGAATTCAAAGCTCAATTTATGGCTAAGTCATTTATTTTCCCCCTCTCTGAGCCTCAGTGTCCTTATCTAGAAAATGGAACAATTCCCATTGAGGATTTCTCAAGTCCCTTCCAGCTCTGAAGTCAAATTGTTTATAAATTTGGAAGATCTTTGTCTCTTTGCATGAGGTTTAGAACTGGAAATCCTACCTCCAGACTTCATAAAGGAGAAAACTAGAGCTCAGAGATGTTGGAAAAGACTGGCCCAAAGTCACAGGGCCCTTTAGTGTCACAACCAGAATATGAACTCAGGTCTTCTGACTAGACAACCAGTGTTCTTTCCAACCCACCACACTCTTTGGGTATTTGGCAGCAGGGCAGAACGAAGATTCCTCTGATTTGTTTCCTCCTTATCTAGACTCGAAAGCTTTCCAATTCTCATTTCTCTGAAAAAGGCCAGGATTTTGCTATATGAATTCCATAATTTAGAGATAAATAATGAAAACAAACACAGTACAAAATACCCTAGTGTTCATTTTATTTAATATTCTCCATTGGTGGAAATAAATTAAAAACGAACAAGGCTTGTTTACGCCTGCCTCACACACACCATTCTCCACTTTTGAATAGCAACCGCATATTAATTGACCAAGATCCCATAAATTATAATTAGCCAGGAGGATTAACAACATAAATCCTTGAATTGAAAACCAACCTGCCCTACTCTTTCTTTCCTCTGCCCTAAAGTGAAAAGGAGCCGTAAAACCCATCAGGCTACTTGATCCATTAAACTCAGGAGACATTCTTATTTTGGCTCAGCTGCTGGAGGTAGTCTTTGTTCAATCTTTTTTTTTAAAGTTACAGCAGCTTGCTAGGAACTCGGAGAATGCACAGAGATGTGTCAATAAGAAAAAGCCCTGAGATTGTGGGGCTTCACTGTCTGCCTGACCTACTTGCAGATTAGAAGGAGAAGGGAAGAAGGGACAGATCTCATTGTGCTCAGGCACCATTTTCCTTGGAAGAAACCGGAAAGGCAACTAATCCTGAGGCAGTGGCAATTCTGTGGGCAGTGATTATTGGTTTTCTGG
The DNA here is from genome assembly GCF_900497805.2 of Vombatus ursinus. Taxonomy (NCBI): domain Eukaryota; kingdom Metazoa; phylum Chordata; class Mammalia; order Diprotodontia; family Vombatidae; genus Vombatus; species Vombatus ursinus. The sequence continues at coordinate 61,544,220 of NW_020954556.1, forward strand.
GAGACAGTTTGTTAATTTCTTGGCAAGGAGTTGAAAAGGGTCTCTCATGATGGAGCTGGAAATCACTTATCAGGCATGGGGACAACATCCTATGGGAAAACTAGTCAAAGACCGAGCCCACTTCATGCTGAACAATCTCTAATCTTCACTATTTTTGCAACTGAGCATTTTGAAAGACAACAAGGGAAGGCCATATTACTTCATAGGTTCAGAGGACTGAGAGCTAGATGGGACATTACAGATCTCCCAGTCTAAATGAATTATTTTATAGATGAGGAAACTCTGGTCCAGGGAGGAGTCGTGACTTGTCCAAAGTCATAGAGATAATAAATAAATGGCTGAGCTCAGATTTGAACCTAGGGTCTCTGACTCCAAATCTAGTGCACTCTGTACTACATCATAGCTCCTCTCAGCACACATTTTAAATTTTAAAAAATGATGAATATTAAACCGTTATTCCCAAATGGAAAAATAGAAAAACTTAAGCATGAAAGATATATGAAATCTACCTGAGCACATGATAATAGCAACTCATTTCTAAAGGACTATGAAGTTAAAGAAGACTTTTCAAAAATAATGTGGAAAGAGCGCTAGATTGGAGTCCGAGAACCCGGGTTTAAATCCTTGCCCTGTTGCATTTTGACCTTGCCCTTAACCTCCCTTTGCTTCAGTTTCCTTTTTGTAAAACGAAGGGGCTGCAGTAGATGATCCCCAGGATCCCTTTCAGTTCTAAACTGGTGCTTCTGTGGTCTTGGAGAGGTGAGCAGTTCAAAGGCTACCATCTATAAATTCCAATGACTTGCTCAGGGCCATGTTTCTAGTAAGCAGGAAAGGTGGGATGGGGACCCAGAGCTGCTAAACATCCTGTATTCTTTCTACTATCCCAGTTCCCACTGGGACAAATGCGCAGATGATTCTCTTAATAATAGTATGTGATGACCTTTATTTTGTGTTTTACAGTTTACAAAGTGCTTTAGATCTTTCTTTTTTCCACATGACCCTCACACTAACTCTGTGTAAGTATTACTATCCTATTTTACAGATGTCTTGAGGCTTGGAGGAGGAAAAATGACAAGGATTGGAAACTTGGTTTTCTGCCTCTAAACTAGTTGCTCCTATTGCATTATGTCCCCCAGCCATTCCCCAACCCTTCTGCATTCATCTGGTTATTCCTTTGTGCCAGCCAGTGAGCTTTGCCTGTCTTATTTATGAAACACCATTTGCCAGGAGAATGCAAGCTCCTTGAGGACAGGAATTATTTTTCTAATTTGTTTTTGAATACCCAGCATCAGTCTGGATTGCTTGCTTAGTATTTCTTTAAAGTTACCATGTATCATATGATATCAGCTCTAGGGATTACAGGAATGTTGGCTAAACAAACCAAAAGAGGAATCAGCGTGTTCTTCTTCCTCTCTTCTTCCAGCTTTCTCTTCTTCTTTACCCCTCTTTATACCTTTGCCCCTCAATTCACACTTTCTTGTATCTTGTAGGCTCTAATTATCCCTAGGCATTGTGCTTAGTAGAAAGCATCAAGAGAGAAGCTTCTAAATGCTGTTTCTGTCATCAGCTTACTATATCCTTGGGCAAAACCCTTCCCTATCTCTAGACTTTCCTTGGTCTATTTATCTGTAAAATGAGGGGGTTGGATTCATGCTCTCTAAGGTCTGTCTCATCTCTGACCTTTCAAGTCACATATTCTGAGATCCCTTTCTGATCTGACATGTTATATGCTAAGGCTTATTCTAGTTAATATAGTCTTGGTTCTAAGGCTCCTCCCCACACTGATTTTTCTATGTTCTAAGGTTCTTTCAAGTTCTGAGATTCCATATTCTGAGGTCCCTTCACATTGTGACATTCAGTGTGTCTAGATATATTTTCAGGTGTTTCTTCCCTTCCCACTGAGCCGTCTTCCATATGGCAGGTCCTACCTAGCAGGGACATCTTTTACATTTGTCCTGCCAGTGCTCTCTGCTTCTCCCCTGGTCACATCTAGCTGTACTGAGACCAAGATCCGGCTCCAGGTAACCCACTCAGCTTTGGCACTTTGCCCTGGTGCTGAGGTATCTGGAATGAATAAATGAATGAGTGAAGAAATGAATCAATGAATGAAAAGCATTTGTTAAGTGTTTATTATGTGCCAGGTACTGTGCAAAGCCCTGGGAAACAAATGGAAAACAAATGGAGGAGAGAGACAGTGTTTGCTCACTAATGGAGAATTCAATATACACGGTAGGGTCGGGGGTTCCCTGGGGGAGGAATCAGTGGAAAGGAAGGGAAGGAAAAAGTATGGTGAGGTATGCATGGTGGCAGAGAAGATAGGATGAAGATGGCAGTGGTGGACAGCAAAATGGAGTGTGAAGCATGGCCTAGTCTGGGGACAGCTACATAGAGTAGGTTATATGAGATTGAGCTCATTCATTCACATTGGGGAAACTCAGTTTTTCTCTTCCATGGCAGCCTCATGGGTAGTTGAGTTAAAACTCACCTAACCCACAATAACTAGGCATGTACCTTGTAACTGCATCTACACATTATTCTCTCTCTTTGTCCAATCTACTCCCCATCCTTCTACCCCCCTTTCTACCTTTTCTTCTAGAAACATTAATCAAATCGGTTTTACCATTGCCACTGGAAAAGGCATGACAATGGACTATCTGTGAATCCCCTCACTATCCCTGTGATTGTCCCTTCCTAAACCTCTGCTCCTCAACACGTGGGCATGTCACTCTTAGAATCTTCCTTCAGAGTTGAGCATGTCTTACTTTGGTATTTGTATTCCTGGCACCTGTCATGTAGTTGGTACTTAATAAATGCTCACTCTGGGACAGCTAGGTGGCGTAGTGGATAGAGCACCAGCCCTGGAGTCAGAAGGACATGAGTTCAAATCTGACCTCAGACACATGACACTCACTAGCTGTGTGACCCAGGGCAAGTCACTTAACTTCATTGCCTAACCAAAAAAAAAAAAAAAAAAAAAGAATAAAGTCACTACTCTTCAGTTTGACTGAGTGGCCAACATTCTCATGAGGGATGAGCCAGGAGTCTCAGGTCACAAACGTCCTTTAGGGGGCAGCTAGGTGGTGCAGTGGATAGAGCACAGGCCCTGGATTCAGGAGGACCTGAGTTCAAATCTGGCCTCAGACACATAACACTGAACTAGCTGTGTGACCCTGGGCAAGTCACTGAACCCCACTGCCTAGCCAAAAAAATAAATAAATAAATAAAATTTTAAAAATAAATGCTTTTATTTATAAAAGATGGGCTTTCTGGTTTTCACTAGGCCCCTGTGATCTGATCGACAGCATTATTTCTGAATCCAAGTGCAGACAGGGATATGTAAATACCTTTGTTTCGTTTTTGCTTTTTCTTAGCAAAGTTTAGCCTGCTCCTGTTCTGTGGTGTCAGCGAGATCTGCCTGTTCCTGGCAGCGGTTTCTATGCTTACAGTAGGTCATCTATAAAGGTACAGATTGGGCCAAGTGGTGAGCATGATGGCACCATACTTAATGCTACTATCTGTTCATATAAGGCTCTGCTTTCTGCAGCGTCTTATGCACCATCATAAACGAGGGTCCATTCCGCTCAGCTCTAGGAGCTCCAATCGAATCTCTCTGCATGAAAATGGGGATTCTCGTGCCCAAGAGAAGTCTTGAGTCTCTCTCATGCTCATTATAAGGTGATGCGACCGAAAAATAATGAGATCGGCTCCAGCAGCTGGCCGGGGAAAGGCAGTCAGTCACAGTGGTTTACAGTCCTAAGTCATACTCACTTTCCTATTTCTCTAGGAAATGGTCCATGTGCTCAGAGCTGCTGACTCTACACAGATCATACACTGTTAGAACCAGAAGTGAACTTCGAGGCCATCTCCAACCTAAAGGACCCCAGACCATGTGAGGATATTAAAGTTTGGGGTGAGTTGAAGACCTAGTCCTAAAAGATGGGTCCTTGGATTCTTAGCTCAGTACTCATTTCCATTCTCCTACAGTGACGCTCATGAAGAAGGCAAAGATGCCACATGACATAGATCATGGATCCATGGGACTCAATCAATCATAAAGCATCTGCCAAGTCATTTTTGTGTTCCAGGCAATGTGCAAAACACTCAGAATGCAAAGACAGACAAAAACAAACAAAACCAGTCCCTGCCTTCAGGAAGCCTATATTCTAATGTAGGATACAACATGTAAAGAAATAGGTAGATACAAGATACATTTGGAGTAGCTAGAAGGTGATCTAACAGGGGAAGGATCTGACAAACTGTGAAGGACCAGGTACCTATGAGGGCACAGGGTGCTGTCTGAGCTGAGTCTTGAAGGAAGTCAGGGATTCTATGAAATCAAGGTGAGATGGAAGATCATTCTAGGTATCAGGGGACAGCCAATGCAAAGGCATATTGGACTAGAGTTAAGAGACCTCAGACTAGGAGCCATCTTGCTCTCTCTTTCACCTTACTTTCCAAGAAGTTTCAGGTGTTGGGCTGGATAATCTCAAAGGTCCCTTCCATCTCTAAATACTCCTAGCTCTTCCAATTTTAAATCTGGGGAGTTGGATTTAAATCCCAGCTCCAACATTTATTATCCTTAATTTTCTCATCTTTGGAATGGGCAAAACAATATTTTAATTAGCTACCCAACAAAGCAACTACAGGGAAAGTGTTTTGTAAACCTCAAACCACTGCAGAGATTTGAGCTATTGGTATCATTAAGAAACCCTTATTAAAATTAGATGTGCTCATCTTGAGCTGAGCCACCCAGTCAATTCAGGGTGCTAAGAGTTTCTTTAGATTCCATCTCCATCAACTTCTATAGCAAAGTGGAGCTACACAAGATATTAAATTAGATTGTGGCAAATAATTTGTCCTGTGTACATCTATGGAACTGGTGCACTGTAGTTAACGGTTCACAGTTGTGGATTTGAGGGACCCAGAAGCAAGGCATACAATCCCAAATGGGGCCTGTAGTCTTTTCCATAATTCCCTGCCATGTTGAGCTCAATAAAAGCATTTCTATGAACTCTTCTATTCTCAAAGTGCTTTTTTTTTTCTCTTTGGGGATTTCTGTGGCAGGGTTTCCCTCAAAGGTATTCTATAATGGTATTCAGAGGATAACAGTCCCATCATAAGGAAATTAAATACATAAATTAATAGAAACATTTCAAACCATAGACTCAGGCAGGTTACTCTAGCAGCACTGTAGTCAATAGGTCATAGCCTTGGTTAATGCAAAGGGAAAGACAGAGAAGGAATTAGAATGGTAAAAGCTTTTCAGCCAAGATGATCCAACACAAATGTCTGGAGATTTCATTGTTCAAGTGAAGATTTCTCTTTTTAGATGAATGCCTGAAAGTGTTAACCTAAGAACTGCTTTAAATACAGGAATATGGGAAGAAGGCCTAGCTCACTTCATCTGAGTTGTGTGGGCCAATGGACACTGCCTAACAAGTATTCAAAGACTTGAATTGGGGGCGTGGTCTAAGAGTTTGGCCTTAGAACAGGCATAGGGCCTTGGGCCACCTGCTTTTAATAAAGAATTTCACTTAGCAAGCACAAGGCCTTTGAAAATAGGTGGGAGGAAAACCCCCAAAGTATTTGTTAATTTACAGTAAAAAGAATACGTCTGGAATCTGTATTTTTAGATATGAGAGAGTATTCAAATATGGGGAACATCATGCCCCCAAATGACTTAAAAATGGATTTATGAACCAGGATCACGAGCTGGAAAGACCTGTAGAGGTCATTGAAAGTTAGGCTGTTTGGCTCACCTGGACAACCTTAAGCAAGTCAGTTGGCTTCCTCTATTTCCTTATATGCAAAATGTGTGGGCTAAAGTCCTTCTGTGATGCCTTACCATAGTGTGAAAGGACTTGGGGCCCTTGAAGGCTATGAATGTCATCTTGGTATGACTCCTCCCTCCATAAGTACAGGTTTGAACCCCTCCATACCATCTCATCCTGTATGATTCTTGTCCATAGCCTTCCATAAAGATCCATCCAACATATTGGTGGCTTTTCTTTTGTCAGGTTAATGTCCTGAGGGCACCAATTAACCCTCAACTTCTTCATCTGTGCTCCCTCATTCACCCTACATGATCAGTCCAACTACTTTTATAGTTGTATATGTGCTAGATTATGTCCTGTATGCCACTTCTTCTACACAAGTCATCCCTAGTAATATAGGATTCTAGATGAACTAGAAGGGACCTGAGAGGTCACCTAGTTCAACCCTTCTGATTTTACAGATAAAGAAACTGAGCCCCAGAGGAGCTAAGGGCATGTAGCAAGTATCAAAGGCAGGACTCAAACCCATGTCTTCTGACTCCAGAGCTGGAGCTCTTTTCACTGTGCCTTGATGCTTCTCTGCATGCTGCAGCCTGCTGAGAGCCACCTGGCATCTTCCCATTGAATATATTGGGTCACTTGTATTTGTAATTTTCCTAAGAATTTGGTGTTCTAAGCTCTGCAGTCATCGAGCATCACTGGGATAATAGTTATGCTAAAGAGATGAGCTTTTGTAGCTGTAAACACCTTTGGGTGATTGAAAGAGCCCCAGAATTTTCCAAACGTGATCCAGTTCACTCTCCTCTTCCTTTTTAGCTCTGCATTACTCATAATATATACATATCTTTACACATATCACCACACAATGATGGACTAACTCAGCAATTTGTAGTCTTCACAATATTTGCTTTTTATCTACTTTGTTCTTCTGATGAGAATGATCAAACAATCCTATACTAAGTCACTTAACCTCTTTCAGCCTCAGTTTCCTCAAGTGTGAAATAGGGATTATAATAATACCTACATTACAGGGTTGCTGGGAAGACCAAATGAGATAATGTAAAGCACTTTACCAACTATGAAACAGCATTTGGATGTCAGCTATCATGATCATTTATGTATATAGCTAGATCGACAAGGCGTAGTTGGACAGAGAGCCAGTTTTGAAGCCAGGAAGTCCTGCCTCTCACATCTACTGGCTCAGTGACTCTGGACAAGTCATGGCAATTCTCTAAGACTTTAAGTTGCAGAGAAGGTATAGACCTGCATTCTTTACCTGAGAGTTTCCTATGCCAATGCAATCATAGGTCCAGTCCCTGGCTCTATCTCTGGGGCTAGATTTTAGACAGCTCCCTCTCCTTTGGGCCACCACATGGAAGCCTGACTTTCTGCAAATACCCATGGCTATGTTTACTTATAAATTGTCAAATATCAGGAATCTGGAGGTGGAGGAGAAGGAGGTAGGGACTGATATATACAGCAATAATATAAACGTGGTTTTGTGAAGAACTCTAGCGCACGAGTGTGTATGTGTGTGTGTGTATGTGTGTGTGTGTATGTATGTGTGTGTGTATGTATGTGTGTGTGTGTGTGTATGTGTGTGTGTGTGTATGTGTGTGTGTCCTAGACCCCTTTGGCAGTCTAGTGAAGCTTATGGATCCCTTCTCAGAACAATATTTTTAAATACGTAAAATAAAATATGTAGCATATATGTGGAGGAAGAAAACAGGGGAGATATCGATATAGATATATATGTGTGTATGTATATATATATATATATATACATATATATAAAACACAATAATAATGATTTCCTCTCTGTCTCTATTTCTCTATCTCCATCTCTGCCTCTGACAGGTATATGTTGTAAAGTGTCCTTTACTCAAGGGGTAAACATAAAAGCTGAGGATTCTCTCCCTGGCTGTTATTTTAAATGTTGAACTGCTAGGCAACAGCTGCCATGATTTTTAAACTTCAACCTGTCCAAAGTGCCTTTTCTGTCCTCTTGCCCCAGGTATACAGCCTGCCCAACTTACTCTCTCTCTCTCTCTCTCTGTCTGTCTCTCTGTGTCTCTCTGTCTCTGTCTCTCAGCAATGTGGGTATTCATTTGTTTTTCCAGGCAGGCTAGTACAGCAGAGACTTCCAAAGCCCACGTAAACAGAATGAAGCTCATTACCCACTGCCCCAACGTTGCCTACCCGATTCTGTGGTTACTTAAGCAAGAAGAAACACCTTGCCAAATTAACTTCAAGGAACCCCCTTCCCAGGGAGTCTTCAAATTGGCCAACTGGTTGTCACCGCTGCTCTGCCACTGCTGTCCCAAATTTCCATTTATCTCTCCAGTGCAGCATGGGGCATGAAAGATAGCAATTCTCATTTCTGAATGTTCGCGAGGAAGGCTCCTCAAAGCATCCTGTAACATCCCCCTATCTCTGTCCTCTCCTCTCTGCTGGCCCTCCCCTACCCATGACCTTTCTGCAGTCTTTCCAAGAAACTATGTCAAACAGAAGGGAGAAAACCCCACTGGATGTAAATGCAAATAGATTCAGTCCCTGGAAGTAAACATCTTATTAATAAATCCCGCCTGCCATCTACTCTAAAAGGAAGCTCTTGACTTCCCTCCATGAGGGGATTGGGAAATGCACTTTCTGTTTCAAAGTAAAGAAGAAGGAGGGCTCTGCAAGCCCGGCCCAACTCCCTGAATTATTTTAATTGCAGCAACGGGATGCCAAGGTGCTGAAGTGGCCCCGCAGGCTCTGGCTGCTTAGCCAGGAGGTACTGAATTAAACTGTCAGAACACGCAGAAGAATTGCAACGCGGCCTGTCAACAGCATTTGTTAAGAGATACGGGTGAGGCTGGTGACTTAGAAAGAAAATAAGCTGCTGCTGCAGAGTCATCAAAGCAGAGCACTAGAACTAATAGGGTATTCAGAGGTCTTGTTCTACTTCATTGGTCAAAGCCAACAAAAATCGTGTACGATTTGGGGCTGTTTGCTATTTATTACGATGATAATAAAAGGCCACTTCAAGCTACCGATCCACTGGCACTTGAGTGAGCCCCATGGATGGTGGTCTCTAAACAAGTTTTGGTCCAGCATTACAGTCATAGGCTTTAGAGGTGACCAGGGGACCCAAGGGAGCATCTAGTTTGATCGGCTCCTTTGACAGAGAAGAAAAAGAAAGCCCAGATACAAGAAGGGAGTTAGTTGCCTATTATGACACAAGAATTGGAAATGTTAGGGTCACACCTCGAACCCATGTCCTTTGATTCTAAATTAAAGGCTCTTTTCCCTTTCCCCACATGGCCCTCACTCCACTCCACAAAGACCAGCTCTCAGGATCCTAAGATGGAAATCATGGAAAATACAATCCTCCTGCAATGATCACTTTATGAAAACTTCTATGTCCTTACTAGGCTGACACTGAAAGGTCAAGTCTCTTTTTACCTGAGGTCATGGAATTCTTGGGCATCCATCCTGAGAGTCTCCTTGTTCTTGAGCCAATTTAACGATAGTCAAAACTTAATTAAGCACTGACATTACATACCAAGGTCTGGGCTTGACTCTCAGGGAAATTCCATACAAATGAGAATGTGTATTATGTGTAAGAATACAAAGTGCTAGGAGATGAGATCACTTCCAGTTGTGGGGTATAGTATAAGGAGAAACTTCCTAACAATTGATGCTATCCAAAAGTGAAATGGAATGCCTTGGGAGGAAGTAGGTCACCCTTCCTTGAAGGTCTTTGAGCAAATTCTGGATGACCCATTGTTAGGGATTCTGCGATGAGATTCTCTTTCAGATAACAGATGACCTCTGAGGTTCCTTCCAACTTGGAAATGTAATCAAAGCTTCAGAGAAGTAGTAACATTTGAGCTGGGCCTCCAGGGACAGATAGGAAGTCAAGAGGGTAGATATGGGAACTCCAGTATGGGGGAGGTCACTCCAGGGCCCTGAATGGGTCTGACAAATTCTACCATTTGACTGAGGTATACTATACATCAAGGGAAGGGGTGTGAAATAAGGCTCCTGAAAAGTAAGTGGAAGCGAGATTTTGGAGACCTGAAAATGCCAGGCCAACGAATTTGGTTCTTATTTAGTAGGTAACAGGGAATCATTGAAGGACTTTGAGCAGTGGGATGAACATATCAGAGAACCAGGAAAGGTTCTTCGGGATGGACTGAGGTGGGGATGGGCCGAACCTTTAAACTCAGCATGTTTCTGGTCAAATAAGGAAACATTTTTTAGCATTCACAAAATAAACTAGTTTATCATTTGAGCATTTTGTGCAGTCAGCTGAGGCTTCTTCCCTTAATGACTATTTTAGAAGTTCTGTGATATCGAATGACTAGACAGAATCTGCAGAAGGCAGACAATACTAGCATACTTCCTGCCTCATGGTGGATGGTTTTCGTTTGTTGGCTGGTGGGTTTTTGCACTCAGTGATTTCTGAAGGCACCCACGGCGCTCCTACTTTATTTATCAATTCCTATTGAGGTAATGTCCCCCTGGGGATTGGACGTCCATCCTTCCAGATGTATGCATGGATACTTGAAGACCACTGGGTTATTGTGTGAAAGACCTGAACTATCTCAACAGTAGCTTCCTCACCAGGAAGGATCTGAGCCATAATTCTGCCACTGAGTCATGTGGCATGGCAGTTTGGAAAGTCACAATAACATTCTGTTCTGAAGCAGGTTTTGATGATCAAGATCAATAGATTTGCAAAATCAATAGAATTCCATTGAGGTGAAATCCCCTACAGGTACCACCTCCAACATCCACATATGTGCATGTGAATGTGTGTGTGTAAAATTACCTACGCATTATATTAAGCAAAGAAAAATGAGAGGAAGAAAAGAGCTTTTAAAAATAACAAAAGGAAAGATCTTTTTACCCTCTGATGATCGCATGAGATGGAATTAAATTTACCTTTTTACACCCAAGCCAACATTTCCACATGGGCACACACATATGCACATGTGTGCACACACACACACACATTTTCTTTCAAAGTACAATTTTGAATGTCACAGTCCCCAGAACCTGAGGGGATCTCTGGTTCACAGTGGGAGAGTGCTATGTTTTTTCCTAATGCAAACAAAAGACATTAGAAAGCATGCCGGGCATATTACAGCACTGCAGTGGTGCTGTGAAAAAAAATATGGATTTTGCTTTTACATTGTGTGACGATTATATCACAGTGTTGGTTGCAATAAATTATCACTTTGGTTCCCGCTAATTGCTAGGATCTTCTGCCATGGGCTTCCATGATATGTGATGAGAGAGAGAGAGAGAGAGAGAGAGAAGAAAGAAATCATTTCCAAGCCAGATACAAATATGCATCTTGCTGGATTTTGAATGGTGGATCTTGAATAAATGACTAAGGAAACAGCTGGAGATAAGGGCGTGGGAATTAAAGATATCATTATGCAATTATCAAGGAAATCAGGCAATTTATACCAGAACACTCTTTTTTTCCCTGTGGTCTGATTGATCCAGAGCAGCCTCAACCCACCAGAACTGATGTTATCCCCTAAGATAGTGTATCAGAGGGTTGCCAAACAGGCTAGGTTAACATGTACCTGGAGAAAAAGACACAACAGTATATCACAGAAAAGGGGTTGCTAAATGGCCCCAAGATGAGAAGTGACTGGTGACACTTTCAAACTCTTCTCAGAAGGTTGTTTCTCTCTGAGAGATGCCTTGTTTCAAAAGGCAGTGTGGTCTCCTACAGACTGGCAAACCTCACTTTAACCTGTTCCCCCAGAACACAGAGAAGGAGAGAGAATTCTGGAAGGACAGAAGAATTCCGATTTTCCTTTCTTTTCCCTATCTCTTCCAGGTGGTCCTTTTTGGGACCTGATGAAAAAGAATGGTCAGATAGATACCACCCAAGTATTCTACAGGAGTCCCTGATTCTCTCTGTAGTTCTGCTGCTAGGGGACTGCATGACCCTTCCTACATCATTTATCTTTTCTGTGCCTTGATTTCTCCATTCTTAAAATAAGAATAATAATGTCTAGTGGTCATTATGAGAATTAGTGAGGTAATAAAGACATGCCTGAAAGCACTTTTAGTTCCTTGAAGACAAGAACCATAAAATACAAGATGAGAACCTATTTAAAAGAAAAAAAAATTCTCTTTTCCCAAGTTTTTCACTTGAAAAAAAAATTCCTGAAGTACCTACTATGTGCAAAGCATGAGAAGCAGCATGATGTAGTAGATAAAGGGCTAGTTTTTGTGGCTAAAAGGCCAAAGTTCAGGTCCTGACTGTGACACATATATGTCCATAGGAAGTTTCCTAACCTTTTTGTGGCCTGGAAAGTTCTCTAAGACAAGGTTCTTTTTAAAATTTTTTTTATTAATTTATTTTGATTTATCAGCAATCACTTCCATAAACTTTTTAAATTTTTCTCCCCCTCCCTCCCCTCTCCCTTTCCAAGACAGTGATCAATCTGATATAGGCTTTACATATATATATTTCTATTAAACATATTTTCACATTAGTGATGTTGTAAGTAAAAGGATGGAACCACCAGAAAGAGGAAACAAAACACAACAGAAGAAAAAATAGTAAATGGTATGCTTCGATCTGCATTCAGACTCCATAGTTCTTTCTTTGGATGTGGATAGCATTTTCCATCATGAGACTTTTGGAGATGTAAGACAAGGTTCTTAACCTGGCTCTGTGGATAGATTTCAGGGCAGGGAGTGGGGGTGGTGGGATGGGTAGGGTCTGTGAACTGGGATGAGGAAAAAAACATTACATCTTATTTTCACTGACCTCATCTAACTGAAATTAGCATTTCCTTCAATTATTTAAGAACATTATTCTGAGGAGCCCGCCCATAGGCTTCCATAGGGTTAAGAGCCCCCTGTCCCCAAGATAAGTTATAGAGAAGCTGTTCATCTGGATCAGTGGATATTATTTCATATTAGTATTTCCCTACATAAATGTATTTACACATTAGGCCCCCACCCCCCAAAAAATGTTCACAGCATTATGCTAGGAGCTATGGGAATACAAAGACAGGTATGAAACAGGCCCGGTTCTCAAGGAGCTTACAACCTAATTAGTGGTGTGTGTGGGGAGCATGTACATGAATAACTATGGTATGAAGTGTTTTGAGAGATTTGTGGAGGAGGAGAAACATCATTTTCCCCTGGTGGAAAGAAGTAATAGGAGATAGCATTGGAATTGAGGTCTTTCCATGAAGGGAAGAGAATGAGGGTTCCATTCTAGGTACAAAAGGACAGCATGAGCAATGACACAAAGACTAAAGAGGTCAGGATGAACACTGGAAAATGAAAAGTGGTTTAGTTTTGTGGGACCACAGGACAGAAGAATGGGGATAAGTACGTGGGAAATTTGAAAAGAGAGACTGGAGTCAAATTGAGGAGGGCCTCGAATGCCCAGCCTAGGAATCTGCATTTTATCCAGTCAACACCAGGGAATCATTGAGGATCTTGGAGCAAAGGAATGATGGGCCCACAGTAGGGCATTCCTTACATGACAGGGCAAGGAATAAGCATTTATTAAGCACCTGATGCGTTTTAGGCACTATGCAGAGCACTTTAAAAATATTATTTCATTTGATCCTCAGGACAGCTCTGTGAGATAAATGCTATTATCCCCATCTTACAGATGCGGAACCTGAGGCAGCCAGTGGTTAAGTGACTTGTCCAGGGTAACATAGCTAGTAAGCATCTGAGGCTGGATTTAAACTCAGGTCATACTGGCTCCAGTGCTAGTGCTCTATCCACTGAACCATCCAGATGGCTATGTTGTTGGGGTCATATTCCTACTCCTCTGAGCCAAGATGGTTGAGTTACTATGTACAGCAAAGCAATTCTTCCTCAAGAGGGAACTTGAGGGAGGAAGGGTTTAAGACACAGAGTTCTTTGAGGCTGACCCCCTCCTCCCCCTTATTGGCTCTAGTATAGGATGCCATGAGATCAACAGAAACAGAGCTAATTTTTAGGAGATGGATCTTCATTGACTTACTGACCTCTCACTGAAACCTTGAAAGTAAATGTTCCAGGGTGTTTGGAACACATCTGATATCTGTGAAGACATAGAAGATGTCTGGCCCATTAGAAGAGAAAAGGGACGCTGGACTTTGCTTTGGGACTAGTCATCCTATCAGGTCACAGTACAACAAAATTTGAAGCGGGGGCTTTTCATTTCTAAAAGGCTGTTGGACTGATTTTGAGAAGGGTTATTTTTAAATGATTGAGAATTCTAGCAATATAGAGAAGAACGGCTGTCATCAACTATGGTGAACAACACCATGGGAAGCAGTGAGTGGAAAGCTGTGGAAAGAACAATAGATTTGTAGTTAGAGGGCTTGACTTCAAACCCCAGCCTGCTCTTCATTACCTGTGTGACTTTGGCTAACTTGGCCTAACATTCAGGACCTCAAGTGTCCCCATCTGTAAAATGAAGGATTTTCAGGTTTTGGGGTTTTTCAGGTCTTTTCCAGCTCATAATCCTACGATTACATCTACTGGTTAAAATTCAGTGAAAGAATTGAAATATTCACAAGGTTTGAGGGATCAGGACATCTCCAGTAGACTTTTTTTATATATAGCCTAAAATAACCCCACTGCTTCTTGGGGTTGTCAACCAGTTCTGGGTTAGGCATTTTACTTATTCATTCATTCATTCACTCAGTAGCAAATGATCGAAAGACCACTATGTGCAGAAAGCTACATCCTTTTCTACTTCGTTTCCTTTTGCACACCCGTGGCGTGGGAGGCAGGGGAAGACGAATTTGTGGTGGGTCTATTTCTTGACCAGACAGTCATGGTTCCACTTTTCCTCAGCAGAGTTAAACATTACTTTCCTATTGGTCACTGCCAAAAGGCATGGGGGATGGGAGGGAGCAGAGAGAAGACTATTATTGGTTTGGGAAAGAGGAACAAGACTAAAACTTATTTTAATCTTTATTCAATTTAGTAAATAAGCATAACTTTTCTAGCATTGACTTCTACAGGGAGTCAAAAATAGAATTAGGATCAGAGCTTTAGAGCTGGAAGGAACCTAAGATGCCTGTCATTTAGCCCAAACATTCATTTTACCTTCTGAGGAAACTGAGACCCAGCAAGATCAAGAGATTGACCCAAAGGTTAGCAAGGCTTTAAGTAGAGGGCTCTCTCAGACAGAAGAGAAGGCACACAGGGGCCATGATAGATGTCTTCTGAAAGGCTGGCATGTGGAAGAGAGAAGGCCCCAACTTGTTTTGCTCGGCCCCGCAGGGTAGAACTAGAAAGAATAAAGGGAAGTTATAGAGAGGCAGCTATTGGCTATCATTAAATAGCGGAGAACTTTCTAAGATTTAGAGTCTTCCAAATGGAAAAGAGATTGTTTCAGGAGGTGCTAGGTTGCCCCTCACTGGAGTCTGCTGATCAGGAATAATGTAGAAAGAATTCCTGTTGTTCAGGCACTAATTGCACTTGATACTCTTTGAAATATCTTCCACGCCGGGAATCTTCGATTTTCTGAAGCTCAAGGTGGCCCTGGGATCTGTGACCCATGTGGTCAGTTGAGAGCCACTAACATTGAAGAATGGCTCCTGAAATTTTCAAGCCGATAGAAACACATCCTAGCAGGGCCAGATGTGCTCACACTTCCCAACAGAGGTCAACACCGACACAACACATCCATTTCAATTCAATATGTCAGTCCAAGGTTGGGTCAGTCCAAGACAAGGAGGCATTTTTTTAACTGCAAACTGCAGAAACAGAGAGAGGACAAGAGAGGATGCAGTGAATTAAAATCTAAACAGACTCCAGTCATTTGGGGGAGGCGGGAGAGGGAGGGGAATGAGGAGTGCAAGCTGGTCGTTGAGCTGAGGTTTATTAAATACCACTTCTTAAATGGTATTTACACCAATTCAAGAGAAGTATTCTAAAGCTCTCATATCTGGAGAGTCCTTATGAAAGAAAGCAGCTCCCTGAAGGACTCATAAATCTGTCTCTGTTTCTGTCACAATTTCTTCCCTGACAAACAGCTCTTTAACTACAGAAAAAGAACCCCACCAGATTGACTGTGAGCAGACCACGGGACAATTAAACAGAACCCGCACTCTGAGGCAAACTTTCTCTGGGGAAGTCTTGCTGAAAATTATACTCAATTCAAGAGGGGGTATAAAAAAAATAAGCCCTGGAAGATGTATATTGCCTGTGTGGTGACAAGATTTTGATGAACACATAGTTTCATATACTAATCATGTGATGAGCAAATTCTTTTCAGACAGCCTGGTGATATTGCCTCTGGCATTATTAATGTTAACTAACTGCAGACTAGGCTGCTGCTGTTTTGCTGGGCTCCTCTCTTTTTAAGGAAGCAATCATTGCAAGCAAAACAATTGATTTGCCTTCCCCATAGGTTCCTCTCTCTGTTATCTCTTTGGATCTTAATATTGCTAAAGACGGAATCATAGGTGGGCAAAATGCACACATAATGAGTTCCATTCCTCAAAGAGTTGGCAGCTGGGTAATAGTGGAAGGAGAGTGACAGTGGAAAGAAGGCTGGATTTGGAGTGAGAGGGTCTGGATTCGAATTCTGAGTGTGCTGTTTCCTGCCTATGTGACCTCACCTTTCTGGTTCTCAGTTTCCCCATTTGTAAAATGAGGGAGTTATAACAGATGATCCTTGACAACCCTTCTGGTTCCAAACCCTATAATCATGTGAAAAACCAAAGGATAAATACCCTCTTACTCATATATAGAGGATCACAGAATGAGTACATAACAACAATAACAATATCAAATTCATATAGTACTGAGTGCTTACAGTATACTTTCCTCACATGCCCATAAGGTAGATAATACATATATTTATTACTTCTAAATAGTAACCCAATTTAACTTGGATAATAAAGCATGATGTTTTAGAAGTCTTTAGTAGACCTGTTTTAATAAAAACAAATATGAATACTTGTTTATAAATGGGTGTTTCTCTCTTTTAAAAGGGTTCAATGCCTTAGTTTAAGACATCTGCTTAGCAAACCTCTCTCTCTGTTCAGAGACAGTGAAAAGATAAACTCTATCCCTAGACCTTACCTAAGTTAACTCAGTCTCTGAATTGGAGGAGTCAATATTAGGGAAGTTTTATTTTAACGTTTAACTTTATTAGAGTGAAGGGACTTAACGCACGTGGTCCAGAACCTTATCTCCTTCCAGGTGACTCTGGAGATGAAGTCCTTTGGAAGGTTAATTTTTGCAAATCATCAGAGATGATGAATCTGAGTGGCTTAAAACAGAGATTTCTAACTGGAATTGCATTTTTCCCTTTAAGTTCAAAGCACTCGTCTCTTTTCACTACTGATATTTAAATCTGTATTTATCTTCACAAAACTTGTTAAGCATTCAATTATATATTTGTCTGAACAAAGGGAGAAATGGTCTTATAATACACACCTTAGGGGCAGAGGTCAATAGAATCCTAGAAGGTTTGAGATTCTTGCCTTAAAGGAACTGAACAGAATAAGAAATGTGGACAGAAACTTAGAAATAATCTAGTTCAACCCCTTTAGTTTACAGAAGAGGAAACTGAGGCTTAATTGAGTTAGCAAAGGTCATCTGACTAGAAAGCTCTATAGAATTTAAAGGTATTATAACTCCTAATTCAATGTTTTCTACTAAACCGTGATGCTGCAGGATGGCACCAAAATGTTTCTAATTTTACAATAAACAAATGAGTTATTCAAGTGATAAGACCTGGTTCAGTATCGATAAGCAAATAAATAAGTGAAAGGATATCTTAATAGTATTCTTTCCAAATAAAACATAACATTTCTCGTTTTTAATAAAAAATTTTATGTATTAGGGGTCACATTAGGGAAATTGCTCAGGGCTTCCAATCATCCCAAGTAGCTCTTGGCCACAAAAGCCCATCGTTTTAATTCCAACGTTCTCCCGGCAACACTATATGGTTGGGAATGATGAGATGCCACCGTCTCAGAAGAATCAAAGTTAAGAACTCCCCAAAGGGCAACAGAAAGACACATGGTGAGCAAAATGCAGCTAGCTACAGCAAATTACCAATGATGACTTGCGCCCAAAGCTTGCTAATTTCAAAAAGCAAAAAACAAAATCATCAAGAAAAAATATGACCAAAAAAAAGAGGTAGTCAAGCCATATGTTGAGTAAGACAGATGGCTCAAATAGGCCCTCTTGCTGCTCCTTCGTACAGGCTGTCCTCTATGCCTAGAATGTACTCCAACCTCGCCTCTCCCTCTTAAAATCTCTGATTGAATTAAAAGCTTACCTCAAACATTATGACCTAGAAGAGACATTTTTCTGATTCCTCTCAGATGCTACCAGCTCTCCCACCTCCCCTCCCAAACCCACTTTGTATTGATTTTGTATCTTTAGTATATGCTTCTTTTGTATATGTTTTTATATGTACAATTTGTATTTCCCTATAGAATATGAATACCTTGAGGTCTAGGCATTTATCACTAGAGGATTGGCAACTGAAGGGTTAGCCATGAGGGAATAAAGCTTTTCAGTCTTATGAATTTATTCACCCATTTCTAAAAGTATAGAGGGGTAGGGATCTGAGTTGGCGGAATGTATACTGGCATGGATAAAATCATAGGTGTTTGAAATTTTATCAAATTTTTTGTGTTTTATTTTTAAAGAAAGAATCAAATGTTAGGAAAAGCTATTGTTCTAGAAATAGCTGAAGTTGACTTTCTGGAACCTAAAAGCTACATGCAAGGTTGTCCTTTCAGGTACCTGTTCAACCCATCAGGAGATCCAGGAAGCAAAAAAAAAGAAAGAGTCAGTAACAGCTGTCTCCTGGGATGGGATCAACTTAACCTTACTATGCACCTCTCAGCTCCACCAATTCATGAAACGCCTCTTTATGTGACTTCCAGTAATTTTTTAAATGGTTGGTCATAAAACTTCAAAGAAACAGATATTTATAGCTTGATTAAAGCCACCCTCCCCCTCCCCCTTTTTCTCTCTCCCTCTCTCTCTCTTTTTCCACACACATTCACCACAGCACTTTCCAATTCGGTTCCCATGAGTATATTGAAAACAGCATCCTGCCCACTTCCTGTTGTGGCAAGTTCCTTTACCACTTTAGGGCCCGAAGCTGATCTGCCCCCTTTTTCCAGTGTTCAGGGCTTTCAGTTTCCCCAAAGGTTTCTCATTTGCATCTGTGGCCCTCTGTTCATCCACACAGTCTCCACCTCTATTCAGCCGCCCCCATAGCCATTGAACCATGATGGGCTGTTGAAAAAAACAACACTCACAGAGTAGAAAAATTTCCTCCTTTAACCCTTTTTGAAAGAAAATTCAAAGACTCTGCAAAAGTTGACAGAATACCAGTGGACAAAATCACAGGCTAGGGGCAACCTGCCAAGGAAATCTGGAGGGCCAAAACAAGCAAAAATGTATTTTTATTTTAACAAAACCTTTAACTACTCTTTGAGATCTGGGCATTTATTCGATATAAAATGGCACCCCTACCCACTGCAGTAGTTATTCCTATCCAGAATCACAGAAGCACAGAATTCTGGAACTATAAGGGACCTCAGCAGTCATTCAAGTTCAGCCCATTCTAGTATTGGAGTCCTTTCTGCAAAATCCCTGACAAAAAGATCATGCAGCCTTGACTTGAGGACATGTAGTGATGGGCAATCCATTACCTCCCAAGGCAGCTTATTCCATTTTTGTTCGCTTTTGTAACCATTACGAAGTTATTCCTTATACATCTAGCTAACAAAATAGGCTTCTCTATAACTATTTATGGGGTCCAAGTAAAATAAATGTTAACTACCACCACCCCCGCTTCAAACTCAGAAAAGTTGCAATCACTGCCTCCTAAGAAGACCTGGGTTCAAATTCCAGATTGGTCAATTAGTTGCAGCCCAATGACCTCAGGCAAGTTACTTCATATTTCCGAGTCTCTGTTTCCCCATCTAAAAAATAAGGATAATACTTGCACTACCTACCTTACAAAATGATGTCATTAGATTGTAAACTCTTGGAGGGCAAGGACTGTCTTTTGCCTCCTTTTGTATCCCCAGTGATCAGCAGAGTGTCTGACATGTAGTTGGTGCTTAATAAACGTTTAGTGATTAATCGAAAAAGTGAACTTTAAGGTTTCAGATACAGGTATGAGTTAATATGATTACTAACTATATAACCTTGGGAAATCCACTTAACCTGTGGAGCTTCACTTTTCTCACCTGCACAATAAAGATCCTGACATTACCTGAATCATAGGATTACTGTTAGGATCATCATATTAGGCTTGAAAAGGACCCCCCCACACCCAGGCCAACTTCTCTTACTCCCTCATTCTTCAGATGAGGAAACTGAGGACTTAGGACAAAACAACTTGCAGAAGGTCACCCAAGTATTAAGTTGCCCAGCCTGGATTCAAATGCAGCACCCTTTCCACTGTCCCATACGGAAAGCAAGCAATAAACTTTGATAAAGTATTATATGAATGTGAGATTCTATTACTGTTCTCATTGTTATAAATAACCCTAATAACAACATCTGACACAAATAATGATGCAGGGTCATGGGGATTCAAAGGTAAAAATTCCCACATTAAAAGATTCATTTGGTAATGTCTTATTCAGTTATTCCTATTCTAGGCATCATCTGAAAGAAGAGAAAAGTTTATTCTGAAACATAAAAAGTATACTTAACAGGGAGTATCAATGGAAAAAGAAGTGATCAATTTAATTGATGAGTTTTCTGGGTCATGGAATGCAATGTTACTATGGAAATCAGTGTTTTGTCAAATGTGAACCTGTTTCTGTCCTACTGTAAGCTCTCAATAAATTAGTCACTTAGGATGATTTGCAAGTAATGGGTGAATCCAGACTTCAGTCACATACAGTACAGATGTGATAGGTTCACTCGACTTCCAAAGGAAAGGAAGCCCTTTGTAAAAATGATCAGCTGAGAAAAATGGAAACTACCGTCTAATGATCCTTGAGTAGTCTCAGAAAACCCCTTTTACTTTCAACGAGAAGACATCCCCCCAAAGCAGACGCTGAAGTTTCTTAGGTTAGCATTTTGCTCACTCTGCCAGCTCCTCAGCTGCATGTCTCATGAGTCACCATGACTACAGGCAGCATGCTGTCCCTCATCGAGTCAAAAAGCATTTATTAAGCACTGATTATATGCTCTTTGCCAACCTGAGGAAGTTGAGGACTGAACCTTATGTTCAAGCTTGTCTCTTTGGGTTGAACCAGAAAGCTGACCATATTTAACTTCTTGCTCGACCACCCCGTAGTAGGTTCTTAGATGATCTTCCTTAATGAGGTTAGCTGGCGAGCCTCCCCATCTCCCCCTCGCCCTCTGCCAGAATCCATCTTAAACATAGCTGCCAAAATAATCTTCCTAAGGCACAGTGCTGACCACATTCCTCTCCTGCTCCAAAGCTGTCAGTGATCCCCTAATGCTTCCAGGACAAAATAAAAAAAAAAAATCTTAAGTCTGGCATTTAATGCCCTCCACAGTCTGGCTCCCACCTACCTTTCCAGGTTAATTTCATACCACTCCCCTTCATGTGCTGTTCATGCCCATCAGATTGGTCTGTTCCACAGTCCTTGGCATGCTTGCTACTCTCACCTCCGAACAGTCTTAGGAGCTCGTTTCTGCTTGTCAGAATTCTTACCTTCCTTTAAAGTGTAGCTTGAGGGAAAACCCTCAGGATGAAGTCTTCCCCAAAGTCCCTCACTCTTAGTATTTTCTCCTTCATTTCCTATCCATGTACATATTGTAACTCTCTAAGAGAATGTACTCTTCTTGAGGTTTCATTTTTATCTTTCTGTTCCTAGTATCTAGCAAAGAGCCTTGCACATAGTAGGCACTAAACAAACACTGGTTAAAATGAATTGAGTTGAACTGTGCCTTTGTTCTAGCTGTCCAGTGCTTAGCACAATGTCTGGCATAGAGTAGGCGCTTAATAAATGTTTATTACTGATAGACCAAGCTGGTGCTGAAGCTGAGAGGGCAATGCATTGATGGAGACAAAGGGGAAAAAAATCTTTCTGGCTCTAAGGTCAGTGTAGACGAGCCCTTGGCAAATATTATGACATATCTTTGTTTTCTGCAGTCCCTTTGAGAATGACTCAAAATGGAGGATGCCAGATTCCAGTGGAGGGGGGTGGGGGTGGGGTGGTTTCTATTACATTCTGGCACGGTGAGAAGCACTCTCCAGGGGTTCAGAGCAGTTTACATCTCCCGTTTGGGCTGAAACCACACATTTGAGCATAGAGAAGTCTGCCCATGAAGTCAATGTCCATCCAAAGATAATTCCTTTTGCTTCCCAACATACAGGCAACTCTCCATTATTTAGGGCTATTTATCCAGTGGTTTCCTGGTCCAAGTCCTTGGCTCCCCGTGCTCTCTCTGGCTGCCTGCCTCTTGGCCATCCAGCTATCACTGGCTCCTCCAGCAGAGGAGTGAGACTAGGGAATCTCAAACTAGTCATTCTATGCTTGATCCCACTGGCAGAGATAACTGTGAACTGGCTGAAAATATTTTCCACTCAGGCTATAAAACAAAGTTGCATAGTTTGGCTTTCAGGTCTTCCGTGGTAGGATCAGCTCTCTTTTCCCTTAATCACCCAGCACCCAGTTTCAAGCTGGGTACTGCAGAGGACAAATGGGCATTTGATTCTCAGCCTGTGGAGTAATATACGCTACTAGGGCTCAAAAGGATAGTGAGGACGTGTTGGGGTTTGGGGTATAGCCACATCAGCCTGTCATTGTTGGAATGTACATATGACGGTCCAGGATCATTATTACTTTTTAATGGAGCGGTCACCTAGCAAGGCTCTAGCCTCCAAGGGGTACAGAAAGCAGGGGCATTCCTCACTGTCCTGCCAGCCCTCCCATCGCAACTCCTTTAGCATTCTTCCTTCCACTTAGGACTGAAAAGGGGTAGAGGGCAGGATGAGAATTTTGAAGTAGGTCTGACAGCTCACCCTGAAGTGAACACATTTTTTCACCTTGTGCATATAAAAAGAGAGAATCTTTTCATCTCACATTCTCACCTTTCCTGGGGCTGTACCCTAAGCCAGAGATCATTTTTATATGGCCTCTGTGAATCCAGGAGTACTTATATATACAAGCTATTGGGAGAGAGATGTCATCTTCAGCTCCTTCCATCACTCCCTATGGGATCTTAGCATCCTAGACCTGGAAATGACCTTTATAAAGAGATATAGGACAGGAAGGAGAGGATGGAAGATTCCAAATCTGGTCTTCTGACCCCATATCTAAAAACATAAAATTTTCTCTTCCACTCTCCAAAGCCAAACTTTCTCACTATGGAGGGAAGAATCAATTTGTGTAGAATTCATAAGATACAACATGATCTAAATTTGAGTAAAAGCTAAATTTTTAACATTTGTAAAGGTAAATTTAGATAAATTTGAACCTTCTGTTTCCAGGACTGGCCAGCAAATCTGCTAGGCAAAGTTAGTTTAACTTTGAAGCTTGTATTATATGGTAAACGGATTTGATATATTGCAAAAGTGTACATATATAGCACAGCTTTTAATTCAGGGCAAAAATAAAACTGATGTTTGGATTTTTCCAAGTCACTTGGAGTTTCCTAAATAGGAGCTCACTGGAACAAAGGCTGTGGGGCATTTGTTGTTGTTGTTGTTTTGTTTTATTTTTTAAATGTAGAGAAGCGTGGCTACCTAAGCTCATTCCAAGTCTTTACACCTTCCAGTCCTCAACCTGGAGATTGATTGCCTCATTCAAAATTCTCCCTGGGCATTAGCTATTGAAAAGTCTTTATTCTTATGTTTGTATATACTGTTGAAATAAATACCTAAGAATACCACTTATTTTAGCAGTTAAATACAAACTTTTTTTTGGTCCCCTTTTCCCTTGCACATTTTACAGCTAAATACATAGAGGTTTGTCACCAGTAGGCTGACCACATGGTGATGAATTTGTTGGCCATGGCAACCCCTGAAACAGAAAAACACAAAATGGTTCTTAGTCCTGGGCAGTCTACTTCTGCAGTAATAGTGTTGGGCCAGCAGGATGGGGAAGAAACTGCTAAGGACCATGCCATATAAAATTCACATTGTAATTTTCTATGGGCACTAAGTCATTAAGTGGATGGTGTGATTTTAAATTCCAAAAGACACATCAGTCAGTCTGTTCTAATTGTTCTTTACTCCTAGTCATTCACCATATCAATCTTGTTATGAGGAAACTGTATTTCCCTTTCAATGTTCATGCTCATGAAGTGTTGGTCATTTTGCATTTCGGTGAGACGGGAAAGGAGGACATATAGTCACCGAATGACGGGGCAGTGTCTACACGTGCACAGTGAAGTGGAACATCTAGGCTCCCAATGCAGCATTTGGAGGCCAGAGGACTATCTCAGCCCTCATTTCATTTCCCTTAGTGGAGACAACTTCAGTGATGGCAGAAATGGTAGCTTCTTAAGTGATCATCAGTGTGAAATCAAAGAATATGTACAGAATGTGATTTTTTTTAAGAGAAGATAAATGATATCACTGAACTCAGCATTTTTGGCTGAGGAGGGGATGTTCTATTGCAATAAAGCCAATTTAGATGATGGAAGAATGTTCATTCTGAAATGTAGACTAACCTACATCCACATGTGGATGCACAGCATCATAACAAGAAATTTCTGCACCAGGGGCAAAAGTGGAGCGTTTTCCTGAGGTGTAGCCATGAGAGGGAGAAAGCTCATTATGGGGCACTAGAAGGTTCTAAACTGCTTAAGGAATGTATACAGATCGGGAGGGAGGCATAGACAAAGTGGTGGTGGTAGGGGAAAGTCAGAGAATGTGGGAGCAGTCCCTAGGAAAAGCAAGTATGCCCAAGGATGGCATGGTTGGTCAATGCTTTCTAAATTTTGTCACCCTGGGTCAAAGCCTTGGTTGCCCCACCATAGTTATAGATCTCTATGTTTATGTATGTGTAACACATGTTCACAGACAATACAATTCACAATTTCATCTAGAAAAAATTACCTTTCTTAGCGGCAGCTAGGTGGCACAATGAATAGAGCACAGGCCCTGGAGTCAGGAGGACCTGAGTTCAAATCTGGCCTCAGACACATAACACTCACTAGCTGTGGGACTCTGGGCAAATCACTTAACCTCAATTGCCTCACAAAAAAAAAAAATACCTTTCTCTTTATCTCACATCAGCCACACTATCCCCCCTGTGTCTAGGAGGATAATCACAACAATTAGGTACCCATCTTTCTTTAAAAACTCCATTCCTAAGGCAAGGCCAACTCCCTGAGTACCAACATTGCCGCCAACCAACTGTGAGCCAGCCCCTCTTTGGCTCCAACCGAGGTTACACTGATTTCTCTGCCTTCTACATCTCCACCCACTTACCCACCACAATGTAAATTAGGCTGCTTGGTAATGATCATTTTTTAGCTGTGGGCTTTTACAGCAGCAGCAAGCGGTTAACCAAGCCAAACCTCACAGAAACTCTAAGGGTGGGCTCTCAGAACTAGCCCTGATCAGGATGAAAGTCCTCTTTCAATAAAAACACAAGGGCACACTCAGAAAAAAACCCACCTCAGTGAGACAAAGAACAACCATTTGTCAGCTTGCATGGAATGAAAGGAGGGAGGAATATTTTTGCCATCTTGGAAAAAAACGCCATTGTCTTGAGCCAAAGTCACAAAGAAAGTGAGTGAAATGAGAGTAAAAGCCATATAAGAGAACAACAGTGATGAAAACTATGTAACTATGCCTGCCCCCTTTTCTTCTCATCCAGACCTGTGGTTCACTGGATTAAAGAGAACTCCCTGTGTGAAAACAACCAACGGTGGCACAGATTAGCAACTCACTATAGCTTGTGTTCTCAGAAAGTTGATAGGGGTACAGAGAGTAGGTCATTGTTTTTAAAAAGCATTTAAGTGGCACTTTAAGATTTGCAAAGCATTCAACAGATATTACCTAATTTTATCTTTCAAACAACCCTGGAAGGTAGTACTATTATTACCCCCACTTTAAAGGTAAAGAAATTGAGGCAGGCAGAAGCTAGGTGACTTGCCCAGGGTCACACAGCTAATAAATATCCAAGGCTGGATTTGAATTCCGGTTTTCCTGAATTCAGGTCCTGCGCTCTATCCTTTGTGTCATCTAGCTCCCAGACAACACAGCTCAAATGTGTCACAGGAAGAACTGAAAGGTGTTCCTTGCTCCAAAGCAGCCTTCTACTTTGTCTTGCTGCCTCTCCACTGGATCTGTAGGCTGCCAGGAAACTCAAGAACCTAATTGGACCTTTAGAATGCCATTGTCCCAGGCACCTTGAAGCACCTTCCGCTCTTCTACCCTTAGATTCTCTGGGCTCTGCTCTTTAACTCGATGCGACTGTTTTGAGTCCATCTTATATCCTTTCGGATGAAGAAGTCATAGGGGAGAGAAGAATGGGTGTGAAATCAGGAGAGCTGGGTTCAAATTCTACCACTTTTTATATGGGTGACTCTGGACAAGTTGCTTCTCCCACTCTGGGCCCCCAGTGTCTTAATCTGTAAAACACGCAGATTGAACCAGATGATCTCTAAGGTAGTCCTAAGATGATATGATCACATGATTAAAAAATAATGTTGAGAACAACCAACATTTCTACAAGTGCTTTAGGGTTTACAAAGTGTTCTCCCCATGACAATCCAGGGAAGTAAGATGTTACGAGTATTAATTCCACTTTACAGACAAACAAACCAAGGCTCAGGGAGGGAACTGAGCCTTTCAACCTCAGGTGAGCTGTAATCCAAAATAGACAAATAGATAAAATGAGTCTAGGTGGCTCAGTGGATGGTGCACTGGGCCTAGAGTCAGGAAGACTCTTCTTCCTGAATTCAAATCTGGCCTCAGACGCTTCCTAGGTGTGAGACCCTGGGCAAGTCACTTCACTCTGTTTGCCTCCATTTCCTCATCCGTAAAATAGGCTGGAGAAGGAAATGGCAAACCACTCCAGTATCTTTGCCAAGAAAACCTCAAATGGGGTCACGAAGAATGTTGTGTGAAGACACAACTGAAGCTTTGGGACAACAACAAAAGTGAAGACGAATGTAAGAAGCCAAGAAATGCCAAATTGGAACAGACTGGAACACATCAGAAAGGTAAAGAAGGTCCACCAAGAACATCCCTAGCTTTCTACTATCTCATTACAGATCACTTATTCTCCTGTCTCTATTGGCTACACCTCCCGCATCCCCCTCTGTCAAGGCCTCTACCTTCCTTCGAGGGTCCACTTTGATGGCCACCTCTTCCAGGAAGCCCTCATTGACTCCTCAGACAAATGTGATCTCTCCCTTTTCATAATTTTCTCTATCTTTGGACTGATACTGAGTGAAATCTGTCCTGAGCCTTTCCATTTTTACAGTACAAAGCAGAAGGCCCTCTTGTCTCCTGTATTCATAATATGAAACTAAAGATACCTATCACATTTAGAATGCTATTTACTTATTCTTATAGTCTGTTTGATTACCCCTGGTGATACAGGTCTTACTCCCTTATGAAGCAGTCCAGTGTATTGGTGAACCATTCTGAAGATTAGGAAATTCTCCCTGACGTTGAATTGCAATGTGTATGATTTTCCGATGTTGGTCCTAGCTGGTTCTTCTGGAACCACTGAAAAAAAAAAAAAGCTCAGTCTTTTTTTCATCGGGATAGACCTTTAGCTATTTGAAGACACTAAGCACATCTCCTCATGCCTCCTCTTCTCAATTCAAGTCCACAAATACTTATTATCTACTATCTGGAAGGCTGTCATTTAGAAGAAGGTTATAACTTATTCTTCTTGACTCTGGAGAACAGAATTAGGAGCAAAAGGGAAAGTTACCAGCGGCTAATTTTAGCTGAATAAAAGAGATAACATTAACTGCCCTGTCCAACAATGGAATGGGCTTCCTTTATAAGACAGTGAGCTCCCTGTTATTGATGGAGCTCAAGAAGGGACTGGGTGTCCACTTCTTGAGGATTTTTGTAGAGGGAGTTCCTCTTCATGTAAGGGCTGGATTAGATGAGCTCTGGACATTCTTCCAAGTTCGGGATTCTCTGATTCTATGAAACACATGTTCAGAAAATGGTCAAGAAAATTATACCAGACCACCAAGAGTTAGCTCCTATCCTGTGCTAAAGTCACCCTCAGATTGTTAGGTAGATACTTCCATGCCCCTAGGGAACCACTAAGACATGCACTTGTGCCTTACATGACAAGGAATGGTTCTGCTCAGCCACACTGACTCTGACTTTGACCTATGCTGTCATCCAAAATCTCACAAACCAAGCTCCTAACTGTCTTGGGGCTCTGAATGCCAATCAGAAGTCAATCATTTCTCCACTGGTAGAGGAAACCTCAAGATGTGGCTTAGATTTCACTCTGAGCCAATCTGAAAATCAGAACGAAACTGGAGCAAAGAAAGGTGGTCCTCACACCCGGAAGCCAAGGCAAAGCAATCTGACTGGATGCCTACTACAAACCAACCTCTCTGCATTCTTCAAGACTCCTCATGTGGACCGCAGCAGAGCTCTCAGAATGAGCATTCTTTTGGGACCCCAAGGAGACTTTAAGTGATTCTCTAAGGCCGTGATTTACATTTTCCATTTTCTCAACTTCCCAAGGTTTGTTTCCATGACCACACCAGCTGACAGAGATATGACTGTAACAATATACCCAGTGTGGACACCATTTAGAGGCAAACAGACAAAGAGATACTGACTCTGCCACAGGATTGCTGTTTGACCTTGGACAAGTGGCTTCACTTCTCCTTGTCTCAATGCCATTATTTAGCTCTCTCTTGTCTATTAAATCAAATTATAACGAGGCAGTGTGATAAGACTGGGCCCCTGCTGCTGGAGAGGGTGGAGGGATAAGGTAGACAAAACCAGCTTAAGTGATTGAGGAGTCCATGACTGAAGTCCCTGGAACACCAAAGGGATGTTGCCGACTCTTGCCTGAATCCTTATCTTTCTTACCCAGGATTCCTATTTTCACAAATGTGTCAGGTTCATCTTCCTAGATTGATGTGATTATAAAGGATTCCAACTCCTTTTACTCTCTTGAGTATAAAACAGAATAATCCTCAACTATTTAGGAGCCACTCAGGTCAGTCTGGAGTCCTAGAAAAACTGACCAGCTCCTAGATGGACTCTAAGGGTGCTGACAGATGTCTGGGAACAGAGTAAAAGGGATATGGGATGACTATGTCACAGACTGGCACATGGCCTCCCTGGAGCCTGTACGTGAACATCAA
Source organism: Vombatus ursinus (assembly GCF_900497805.2). NCBI lineage: Eukaryota > Metazoa > Chordata > Mammalia > Diprotodontia > Vombatidae > Vombatus > Vombatus ursinus. The sequence continues at coordinate 61,573,262 of NW_020954556.1, forward strand.
TAAATTATAGCTAGTTAAGCACCTTGTGGATGTGAAGTCTGTAATTATTTACAATATCATCATCATCACCATCATCATCATCCTAACAACTAGCATTTATATAGTACTTCAAGGTTTGTAAAGCATTTTACAAAGATCTCATTTGGTCATCCTGACAACCCTGTGAGGTAGGTGCTACTATTATCCTTATTTTAAAGATAAGGAAACTGAGGCAGGCAGAATTTAAGTAACTTATCCAGGGTCACACATCTATTAAGTAGCTGAGGCCAAATTTGGAATCAGGTCTTCGAGACTCCAGGACCAGAATGCAATCTGATGTGCCACCTAGCTGCCTGATATCCAAACATAGCAGCACATATAGGTTCTTAGAAGGAACCTGAGACATTAACTAGTATAATTTCCTCATTTTTTAGAGGAGGAAACTGAAGCCCAGAGAGGGGAAAGGGAGTTATACAATGTCATGCCAATGCTGAGAAGCAAAGCCAAAATTTGAACCTTGGTTGTCTGGCTTGAAATCCAGTGTTTCTTATACCACAACACGCTATTAAACTCTTCATCTTGGCAGTCTAGACCATCAGTAAGCAGGCTCTCTTTTTCCCTCTCATTATGCCCCCATACCCCATGGCTTCTGTGTTGCCTAGCCAGGTTAGCTACCCTGAGGTTTCATGCTCAGAATGTAATAGAATCATATCTTCACAAGAATATGTAACTTTGTCCAGAACTGTCTAGGATGGGTGATACCAAACACACTTTCATTTGACTTGCTGGGAGACTGTGAGATTACTGCTTGAGTCAGGATACCACCATGTTGAATGGCGAATATGGAAGAGTCGGACTGGTCCAAGGGTGCAGTTACAGGGAGAAAGAAGGAGCTGGGAAGAAACTGCTTTCTAGTAGCTTCATAGCTTCAGTGTAAGTGATTCTTGCTAACTAGGTGCTAAATTCAGTTGTTTCTTTGCTGCTGAGGGACTTACTAGTGTTACTAGCACATCTCCAAATTTTAGCACCCTAGGTCAAAGCCTTAGTCATCTTGCTCTAGTTACCACTCTGATCTAGTACAACTATCCCCCTCCCACCCCCCACCCCCTGCTCCTTTTTTTTAAGCAAATGAAGAAACTGAGGTCCAGTCAGAAGAAGGAATTTGCTTGCCCAAAGTTACTTCTAGTAGGTGGCACAGCCAAGGGTAGAACTAAAGTTCTTGACTTGGCTCAAAATGTGTGTGTCCTTTGCTCTATCCCATTTTTATACCAACAGACGACCTACCTCCCCTCAGCTGTCACCTGCTCCATGATCTAGCTCCTCTGGCTCACACAAGGCTTATGCCAAAGTGGCCTCTCACTGTCTATCTGTGAATCTTGTAGGCTCCTCTCATAATCTGGACCATATGTTTCTTGAGCACAGACTAGAATCAAATTGCACTGCTGGGCTTCACTTGTGACATGGTTGAACAGCATAGGAGCTCCTAGCAGACTATACAGTGAAAATAAGTGTAGTAGAAAGAACATCCATTTGGGCATCAGGCTAATTTAATTTGAATCCCCTTTTGAGCATTCACTAGTTGTAAGGCCCTGTTGTGTGACTTAGCCTTTCTGTGCCTCAGTTTCTTCTTCTGTAAAATGAGGATAGTAATATATACATGACTTATCTCAAAGGTTTCTTGTAAAAGAAAAGTGACGTATAAATTGTAAAGCACCACAAATATGGGAACTAGAGTAATTATTCAGAGAGTGTACAACTCCATCAAAAAGGCAAGGACTTCTGTCATAGAACTGAGGCTACACGGGACTGGAAAGACCGTCCAGTCTAATTCCCTCATTTTACAGATGAGGAAATCAAAGCCTAGAAAGGGGAAGTGATTTGACTTAGGTCACTAATATCTGGCAGAACCAGGGCTAGAACCCAGATACACTGATTCCCAGCCCAATGCTCTTGGTACTACATCATGCTGCTTTTCCATCTTGGGCCAGGCAATGTAAAACAACCTAATTCACCATCACCGGTTCAGTCCAGCTTTGGAATCATTCAATACAGCCTAATAATAGCCTTCCCCCTTTCAAGTCCTTTGAGCTCTTTGGAAGTCAGGCTAAAAATAATAGACATGATTCTCCTTGCTCCTTCACCTTCTAGACCCATCAGATCAATCAATCAACAGACATTTATTAAAAATTTGCTATATGCCAGGAGTTGTGCTGGTGCTAGGCAAAAGAAGTACAAATTATGAAACAATTCTTCCTTTCAGGGAGCTTACATTTTAACGGGAGAGACAAAAAGTACATATATAGATAAATATAGAATATACATATAATTTACATACACACATATAAATGTATGTATCATATATTATATAAAGAGAATAAAGACAAAGAAGTTAAGTACAAGGTAGTTTGACAGGAAGAGCATGAGAAATTGTTGGAATCAGGAAAGGCTTCCTATTGAAGGTGATGTTTGAACTGTATCTTGAAGGAAGAAAGAAATTCTATGAGGCAGAAATGATAAGGAAATACATTCCAGACATATAAGGGGGAACCACGTCGAAGGTACTGCAGAAGAGACTGGATATGGGATGTCATGAGTGAGGAACAGAGAGGCCGGTTTGGTTGCATTGAAATGTGAGGGGGGAAATAATGTCCAACGAGGTTGGAAAGATAGCTGCTTGTGGCCAAGGTGTGAAAGGTTTTGAGAGCTAAGCAGAATTTCTATAGTTTGCCCTAGACACAATAGGGAACCACCGGAATTTTTTGAGTAGGTGAGTGATATGGTGAGATCCAAGCTTAAGGAAAACCACTTTGGCAACTGTAGGGAAGATGGTCTGGAGTAGGTAGAGTCTTGAGGCAGTCAAACTGATTGAGAGGCTAGTGCAGTAAGCTAGGCAAGAAAGGATCAGCACCTGCACTGAGATGGTGGCTTAAAGAAAAGGAACGAGATGTGAGAGGATGTTGTGGAGGATGAATGGCAAGATTTGGTTACTGAATGGATAGGACAGATGAGGAAAATTGAGGCGTCCAGATAACACAGAGGTTATAATGAGGAAGACTAGAGCCAGGATGCAGGAAATCAATCAAGGAATCAATAATCAATTTATTAAGTTCTTACTAGTCATTGTGCTAAGTGCTGAAGCTACACAGAAAGGCAAAAACAGTCTCTATCCTCAAGAAACTTACATTCTAATGGGTGGGAGAGCACAATGTCAGAATCAGAGTCAATAAATACTTATTAAGTGCCTACAACGTGCCAGGCATTATGCTAAGCACTGGGTAAATAAATGTGTAAATAAACAAGAATATACAAGATACATAATATATATAACATGTTATACAAGATATATAACAAGTACATAGAAAGTAACTGTAGAGGGAAGAATCTAGGAAAGATCTCCCCAAAGCTGATTAATATTAATAAAACCAATGGAGTTGAGGAAAGCTTTTGTTCTTTGCTGTTTCTCCAATGTGTCTTCCTTAGTCCAAAAGATAACATAAAAGTGGCTCTATAGCCCAACAACCTTATTTTACATCCTGTAACTTTAAAAAAAACAAGAAATGGGAACATTTAAGGACATTGGGTAAGGCCCTTTGGGTAACAATGGGCCTTTAAGTACTTTACAATTTGTATGCTGTCGATATGTAAGCTTTGAGCCTAGCAAATTACACAGCTGCATGTTTACAGTTCCAGACCATCTCTGTGAATTGCATCCTTATGTTCTGTATTTTAAAAGAACATTTTCAGCTCATGCTTAGATTCTACTCTGAAGCACCATTCATATCAGGGTGTTTTTTCCCCCTCCTTAATCCACACATTTTAGGGACTGAGCCATGACAATTTCCCCCATTGTATTTTGTGGTGACCCAGTTCCATTTTGAAATTGGGATTTCTATTATTTGCCAGAACACTAGGACACTGTTAGTTTCATGCCTCCTCAGTGTCTTTTAATCAGTCTATTATATTGGTCTTGTCCTGGCTAGAAATAGAATTAATGTCATTGAGAGTCACAAGTATAGATTGTGGGCAGCATTGGGCTGAAAAACTAAAGGCCTTTAGAGGTCTAGTTTGGATTGTAAGAATCTTTCTTCTGTGAGAAAAAAGAAAGAAATTGAGAAATTGAGAAAGAAATTAGGAAAGAAACTAAGAAAGAAAAATATTAAGGAAGGAAGGGAGGGAAGAAAAGAAAGAAAAAAGGAAGGAAAGGAGAAAGAAAGGAGAGAGAAGAGAGAAAGGGGAGGGAGGAAAGAAAAGAATGAAAGGAGGAAGAAAGAAAGAAAGGGGAGGGAAGGAGGGAGGAAGGAAGGAGAGTAAGAGGGAGGAAGGAAGGAAGAAAGGAAGGAATTCAGTAAGACAAACAGCTTGTAGTACTGAGTTGCTAGTGTTCTAATTTTCACTCTGCCATTCTCTTATTGTCTGAACTTTAGCATCTTTTCTGCTTTGCATCATACTTATTTATTTTATTGTCATACTCTACCTATTCAGTTATAAGCTTTTTGAGGTTGAGGTAAGAATCTGTTCTAGTTTCCATCTCTGTATCCCCAAAGTCTAGCATGAGATCTGGCACGTAGTGGGCACTTCAAAAATGCCTGCTGAACTGAATTCAATCTTCTCACTGGGTCTCATTTGGGGACCAGATGATCATGAATGTCTTTTCTAAATCTGGTATTCTATCTTTTGTTCCAAGGCTCCTTCCAGCTCTGACATTCTATGTTCTATGTTTTAATGAACCGTCCAGCTCTCATCTTGTATGATCTGTGAATTTTATTAACAACAACGACAACAATAGCATTCATATAGTGCTTTAAGCTTTACAAAATGCTTTACGTGTTACTCCAGTTGATTTTCACAACAACTCAGGGAGGTAGGCGCCATTATTATCCCCATTTTATAGATGAGGAAACAAGTTGAGAGAGATTAAGCAACTCAGTAAGGGTTATACAACTGGGAAGTCAACAATAGCTGCAGAAATATTGTTATCCAGAATTCTCTGAAAATATTGTCACATAATGCTATAATGAGGCTGAGAAATAATTATGCAATAGAATAACACTTGATATGTGCTCAATGAAACAAAAATGTAGTGCCTAGAGAAGAGTGGGACAAGAATAGTGAGAGAATCCCAGGCCATACAAAGACTGACCATAGGAACTGGGAATGTTTAGCCTGGAGAAGAGGAGACTTAGGGAAGAACATCCTAATTCTTAAGCATATGAAGAGCTATCACATGGAAGAGTAATTAATCTTGTCCTCTCTGACTACCCAAAGCAGAACTAGGAACAATAAAAAGTTTCAGAGAGAGAGAGAGGAGAGAGACAGAGGCACAGAGATACATAGGCACAGAGAGACACAGAAACAGATACAGAGAGATAGAGGCATAGACAGAGACAGAGACAAAGAGACAGAGAATCAGAGACAGAAACAGAGAGATAGACAGAGAGACACAGAGAGATACAGGCACAGAGAGGTAGACATAGAAAAAGACAGAGACAAAAAGAAAGGGAGAGAGACAGAGAGACAGATTCAGCTGAATGTAAGGAGAAACTTACTGCCAATTAGTACTATCCAAAAGTGGAATGGATTACCTCCAAGGGGTAGTCGGTTTTCCATCGCTGAAGATCTTAAATTAGAAGATGAATGACCACTTCCCAGTGATGTAATAGAGCAGTAGTTTCAAATTCAAATAGGAATGGGGGCCACTAACCCATATATATGGCTCCCTGTGGGTTGCATATTGACTTAGAAAATCACACATTAACATTATCTATGTTTTGTCCTATTTTTATTTTGTTAAATATTTCCCCAATACATTTTAGTCTGACTTGGGCCACACTTGGGAGTGTTGTGGGCCAGCTGCAGCCCACGGGCCACGGGTCTGACCCTTCTGCTGTGGAGAGTATGAAATGATTGATCACAGAATAATCAATATAGAGCTGGGAGGGACCTTAGAGGCCATCTAGTACAACCCTGTCATTTTAAAAATGAGGAAGCTGAGGTGCAGAGTGTCTAAAGTCACCCAGGTAGCAAGAAGCAGAACCAAGTTTGGAAATCAGGTCCCTTCACTCCAAATTCATTCTCTTTTGCATTTCATCACACAACCTCCCTTCTGTTAGTCAGCTGGGGGTTGGGTTAGATATCCTCGGAGGTCCCTTCCAACTTCGAGATTCTATGAGTAGTCCAGTGCTATGCACAAAATAGGTACTTAATAGATGCTTGTTGAATGAATGAATGAATGAATAAATAAATAATCCTGCATATGAAGGTTACCTTCCTGACCTTTCATATTGTAGGCAATTGGTTAGCAATTAGCAGCGCTATGCAGCACTTTGAGTGTGCTATTTTTAATTTAATCACGGAATGTTGTAGCTATTTATTGTGCTTATCAGGTGGCCTGTATTCAGAAATCTAATATCTGCAGCAGGAACTTGCTACTGAGGATAATTGCAGAATCAGCCCCTTTCCACAATTCATTGGCTGTAATTACACAATCGCCTTCATCTGCAAACCTTCCTATTACAGTAGATAAAGAGAGAATTATACTAATGCCTTTAGTGACAATAATCATTAATTGTCAAAATAAAGTACATATAGACACATATGTAGATGCATATCTTTTTACTAATGATTTACATGACATTTACATGACATATATTTGATTTTAAGGTAAGCATTCAGAAGACACTGTTCTCCACCACAAACTAATATCACATGAAGAAATTATGCTATTACAAAAATGTGAGCCAATCAATACTTCAAAAGAGCAGCGATGTCATCGGCATAGTAACTCCCTACTCCCACTACTGCATACATCAACCCCTCCATGGCATAGGAGATGAACTATCAAAGTTGCTGTACCAAAGAAATTCATTCTCTGGTAGCCAACCCACTCAGAACAAGGTTCTCCATATTTACTTGGATTTAGAATCAGCGATCTTTAATTTAAAATTCTTCTTTCCTCCTTCCTACCTAGAAGTCTTTTGCCAATTCTTTCTGTCCCTCAACTGCATTATCTGTACAATGGGGACTATAATACCAATGCCACCTACTTTATAGAGCTATTTTGAAGATAAGATGAAAAGTACTTGGTAAACTGTTAAAGTACCATAGACGTGTCAGTTGTTATTATCAATACCTGTACCAGCTCCTCTAATAAAAGTGCTATTCTGATGCCTCATCTTCATGTGGAGATGACCCTTGGTTCTTGGAGGGTATAACTGTAAAGCACATGCTCTGGTAGGTCTTAATAAGATGGAAAGGCTCAATACTGGCTTTATGGTAGACTGCATGGCTGTTGCATGGGAACATTAGCCAAACCTTGAAGGGAGTAAGGAGTTCCAAGACACAGAGGTAAGGAGGGAGTGGCTAAGGTCAGAGAGACATCATCAGGTTGGCTGCAGGGATTATGTTTTCATCTATAGCAACTCATGGCATCCATCCATCTGCTAGTTAGGGGGTCAGCAAATTATGGCTTAAGGGCCAAATCTAGCTAACAGCCTGGTTTTTTTGTTTTGTTTTATTTTGTTTGTTTGTTTGTTTTCTCAGCTCACAAGCTAAGAATGGTTTTTATATTTTTAAAGTTGGTTAAAAACAGGCTGTACATCTATAGGTGGAGGACTAGATTTGGTCCTTGGGCCATAGTTTGCTGACCATTGAACTAAGTCCTGGAGTTGGAAGGAGTCCATATACCAACAAGATCGTGGATTTTTGAAGTATTCAAAAGTGTTAACTATGCCATTCCTTGAATGACAGAAGCACATTCTAGATTGCTTGGCCCGCCTTCAAAAACTTACTAATTTTCCCCAGCTGAAGGTAATCTCACTTTTCCTTCCTCAGTTTTCCTGAAACATCCAGGAGCTCTCCTTTATCCCTGTCGTAACTTGTATCACACTCATTTGTGTGCATGTCATATCCATGGTATTGGATTTTAAGCTAACTGAAGGTAGGGATTATGTTAGTTTCTATCTTTGTAGTCCTAGTACTGAGCATAGGATCAAAGAATCAATCAGCATGATTCGCCTTTTATGTGCTTAACACAGTATAGTGCACTGAAGAAACAAATACTAAAATGAAATAATTTCTGCCTTTTAAGGGCTTACAATCTGCTTGGGAAATACAATGTTCACAAATATATACATATAGGATAAAAGAATGTAGCTCTAATCAGCAAGAGGGAGGTGGTGGTGATAGAAAAAGTAATTTTTTTCTCAGCTAAAAGGAAGGACATCAGAGGCAGGAGCTTGGGAAGTTTTTGACCCCATAGAGAAGCTAGGTGGAGCCCTCCCACAAAAGCACTAATGGCCAGCCTATTGGACTGGTAGGGTGCTACTATCCCAAACTAAATATAATCATGAGCAACTGGAGTCTTGTCTTACTCCTTGACCTGCTTAAGGAGTAACCTGCTTGGATAGAATTCACTACCTCACTGGGAGCAGATGAATTTATCCTATCTCTACTTCCTCCCTTTCCTCTGCTTTACCACTGCCTGGCAAACTGGCATGCTTACCTTTAAACCATGTTTATTTGCTATTTGGACTTTTATAATGAATTTTATCTCCAGATAAAGATAAATTTGTTTTTATTTTATTCTGTGTATTTGCTACAAAATAATGGTTTACACAATGAGGAAGGACAAAAAGGAACCTCTAGACAACTGGCCCTAGGCTTATATGGCCCTAGGCTTATATGGCCCTAGGCTTAGATGGCCCTAGACTATATTGAAATTCTCTACCTAGAGGCACAAACAGCAACTTCATAGACAAGAAATGCAAAGTGATTTCAGGAGACGCTAACAACTGAAGAAAATAATAAAAGAAATTAGAAAAGGTCTCTCGAAAAGGGTAATACTTGAAAGAAGCCTTGAAAAGAGTTCCTATTTATCCTGTATATGGCTTGCTTTGTGTATTTTATGTTGTCTCCCCAATTAAATTGTAAACTCCTCGCGGGCAGGAACTGTCTTTTGCCTCTTTTTGTATCCCTAGCACTTAGCACCGTGTCTGGCACATAATGGACACTTAATAAATGTTTATTAATTGATTGATTGAACAGATGAAAGGGAAGAGATGGTGTATTACAAGCACGGGAGACAACCTACGCAAAGAAATGAAGATAAAAGATGAAATTTTACGTGTGAGGAACAGAAAGTAGGCTAGTTTGTCTGGAATGGAGAGTACATGTGGGGGAAGAATGTGAAATCAATCAGGAAAGAGAGCTTGGAGCCAGATTGTGAAGGGTTTTAAATGTCAGATGGAGGAGTTTGCATTCTATCCTGCAAGCAGCAAAAAGCCACTGACTTCTTGAGCAGAGGAGTAAAAGGGTGGGACTTGAGTTTTGTAAATATCAATACAGCATTTATGTGAAGGACGAATTAGACAAAAGAGAGACTGGATATGGGGAGACCAATTAGGAGGCTGCTTCAACAGTCCAAGAAAGACGTGATGAGGGCTTGAATGAAGATAGTTATAGTATAGGTAGAGATGGATATGAGGGAGATTGAGGTTAAAATCCCTATGGATTGGCAACTGATTGGAGTGAGAATCAAGAGTTGATGATGATTCCTGGGTTGCAAGCCTAGTAACTGCAAACATGGTGGTAACCTAGATAGGAATAGAAAAGTGAGGGTGAGGGGAGGGTTAAGGGGTTGAGATAATGAGTTCAGTTTTGGATATATTGATTTTGAGATGCCTAGGGGATAACCAAATGGAGATGTTCAGCTGGCAGTTGGACATGCAGGTCTGGAGCTCTAGAAAAAGACAAGAGCTGGAAATATAGACTTGGGAGTCATGTGCATAAAGGTAATAGTTGAACCTATGAGATCTGATGAGAAATCACTGAGAGAGTGTAGATTTAGAAGAGAAGAGAATAGACAGTCTCGTGGTATACTCAAGTTCTCAGGCTTAGGGCAAAGATGATGATTCTGCAGAAGAAAGTAAAGAGAGGTCAGATACAGAGGAGAATAAGATGGGGATGTGTCACAAAAATTGAAGGAAAATAAGAGAATGCAGAAAGAAGTGGTGGTCAACAGCGTCAAAGGAATATGTGGACTCAGAAAAGCTCCATTGGATATAGTGGTAAAGCAAGTCATTGGTAACCTTGTAGAGAATACATAGAGAGAATAGCTTTATTGGAGTAGGGGGTAGAAGCTGAACTGCAAGGGGTTTGAGACAAGAAAGTGAAGGCAATCAGTGTAGCCAAAGGTTTTGAGAAATTTGACCATGAAAGGAAGAATAAAGAAAGAAAGAAAACTTGGGAAAATAGAGTCAAATGAAGGTTTTTTTAATGATGAGAGAAGAGATCTGAGCATGTTTTTTAAGGAGCAAGGAAGGAGCCAGTGGACAAGAAGACACCGAAAATTAGTGATTGGGAACAATAGAAGGGGCAAATTGCTGGAGAAGACAGGAAAGGATGAGATCAAGGGCAAAAGTAGAAGGACTGGCATTGGCAAGGAGAAAGATCACCTTATCCTTATCCTTATCCAAAAAGAAGGGGGTGGGACACGATACTGAACTGAACTGAATTGAAGAAGAGTGGTATCTCATGAAAGACGGACATTCACTTTGTCAAAGTAGGAGGGATGGGTCTCTTCTGAGGGGCAGCTGGGTGGTACAGTAGATAGAGCACCAGGGCCTGGAGTCAGAAAGTCCTGAGTTCAAATCCAGCCTCAAACACTTACTAGCTGTGTGATCCTGGGCAAGTCACTTAACCTTGTTTGCCTCAGTTTCCTCTTCTATAAAATGAGCTGGAGAAGGAAATGGCAAACCACCCCAGGATCTCTGCCAAGAAAACCCCAGATGGGGTTACAAAAGAGTTGGGCATGATTGAAAAACAACTGAACAAAGTACATGAATTAGAGCAGAGAAGTCAAATGGTTGTAGTAACTCAGAGTTGGGGCTTGGAGATAGATGAATACTATTAGGACAATGAGTACTATTAGGTATGTTATATTAAAATAAACTTAACTCCAGGAATTGTATCATTGGATGAGTATGAAACTAAAGCAGAGCCAATAGAAATGCCATCCAATATTGGGTCAAGTATATCAAACACAAGCCAGCCAAGGAAGTATATTCTGCTATCAGTCACAGTACTGGGCATGAGAAAGCATATCCCGCATAATGATATCCCAACCAACATTATCCAGATTTGAAATCAGAGAATTCGTCCCTGAGCAGCCCGGTACTCACTTCATTGGGCTTGGCGTCAGGAAGACCTAAGTTCAAATCCTCCCTAAGACATGGATTAGTTCTGTGACTCTGGGCAAGTCATTTAACAACCGTTTGCCTCATCTGTAAAATGAGGATCATAATGGGACCTTCATTATAGGGTTGCTTGAGGATCAAATGAGATAACATTTGTAAAACACTTTGCACATGTCAAAGGGCTACAGACATGCTTGCTATTATTAAGAATTCCAGCTTTACCATTTATTGTTTGTAAGGCTTTGGGCAAGTAACTTAAATTCTCTGGATTTTGCTTTCCTCTTCTGTAAAATGCAAAGGTTGAACTAGATGATCCTTCCAATTCAAATTTGATCATTTTATCTCAAAATCACATTGTTAACACACTATAACCAAGTGCCACCATGATGTGGTAAGCCTTACTATAACTGGCTGAGGCCCAAGGCAGATGGTCATTGATGAGCCAAGCTACCTGTCCTCTGTCATGGTGTCTCACCCAATGCCATTTTTTGCATGGAATCAATTAACAGTGTCAGGCAGGGCAGGCCTCTTGTAGCATTATATTGATCGGCTGATTGATTGGTTTCTAAATGGCGACAGGATCCTTATTCTGAAATATAAGGGAATGGCCTTTCAGGATGGTCAGACTCTCTTCGTTTGCCCTAACAAGGGGAAAGTCAGTCTGAATTATCGAAAAGAATCATAGGATCATAGGTTTAGAGAGGCCACCTTGTTTAATTCTCTCATTTTACAGATGAGGAACTCGAGACTAAGGGAAGTTAAGTGGGAATGCTTCAAAAGAAAGTTTGATGCTTTCAGATACATTTAGTAGCTTTATACATAGGGAAGGGGATCTCTTTCTCTCTCTCTCTCATATACATATACATATATATATATTTATGTACACATGCACGCAGTCATCTACTCTATCAAAAATGAGTTAATGCCTGCTATGTGCTAGGCACTGTGCTAAGCACTTCACAATTATCTCATTTGATTCTCACAACAACCCTGTTAAGTAGATATTATTATTATCCCTATTTTACAGTTAGGGAAACTGAAGAAAACAGATTAAGTGACTTGCTCAATGTCACACGGCTAGCAAGTGTCTGAAGCCAGATGTGAACTCAGGCTTTTATGACTTCAGGCCCAGCACTCTATCTACTATGCCACTATAACATATGAGGTGTGTGTATAGCATATAGATGTGTATGCATATACGTATAAATAAACATACATACATTTATATATGTGTGTGTGTATACAGACAAGTATAGAAGCCTCCTGGCACTTTAACTTCCCTCATATACTATTTCATTGGCGATCTCATCAGCAACCAAAGATTCAATCATCAACTCTCTGTAGATGATTCTCATATCTAGTTGTCTAGCTATGACCTTTGTCCTGACCTCTAGTCTCATATCTCCAACTGCTTATTGGATATCTTGAATTGGATTTCTCACGGTCATCTTAAACTCAAAATGTCTATAACCAAGCCCACTGTCTTTCTTCCCAAATATTCCCCCTTTTCCTAACTTCCACATCAATCCTTCTAGTCATCCATGCTCTCAAACTAAGGCAGCACCCTTGACTCTTCACTCATTCTCACCCCACACCTGTCCAATCATTTACCAAGTCATCTTGTTTCTACCTTCACAACAAATCTCATTTCTGCCCACTTCTCTGTTCCTACACTCCTACTACCCTGGTATGGGCTCTGATCACTCCATGCCTGCATGACTGCAATAGCCTATTAGATGGTCTCTGACCCAAGGCTCTCCCTCCTTCAGTTGATCCTTCACTCAGCTGTCAACTGGATCTTCCTAAAGCGCAGGTCTGACCACATAAACCTCTCCCCTCCTCTCCTACATTCAATAGACTTCATTGGCTCCCTATTACTTCCAGGACCTAATATAAAATCACCTGTCTTTTAAAGCTCTTCACAACCTGGCCCCTTCCTACATTCCCAGTCTTCTTACACTTTTACTTCCCTCATGTACTCCCTGATCCAGTAACACTGGCCTCCTTGCTGTTCTTAACGCATGATATGCTATCTCTCAACTTCAGGCATCTTTACTGGCTGTCCCCCATACCTGGATGTCTCTCCTATCTCATCTCTGCCCTGATTCCTTGGCACCCTTTAAGTCTCAGTTAAAGTCCTAAGAAGACTTTCCCAGTCCTCTTTTATTCTGAGATTAAATCCAATGTATCCTCTATATACTTGGTGTGTATATAGTTGGTTTTTTTTTTGTTGTTTTTCAGGTTTGTGCCCACCATTAGACTATGAGCTCATTAAGAGCAGGGACAGTTTTTTTTTTTTTTTTTTGCCTTTCTTTGCACATATAATGCTCAGTGCCGTGTCTGACCCATAGTAGGCACTAAATAAAAGCTTGGTGATGAGATAAGAATAATTTGTAAATAGCACATTTATCACATTCATTGAGGCAGCATGGTAATATGGAAATAACATTAGATTAGGGAAAAGCAGACTTGGATTCTAATTCCTGCAGTGTTATATGACAACATTGGCCAAGACATGTTCTCTAGGTCTCAGTTTCCTAATCTATTTAAAGGAAGATGTTGGACTAAATAACTTCTAATATCTATTCCAACTCTACATGTCTGTGATTGACTAAATAAAGACTATAACCAAAATGGTGGTTGAAAGTATTGAGCTTCTCTGTTACAGAAACTAAACATTCTCTTTGCTACTATCTTCCTTTCTCTTCTCACTCCTCCCGTCCCCTGGACTCACATTAAATTATTATGCATATATATATATAATATATTAATATATATGTACATAGGTACATATGTGTATGTATGTACCTATACAAATGTATTGATCTCGATATCTATCTCCATGCATACAAAAAATAAACCTTAGACTAGCACATATAAATTCTTGCCAACTCTGATTTAAAGTAAAAAAAAAAATTGGTTTGGGTTCTTTTAAAAGAAGATATTGGGTAAGAGGTTAGACTAGATGACCTCTCTGGTCCCTTCTGGCTCTTCCATTCTGTGATTCTGTGAAATGTATTCACATTTCCAGACCCTAAAGACTGCCTTATAATGGAGCACCAGGATATGAGACGTGGGAGCTGCCCTCACATGGAGGCCATGTTTATACGAGGAAGATGACTGGTCTCTAGATGAATACAATACTGACAGCTGTCACTCAGGAAGGTCACATGAGAGACACTGCCTGATTCCTGATTAATCAAATACTGACTCTTCCATGACACCACACAGGGAGGCAGTTTGGTCTGAAAATAGCTTTGGTTACGACTAAACAGAGTGCTCTCTCTAAGGAGCCAGACCTCCCACCAAATCACTTGTTTCCAGAAAGGATCTGGTTTTACTGTTAAGTCTGAACCAGAACCTCTAGTTCGAGGGGGATCAACTAACCCCCTCCCTGTGCCCCAACTAAAATCACTGGTTTGGGGGTCAGCTTCCTTATTTGTCATAAGGAAGATGGCCAAGTGAAAGAGCTAAGCTTAAACTCCATAAGGGGTTGGTAACCTATATAGGAGGGCTAGGTTCCAAGTTGGAGGCTTGGGGTGCTTCAGGAGAACTAGCTGAGAGAAAGAATTATTGCATCCAAGTTTTTGAAAGACTAAAGGTTGCAGAGGGACATTGGGATGGCAAAGAGCCAGGCAGGAGACCTTTCCTAAAACTTCAAGGACCTAAAACAGCTAGCTTAGAAGAACAAGCCAGGGGGACTGAAGCAATAAAAAGCCTGAGGTTGAGGGAGGGGGAAAGGTTGGGTAATTGGAGAAGCACCTTAGAGAACAGGACTCCACGAAGGTTAGAGGAAGGAGCTACATGAAATTTTCCACATTTCAAGCATATTCAGGTAGTTAAAAATGGGGTTTTTTTAAACATCATTTAGCAAGCACACCAATCGGAAGACATGCATTAATTTCTAGGAATTTTTTTTTTAAAAAAAAAGGGCACTGGAGCAGCAAAAATGAATGAGAATATAAGCAGTAAGAAGAAATAGATTTATATATTGAGTACAATGTAAGAATTACATAAATAATAAAGTCCTTGAATGATCTGTGTGTAGAAAAAAGAATAGGCCCTATTTCTATATACCTTGCGATTTGCAAAATCCTTTCCTCAGCACAGCCCTCTAAGATATGGAATGTTTTCATTCTTCACTTTGCAGATGAGCAAACTGAGATTCACTGGGGTCAAGAGGATCTGTCTAAAGTCACACTTTAGCAGGTGGTAGAGTTGGGTCTTAAATTCAAGTCTTCTGCCATGTAATGTAGAGAACAATAGATTTTGGGTTAGAAGACCTGAGTTTGAATTCTGAGCTCTCATATTTATTACTTTTGTGACTTTAGGCAAGTCATCTTTCCTCTCTGGCCTCAGTTTCCTGCTTTATAAAATGAGGAATTTGAATTTAATTACTTTTAATGTCCCTTCTAAGAGGTAGTATGACTATGTGGCTAGAGGACCATCTTTGGAGCATGGAAGACCCGGGTTCAAGAACTGCCACTGACAAATAATACTACGTGACCACAGATATTGCAGTGGCAAGTGTAGAAGGGAGTCGCTTAATTTCTCAATGCCCCAGGAAACTAAGACGACAAATCACAGAAAAGTGTAGGGAATACAGTGCAGGGAATTTGTATATTGGGTGTGTGTATACATACGCACACATTTATGTGTATATACATATGTGTGTATATTTATGCATATATACACATACACACATATTGAAGGCTTTAAGATAAACTTGATATCTATTTATTTGAGAGAAAAAAAAAAGACTTGCATAATTGGACCCGGGTAGAATATTGTAGGATTTGTATCCTGTCTTATGTAACACAGTAACAGTGAGAAGTTTGATATGTGAAATTTTCCAAATTCATTGATGTATTGAGTGTTCTTCCTCTCCTCCTCAAGGTACATCAAGGCATTGCTGGGGAGAGCCCTGTGGCTTGTTTCCCTGGAAGCGAGCTGACAAGTGTAGGCTGTTCTCAGAAGCTGTTCTGGTGGAGGTACATTCCATCTGAGGTTCGGGCAGTCCAAAAGGCAACGTCCTAAGAATAAATCTGTGCACAGTGTTCTGAGGGAGCAGGTGCTGGTCTCCATGTCTACTAATTTCATAAGCACTAAGCATTCTCTCTCATCAGGGTCACATTGCTGTCAGGCTAGGCACTGTGCTTGTGTTAGCAGGGGAGTTTCATTCTGACTGCTTCCTTGAATTGGTTCATTTTGTTCCTCTGATTGGCTTATAAAGACATTCTCTCTTGTAGGAATGTTGTGAAGAAAACATTTTGTGAACTTTAAAGCACTAAGAAAATGTGACAGAATTATTGTTGCTGTTATTATTATTATCATTGACAACAATAATTATTATAGATCAGGAACAGTGAGGTATAGTAGAAAGATCAATGAATTTGGAGTTAAAGGACCAGGCCATTTGCCAGCTGTATAAATAACCTTGGGCAAGTCACTTCCAACCCTGGTCCTCAGTTACCTTGTCTATAAAACTGGGGAAGGGAGAAACTGGGCTAAATAAATGATATCTAATGTCCCTTCTAGGATACTATGAAGAGTTCAGGGATGCTGAATAAAAGTTATATTCAGATGAACAGTAGACAACAGGTTTCTTTTCACAAAACATACTGCAGGTAACATCTAAGGACTCAAAAAGTATTTTGCTCTACAGTTAATATCTGGCCTACATGAAATGAAATGCAGGATTGCATTACTTCTGGTAATTTAAAAAATAAGCCTCACAATAAGAGGCAGTATGGTGTAGGGCAGAAGTAATCAAACATTTTGTCTCAGGACACCTTAACACTCTTAAAAATTATTAAGCTCTAACCCTGCCCCCTGCCCCTGAGCTTTTGTTTATGTGGATTATAGAGACTGATATTTTCTATGTTAGATATTGAAACTAAGTACTAACATGAAAACAGTTTTGATCTTTCAGACCACCTTAGTCTCAGGGACCCCCAGGGGTCCTCAGACTGTAGTTTGAGAACCACTGGTGTCATAGAACCCAAACTGTATTTGGAATCATTGGACTTAATTTACCTCCCAGCTTTGTTATGTATGCCTGGGTTACATTAACCAAGCTCCTTCCCCTCTTCCCTAAAATGAAGGTGTTAGAACAGATGGTCTCTCAGGTTCCTTCCCGAGCACACTCTGATGATCATAACGTGCTTTCAGATTAATTGACCTAGTAATTAGGGGGAGCATGGCACGGTAGATGGAATGATGGACCTGGAGTCAAGAAGACCTAGGAATCAAATCTTGCTTCAGACACTTACTAGCTATGTGACCCTGAACATGTCATTTAACTTCTCTGGGACTCAATTTTCTCATTTGGAAAATAGGGATAATAATAGCCTCAACTTCACAAAGTTGTTGTGAGGATCAAATAATATAATGTAGCTAAAGAGCTTTGAAGACTTCAAAACGCTATAAAAATGTGAGCTATCAATATTATTACTAATTCCATCAAAGCAAGTCCCCGTTCCTATATGAATCTAACTCAGGAATCTCATTTTTAAACAGCTCTGAGTAGTTAAAGGCTCACACTGCAAAGTGCAAGTTGACTCCAGAGTCTCTCCAGAATTTCCTTTCTCCCCAGCAACATAAATACTGGCTACTTGTGATGACCACATTCACACTTCATCCAATTAACTTTGGTTCTTTCTATTTGCACAATGAAATTCAGGAGTTTTCTCTCCATTTAAAAATGCCTTCCTCTTTGGAAATGGTTAGTAAGGGTGTAATTCTCATTAGTGTAGTTTAATAACCTGAAAAAAGGGGTCCTGAAAAGCGGGCCTTTTTTTTTCTGAGAACCTCCCCTGCCAATAAGCTGATAAATAACCCAGCTGTGCATTGCCTGGGTTTACATAAATATGAATGACTACAATAATGAGTGAACAAGACAGAGATGTAAAAGGTTTTTAAAACAGAGTTTAACAAAAAGGTCCTGTCTGTCAAGGAAATAAAGCTGTTTTGAATTTGTTCCCAATCATTTGGCTCTTTCACTGAAGCGGGTGTTTGTCGGTCCTACCACGGCATGGCGATGATTAATGTGAAGTTGACACTGTCTGCACAGAGTACGTCAAAGGACTAGCAACTCCAAGAGATATTCATCATGCTGACTATGAGGCAGGGAGCTGCACAGGGAGGTTTCCTTTCCTTTAGCCTGCCTGGGGCATGAGCAACGCTCCCAAAGGGAGCTAGCCTTTCCTTCGGGTGGCTAGCCCACCAACAGCACCCTTTCCTTAGGGGTGCGGGGGTGATGCTTAGGGAGCAGGCAGCGGAGCTTCCCCAATAACATGCCTGTTCCATGTTTTCTGATAAAGCTACTTGTCCTACTACCAAGTGATGGTCTAAAATGATTACATAGCAAGTACACACTAAGTAACCATACTGGCAAGTGCCAGGAAGGAGTCAGGAAGACCTGGCATCACGTCCCCAGACACTCAACACATAAGCTGCATGCAAAGTACCTTCTTCTCTCTAAGTCATGGTTTTCTCAGCTATTTAATAATAATGATAATAATACAAAGAGACAACTTGGCACAACAGGTAGAAGATCAGATGTGGAATTAGATAGATCCATGGTGCAAGTCCTTCCAGTGTTAAATATTAGGTGTGTGACTATCAAGTAACTTAACCTCTTAAGACCCCAGGAAGCTCTTCAAGACTAGAAGTGTCAGACCAGTTGACAATCTATATTAGCAGAGGGAGTTTGCCCACTAGGAGATCCCCATATGAATGAAATCACAGGTATGGGCACCCCGTCACACACAATCCCCACCCCCATAAAAGAGAGACTAAACAAAGCATCTTAGATTAACAAAACACTTTCCCCATAACAATTCTGCAAAGTAGCTAATGTAAGTATTACTCTCCTATTTCCATACATGTGTAAAGTGAGGTCACTTTTGGAAAGTGACTGGCTCTGGGCCATACTTATGGTAAATGACAGAGACAGATTCTGAGCCCAGATATCCCACCTAAAGTATAGGACTCTTACATGTTCTGCTTCTCCTGAAGTTCTGTAGAAATGGCATCCTTACCTATGGGAAACTCAACACGACCTATACAAAGACCAGGAAAGAAGCAAATTCAAATTTTATGAGATGTGATTGTCAGTACCATGCAACTGAGCTTCAGAAATATGCCCAAAGTTTTCTTGAACACAACTTGCACAATTGAAATCCTGCACAGAGTTCAAACTAGGTCAGGAGCCTACTTACTGGTGCTCCTGCCAACCTGAAAGGGTTCAAAGAGAGGATGTAGACCCAATGTGACGGGACACATGTCAGGTGTCCAAGGCCCTGCTTACCTCAAAGTTGGACAGAATTATTACCAGAAGGTTGGTTACCAAGCAATGCATTTTTTAATGTAGCTACTCAGGAAACAATCTCCTAAGTCCTGAAGGGGTTAAGGGTCATGGTTTGCAAAGATGGAGTCACCAGAACAATAAAACCATGGACCTTATAAAGAAGTGTGAAGGCATTTATCAGTAGAATTTGGAATTGACATGGGAGGGATAGGGAGGAAAGGAAGACCAGTTTGTAATCATAGCTAAATATACTCTGATGAGGGACTGCTATCACTACCTACAATGTGCTAGAAAGCCTCATTGGGCTGGGTCTCTGGTACCTTGTATATATAGATAGGAAACCAAATACCTGGTTTCTGTTGTCACCATGCCACTGACTACATAACTGTAGACAAGACACACATCTCCATTCTAAGCCTCAGTTTCCTCCCTATATAAAAATAAACTCCTTTGTTTGGCATTTAAAGCCATCACTCCTTGGTCCCTTCCCATCTTTCCAACTTTCTTACACATTCCTTCCCTACATGTACCCTATGGCCTAGCTTTACTGGTTTCCTTGCTGTTCGTCACACATGAAAGTCCACGTGTGCTTGCCTATTAGAGCCCATTATCAATTAAGACTTGTGCAGGACAAGCAGTTTAAATGACACTATTAAGGACATGTACAGCTAGAAAGGGAAATAGGTTACTCAAGGTCAGTAAGTGAGAGCAAGAGATGGCAAGTGGACAGTGGGAGTGCTGCTCTGATAACCACTAGAAAAAGGGTTCTTCATTTCTTTGTGTTATAGGCTCCTTTAACAGTCTGGTCAAGCCTATGGATACCTCCGAATAATGTTTTTAATGCATAAAATAGAGCACATAGGATTACCAAGGAAAATAATTATACTGAAATACAAGTTATCAAAATATTATCTAAACAAATTCCCAGACCCCAGGCTAAAAAACCCTTGCTTTAAATACTAAAACATGGAGAGCTAGAGCTCCATTGTATAATGTAGATTCTCTGTGGTGGATTTATGGGAAAATATGTAAAGGACATACAAAGTATGAGAAGTGTATGTCTGTATCCACAGTGGCAATGTCCATACAGACATCAAGGTTTTAAAAGATGCTTGTTAATATGTGATCAAACTGCACACAGGCAATCAACAGTCAAAATGCATTTATTAAGGGTATTATGTACCAGACAGCCAGGTGGTACAGTGGATATAGTACTGGGCCTGAAGTCAAGAAGATTCAACTTCCTGAGTTCAAATCTGGCCTCAGAGACTTACTATGTGACCCTGGGCAAGTCACTTAATCCTGTTTGCCTCAGTTTCATCATCTGTCAAATGAACTGGAAAAAAGAAATGGCAAACCACTCTAGTATCTTTGCCAAGAAAACCCCAAATGGGGTCACAAAGAGTTAGACATGACTGAAAACAACTGAACAACAACAAATGTACCAGGCATTGTGCTGAGGATACAAAAAGACAGCCACAATTTAATGAGGGATGCAACAAACAGGCAGATATATACAAGGATAAACAGGAAATAATTAAAAGAGAGGGGGTATTAGAATTAAAAGGAGTTAGCAGAGGCTTTCTGTGATTACACAGGATAATAGTCACCTAAAAGGCTATGTAATTTCAAGTATCAGCACCAAGAGTCTACATAATTTTCTGAGGAAGGAAGAAAAAAGAAAGAAAGAAAGAAAGAAAGAAAGAAAGAAAGAAAGAAAGAAA
>NW_020954556.1:61594477-61602436 GCF_900497805.2 Vombatus ursinus
AAAGAAAGAAAGAAAGAAAGAAAGAAAGAAAGAAAGAAAGAAAGAAAAAAGAAAGAAAGAAAGGAAGGAAGGAAGGAAGGAAGGAAGGAAGGAAGGAAGGAAGAAGGAAGGAAGGAGAGGAAGGGAGGAAGAAGGAAAGGTAGGAAAAAAGAAAGAAAGAAGATAAAGAGGAAGGAAGGAAGGCGGCAAAGAGAAAGTTTGCAAGGAAGAAAGGAAGGAAGAAAGAAAGAAAGAGAAAGAAAAAAGAAAATGAGTAAGTGAATGAATCAAGTGAAGAATGCATAACTACAACAATCTGAGTTCTCTAGCTGCTTAGACTCTGGATAAATGAAGGTTGGCAGTATTCGATAACACTGTTGACTTTCTCTGCTTTTATCCAGATACCTGATGCTCCATAGACAGAGCACAAGACATTTCTGAGAAGTGTTTCATGGTGATGGTGTTTCAGTCATACCAGAAGAAAAAACATTGCTCTAATGACCATATTAGATTTCCCAGTGATGCTTCCAAAACCAAACGTCTGACCCTACTTCAAAGGCAAAAATCAATGCTTGGAATCTCAGCCCAGCTTCCCAACAGTACCTGAAAGGGCACAAAATCTTCCATCTTTTTCTTACCCATAGCTAAGATCCAATTTACATAACTTTGTGGAAAATTCCACCTCCAGATTGGCAGCCCAGAGAAAGAGTTTCAGCCCCATATGATTTGAAGGGGCCAAGATAGACACACCCAGAAAACCCAGGTTTAGAAGCAAAGAACTAAAACATTGCTTTGTAAACATCATTATGAAAAGCAGAGGCAGCCAGAGCTCAGGAATTATATCTGAAATGCAATGTTGCTTTCTTGGTCAAAATATTTTAAGGTCCACTCCACTTAATGCAAGCAACATGGATCCATTTGCTTCCCCTCTTAATTTACAAATGAAGCCTTCTTTATTTGAAGTGGAGGGGGGTGGTGTGAGTAGAGAACCAGCACAAGAATGTTTGCAGGGGCATTTAAAACCATTTAATGGTTTATCAACCCTTGCCTCCCTTTTCTTTCTCTCTTTTACATTCAACATGCGGGTTATCTGCCAAACTCCAGCTAAAAATATGCCCTGCATCTGTACCCCATCAGTACTCTCAGGCTGCTTTGGGTAGGCAATTGACCTTTGGAGCAGGTGGAGAGCCAGAAATTTATTTTTTCCTGGATTGAGTTGAAGTTGACTTAAAACAGATGTTTCCCAAGCTCCAATCCAGTGTTTTTAATGAAAATACTATGGAACCTTATGTGGAAGATTGTCAAACACCAGGGTAAGGAAAGGGCAGGTCTGTCTGACACCAAGAATGAAAGAAAGAGTTAAGTCAAGACATCCTTTTAGGTAGTTGGAAGAGGGAAGGATCTTCTTGCAGGGAACAGCGGCAAGGAAACTGTCACTTTGTGTTTTCAGGTTTGGAGAAAAGCGGTTTTTTTAATGGAAACATTCATTAAAACTAATTTGAAGTTGTCATTACTCTCCTCCCCTGCTGCTTTATATCAGATTATCCCTAAGTGTTTGGTGAGGAACTCCATAAACGCAGAGTCTATTTCCCTGCAGGGGATAATCACACAGTTTGTGCCGTGATTTATGCTGCATGGCACCGAGGAGTGTCCTAAACTTTGAAAGGGCTCACATCGGTGGCAGATGCCCTCCTTCTTTCTCACAGGAATAAAGGCCTTCGATCAGTCCACGCCCATGGTGAGGGCACCACTTCTCTATTCACACAGCGGCCCACAGTTAAAGGCGGTCAGTAGATAGCACTTACCACAAGTTGCATGAATAAATAGGGAGCTGAGGAATCAGAAATCTGTCCTTAGGATTCTAGAACATGAGGAGCGTTTGTGGAGTGATGATAATCATAAAATAACAACAGCAATAATTCCATTTCTCTAGTGCCTCAAGATTTGCAAAGGGCTTTCCTCACAATTCTACGAGGTAGAAAATAGTAATGTTCTTAGGATTCCCACTGGGCAGATGAGAAAACTGAGGCTTGGCTTGAGTCCATGGATAGACAGCTAATAAATAAGAAGACTTAACCATAGAATCCTAGAATCTCTTGAATGAAAAAAAAAAACTTTAGCTCTAATGAAGTTCAGCCCCCTTACTATTTAGATGTCATTTAATCCAACAAACATGAAATAACTACTCTCCATATGCAGGGCACTGTGGATGGAAAGATGAAAAAAATGATCCAGTCCCTGAACTCAAGGAGTTCCCTTCTACTCCAGGTGTGAGGTATGAGGTGTGGGTTGGGAGTTTAGGGGGAGAGAGAGGGGAGTTCTGAAGCTGAGTGTAACAAATGCAATTCCTCTTTTATGTCAGCTCTTCAAATACTTTGAGAATATCATCGTGTCCCATCAAGATTTCTTTTCCCCAGGTGGCCTAGCCATACCAGATTTTAAACTGTGTTATGAAGCAGCAATCATCAAAACTACTTGGTACTGGCTAAGAAACAGAGTGGTGGATCAGTGGAATAGGGTAGGTATGCAACACATAGTAGTCAATGACTATACTAATCTAATATTTGATAAACCCAAAGACTCCAGCTTCTGAGATAACAACTCACTATTTGACAAAAACTGCTGGTAAAACTGGAAAACAGTATGGTAGAAACTAGGCATAGACCAAAATCCCACCCCATACATCAAAATAAAGTCAAAATGGGTTCATGATTTAGATATAAAGGCTGATACTATAAGCAAACTGGGAAAGGAAGGAATAGTTTACCTGTCAGATTTAGGGAGAACAGAAGAATTTATGATCAAAAAGGAGGTAGAGAACATTATGAAATGCAAAATGGATAATTTTGATTACATTGAATTGAAAAGTTTTAGCACAAACAAAGCCAATACAACCAAAATTAGGAGGGAAGCAGAAAACTGGAAAAGAGTTTTTACAATCAGTGTCTGTGATAAGGGCTTCATTTCCAAAATACATAGAGAACTAAGTCAAATTTATTAAAAAAAAAAAAAAAGACTTTTCTTCCGCAAGCTGAGCATCCTTAGTTCCTGCAGACAATCTTCATGTGGCATGATCTCCAGGCCCTTTGCCATCTTGCTGGATCACTCCTTTCCTTGGCAAGAAGGCCTTCTGTACTAGAACCTCCTCTGCCCACACAATAAGTCAGCCTGGAATATTAAGACTTAAGAGGAACGAGCTGATGTTGGGGGGGGGGGGTGAAGCACAAGATTTGGACTCACAAGACCAGGGTATAAGTTTCAGCTTGCCTGTTATGAGCCTCAGTTCCCTTGTTTGTAAAATAATGATAATGAGACTTGTGTTGACTACATGGGGTCATTGAAAGAAAAGTATTTGGTAAGCTGTAAAACCCTATAAACATATGAGAATTATTATTATAAAAGGTAGCTAATATTTTTGGTGGGGAGAAAAGATATTCTCACAAAGATAAATCTTCCTAGCCATGAAAGAATGTGAATACCAAAACTATTCACCACATAGTGCCAGTGACCTTGTGGAAATTGAGCTAATTTTTGAAAATAATGTCATTTTATTTATACATATTTTTCCTGAGTTCCAGCCATTTCTGTACTATGCCATCTGCTCTTCTGCCATCATCCTCTCCCTCCAATCAGTACCTTGGACTCCACCCATGGGTCCCTCTGGTTCTGATAGGGAAGCTCTATACTTAGTCTGCAGGGGCCTAGCCCTTCATGCCTCTGTCCAGCCTCCTCACAAAGCACCTCCGCTTTCTCACTGCTCAGTAAAGGTTATTTTCCTCCATGGAAATATGAACTTTTTCAGAGTAATGCTTGTTTTGCATATTTGTAGTTGTATCTCTAGCACTTAACCAATTAACACAATACTTAATCGAACTACATCCATTTCTAGTCATCTATTCTCTCATTCTCTCTCTCTCTCTCTCTCTCTCTCTCTCTCTCTCTCTCTCTCTCTTTCTCTCTCTCCTTTTTGGATTGTCAAACCCTGGACCAGAAAATGAAGAATGCTGTCACTTATTTACCAATTAGTCAATCCTGGTTTTTATGAAAAATAATGAAATTTCATGGAACATGATTTCATAGGATTCAGAGCTAGAAGGAACCATCACAAATCATAAAATATGATTCTTTTGCTTTACAGTGGAGAAAATCCATGCTCTGAAGAGGAAGATAGTTTATTCTAGGTCATAATGTCAGTAAGAGTCAGAGCCAGGATTCAATCCTAGGTTCTCCAACTCCAAATGAATTGCTCTTTCTACTATACTATGCTGCCTCCATTGGAGGAATAACTTAAAGAAGATGGTTCTAGCCACTGAGAGACATGTTTCAGTAGCTACAGTCTCTTCTCACCTCTCTAGCGGCATCAGAAGGCACAAATTTCCAGGTCAGATTAAATCATTTCATTTTTCAAAATGGGGGGACTAATGGGCAGGTAGCCAAAAGTTAATTCAGAGAGAGTGCTTCTTGACCCCTGCCAATCTGTACTCAGTGAGCCCTGAGCAAAATTAGCATTGTAGTCCAAGGCATTTTTCAAAACTGTTTTTGGCTGCTAGTGAAGATGTACTCTTGAAAAGTTCGGTAGAACCAACCAGAGCAGAAAGGGGTCTTGCAATTGTTAGATTTTTTTTTTTTTCATTTAAGAGTTGACATGAGGCATCTGGTTTGCAGCTAAAAGTGTCAAAAATTTGTGTCTGTTTAGTTTCATTTATTTTATCAAGATTCTGTGAATACAGAAAAAAGAAGGGGAAAAAAGGTTATGTGGAAAGAACATGAGCCTAGGATTCAGAAGACCTGGGTTCAAATACTGGTTCTGCTTCTACTTATGAAAGCTTGGGCAATTATTTCAATTCTCTGGGCCTCAGTTTTCTTCATTGTAAAATGAGGAGACAAGAGTAGAGATTCTCTAAAAATCCTTCCAACTTCCAAGTCTGGAATTTTATCATGAATAAAGCACTTTTCCTCTTTGGAGCATGAGTTTCCTCCACTGTAAAGAGAAAAAAAGTCCCCCCTAAAACTCCAAAAGGATTGGATATTATGACTGCTAATGGTCTCTTCTATGTCTAAATGATCCTACCCATTCCTTCCTCTCTCTGAGTCTCAGTTTTCTCCTCCTTTAAATGAAAGGGGTGAGGCTAAGTGATCGCCAAGATCCCTTGCAACGCTAAGAATCTGCAATAGTTGCCAAGAACAAAGCTCTTAGAAGAATGGACTTTCAATGTCCCAAAAAAATAAAATTTTTACACACACCCCATACACAAACCTGAACATGATAAATGACTAGGGACTGTTAATACACATATTTTCTGTGAATGGGGCCAAAATATTCCTTTAGATTTTGTTTTTAAATGTAAAACTATCTTTAGTATACTTGGCAGGACTTTTAAAGGAATAACTTTCTGGAAGTTAAAAGGCTATTTACAGTTCAGGTTGCTAATGGCCATGCCCTTTGTTTAAAAAGACTCAGGCTATAGCATAATCACAAATGTCAAACACTGTTGTTCTAATAATTTATACATTGTTGATTTCGTAGTCAAACCTAGACTGGTGTGGTGTTTGGGTACAGCTAGTTGACAATATAGTTAATGTACTTATTTAAGCAATTACACACTAGATTAAGGACCTCCACATAAGGGTGTCTATAAGACTGTATTTTATGGTTAAACGGTGCATTTCAGTATGACAACAAACTATAATAGCATATTCATGTAATTTTAGGATGAAATCAATTTCTTGCAAATGCAATTATTGTTACATAATTTCTCCACCTGTTTATGACTCCCAGTGAATTAAATTAAAATGCAATTTCACATTAATTTAAAATGTCGTTTTCAAAAGAAAACATTTCCTGTGCAACTCAACACTGATTAAAAAAAAAATCTCTAGAATAAAGAACAATATTTGGAGAGATGGTGAACCAATACAGTAGGCACTGTTTACTTGGAGTTAAGGTGCCAAGCCCTCTCTAATTTTTCTTTGTGATCCCCAGTCTGATGGGCTGGTAATCTACAGAAAGGACAAACAACCAGGTATTCTTAGTCCAAGAAATCATCTTTTTCCCTTTGTTTCACAAACATTCATCAGGCTGACATGACAAAGGCAAGACCTCTTGGATTACCCTTCCATGACCTGCCTACACACCTCAGATAACAGTCAGTTTCAATTATACCCTTGGACTCTGCTAGGCAAACTTTACTAGCTGATACTGGCTCAGTCTAAAGAAAATACTAAAGGGCGGCTACCTGCATCTCATCAGGAGGAAGGAAGAGCAAACTCTATGGCAATGACCAAGAAACTTAGCATTGCAAAAGCTGGATTTTTTTCATCAGCTCAGAAGACGTCCTTTGTCTCTTGCTTTCCACGTCATAATTTGTAAATCCATGAAAATATAAAAGGGCTATTTCTGCAGAACCTCACAAAAGCATGGTATGATGGGAAGAACAGTGAATATGGGTTCAAATCCCACCTGACACTTAATGAACTGTTGCAACCTTAGACAAGGCTCTTAATTTTCCTTGGGCCCTAGCTTCCTCATCTGTGAAATGCGAATGTTGGAGGAGATGACCCCTGAGGGCCCTTCTGACTCCAGATCTGTGGCCTGCTGATTTGGTAACAAACCTGAATGTTTATGATTTAGTGAGCTGGCATCTATGATGATTTGTTTTGAGTTTTGGACTTTGATCAAGTCCAAATCATAGGATACCAGAGTGGCAGGAGTCCTTAGGATACAGACCAGAACTTCCTGGAAAGTAGAATTAGAAGGCGTGTACGTTAGAGAGCATTTAATTCAAATCTCTCATTTTACAGAGGACAACAATAATGGAATGCCCAAACTGGAAGAAACTTGGGAATGTGAAATGTCAGAGCTGGAAGGGAGCCTCAAACACAGAGCATGGGATGTCAGAGGTAATCAAACAATCAGTGAATAAGGTACCGGTCATAGGCTAAGTACTCTGCTAGGTCCTAGGGATAGATGTACAGAGAAGGAAAAATCCTAACTATGGGGATATTAGTACCACAATAATTAGAGATCATTTAGTACAACACTCAGTTTACTGACGAGAACACTGGGGCCCAGAGAGGAAGTGACTTACCCCAGGTTATATACTGAGTTAGTAGTAGATACAAGACTAGAGTCCAAGTTTGGAATCCTAGTCTAGTACTCATACTATGCATACCATACTGCCTACTGCGGTCCAAGTCCATCATTTCATCCCAGAAGAGGAAGCCCATGTTGTAAGGGAGGTTTTACTTGTCCAAGGTCATGTAGGTGGGGTGGAGGGTGGGGATGGAGACGGAACTGGGACTGGAACCCTAGGCTCTGGGCACCCAGATCGATGTTCTTTCTACTATATCACACTGGTTCTCAGCCTGTTGGACATTAAAATGATGAATACCAAGTTTTATGGAATGGAAAGTTATCCCAGAGCTTTGTGAAGTGATATTTAATTCTATTAACCTCATACGTATTTCAAACATATGGCATCATATAATTCGGAGAGACTATTGACACAATGGGCCCTTGACAAATAGAATGTCATCTGACACTTGGATTTATGTCATACAAAAGAGCAGTGTTTAAAAATTAATGGAAGAATAAGTTAAAAGCTATTTCAGTGAATTTTGGAGATGGTAGAATATAATTAGGTCAGGCACTGGACCTGAGATTTCACTGGTATAGGGATCTTTTGGGTGAGGAAACTCCCTGGGCCATTGCAGTTCGGTAGCTTTTCTATGATTTATAATCTTAGAGAGGTGCTAGAGCACTAAGAAGTGAAGTGACTGGCCAAGGGTCACCCAGTCAGGATGTGTCAGAGACAGGGATTAAGCCCAAGTCTCTTTGGCTTTGAGGGAGGAAAAAAGGAAGGAAGAAGGCAAGGAAGGAGGGAGAGAGAGAAGAAGAAAGGGAAGGGAAAGAACAGAAGGAAGAAAGGGAAGAAGGAAGGGAGGGGGAAAGGAGAAAGGGAAAGGAAGGAACAGAAGCAC
>NW_020954556.1:61602446-61794022 GCF_900497805.2 Vombatus ursinus
AAAGGAGGAAGGAAGGGAGGGAGGGAAGAAAGGAAGGAAACAAAGAGAGAGGGGAAAGGGGGGGAATAAGCATTCACTAAATGCCAACTATTTTCCAGGCACTGTTGGCACTTTACAAATAGCATCCCATTTGATCCTCACAATGACCCTGAGAGGTAGGTATTAGTATTGTCCCCATTTCACAGTTGAGGCAACTGAGGCAACAGAGGTTAACTGACTTGCCCAGGATCACACATCTGGTAAGTGTCTGAGGCCAGATTTGAACCCAGGTCTTCCTAACTCCAGGCCCTGCACTCCATCCACCATGCCACCTAGTTGCTCAACTCTCAATCTACCACAATGTGCTGCTTTGGAATAGAATAAAGAATGGTATTTTCCATGAAGATATCGAGGCTCCTTTACTTACACTTCAATGATCCACTAGGGAGGTCCCTTGAATTGCTCTTATCAGGTCAGGCATGGCACATCCACCTCTGCATTCAGCATGGGTATTTTCCATCTTATGCTCCCTTGGGTTCCCTATCATCCTGAGCTACCACCTGGACAACAGAAGACTTGATTCAGAGTCTG
The DNA here is from genome assembly GCF_900497805.2 of Vombatus ursinus. Classification (NCBI taxonomy): domain Eukaryota; kingdom Metazoa; phylum Chordata; class Mammalia; order Diprotodontia; family Vombatidae; genus Vombatus; species Vombatus ursinus. Next base: position 61,603,017 of record NW_020954556.1, read on the forward strand.
GGCTCTTCCACTCTGTTGCCTTGAGCAAATCCCTTCATCTCCCCGGGCTTCGGTGTCTCTTCCAGGTGATTTTACATCATCTCCACATTCCTTCCAAACCTTGCCATTCTAATTCAGTGAATGGCTTTCTTCCCTGTTTGGAATTCTATGTTGTGCAGGTCAGTGCACCTAAATCTACCCCTATTCACTCTTCTCTTTCTGTCTGTGTCAAACATCATCAGCTTCTGGCACTTAACTCATTTCTGAGAATTGCACATTCAATTAAACTCTTCCATCTACCTGGCCCAGATGCTCAGATGAGCTTGGAGTTCCTGGAATCACAGGGTTTGCATCCAATACTGTTTCACTTTCAACATTAGTCTGGCTTACACAGCTATCTTCCCTCAGCCCCTCTCGGGGCCTTCTTCTACTTGGACTCTAATTAACATGATGTTTCAGTTTCCTTCTGGGGTATATTTTTTTTAATTCTGTGGGTTGTTTTTTTAAAACAGGTAACTCAAAAGAAAGAGGGCTAGTCATGCAAGAGGAGTAAGGGACAACCTGAGCCCTGGTCCTTCTGGGCTGTTAGAGGGCTGAGAGAAAAGGTGACAGCCTGTGAGTTTGAACCCCTATGGGGGATTTACAGGAAGACATGGACTAGAACCCTCTAGGATGGAAAGGCTTGAGGGGTGGGAGAGGAGATGTCATTATTGGCATCATTGGTGGGGGCAGCTATCCTGTCAATCAAATCTAAGGAATCTGACTAGCTGAAATTCCCAAACAATTCTCTTGAGCTCTTCCAAGGGGAGGGGGACACAACATTGATCTGCTCCATCAGAACCTCCGAGTCACCTGACATTTTGACTCTTCCGGGATTCAATTCAATTCAAAGGCATTTATTTATCGCCTATTTGTGTGGAGAATTTTGCCAAGAGAGTGACTCCGAAATGAAAACACCGCTCTACACAAAACGGCTTAAGTGAGTAAAATGTGAAAGTGAGTGAATTACAGCTGTCTTCTCTCACCTCTGATCGTTTGGGACAATTGCATCCCGATGTGATTCCATTGATTTCCACTCCAATTCATCCCCCATGCTGGGATTATCTGGGCTGACCAAATATAAACAGGAGTTTGCCACAGGAAGACTTGCTTGGTACCTTGAAAGAAAGCCAAGCCATTTTCTCCTCCACCACTAAAAAGCAGAGCTATAATCGTGCTTCCTAGTACCCTCTGTAGTATTCTCATGGCATGTTAGAACCCGCTACAGCACTCCCCAAGTAGCCATAATAGATTAGTGGGTTAAGCTCTTCAATTCCACTCCATCGCAGTAAAATGACTTTGGGCGTTTTCGATATGTTTCCTCCTTGCTGAACATTCCTATTTGTGCGTAGGAACACTGAGAGATTGACCGTGGCGTTACGGCCGGGGAAGACAAGGGAAGGGATCAGCTTTGTTCAACCCAGGAGCATACTATGACCCCCTTTTCAGTTTTGCAGACCTCTTCCATGCCCGCGCTTCCTGTCTCACTTCACAGCCTATGGTTACAATTGTAGCCGAGGAAAAGCTGAGATTTTCATGGAGTTCAATTTCCCCATATATTTTGCAAGAAATGTAAATTTAGCATTTGCTGGGAGAAAGGGGTCCTGCTGTGCAAGGGTAACTTACGGTGTTTTTGTATCTTTCCCAAACGAAGAAAGAAATGCTGTGTGAGGGAAAGTTAGATGGGTCCAGAGTTAGGACCTGGGTTCAAGTTCTGCTCCAATACTTAGGGTCATAGATTTAAAAATGGAAAGGATCTTAGAGGCCATTTAGTTCATTTTTCACACCAGGAATAGGAGGTCTGGAAGTTAAATTACATGACTAAGGTCACACATCCAGTAAATGAAGACATCCTGGTATAGTAGATAGAACTCTAGACTTGAAGTCAGAACACCTGGGTTCCAATCCTACTTCTAACACTCACTAGCTCTGGGCAAGTCACTCAATTTCTTCATATGTACAATTGGTATAATAATGTAACATTTATGTTATAAAATTGTTATGAAAAGCATACAAAATCATGTATGTAAATCACTTTGCAAACATGAAAGCACTATATAGTTAATTATCAGATTTGTTATTACTGTAAGCATTGGTTAGAATTTGAGTTCAGTAAGCAGTGCCACATGCAACATCCCAGTAACGATTTCTATCATCCTAGCACTTACTGGCCATGTGACATGGCACAAATCACTTCTCCTCTATAAGCCTCGGGTGCTCCTACATGAAATGGGCATAAGAACCTTTTCACGATCTATTTCACAGAGTTGTTGAGAGGAAATCACTCTGTAAACCTTGAAGAGCTAGAAGGCAGTCATTCTTGCTATGGTTGCCATATATTCCCCTAATCCTGTAAGCTGAAACTTCTCTGCCCTTCCAATGGGGGAACCACAGTACTTGTTAATAACATAAGTCCATACTATGAAAATTTATCAAGGGATCAAGGAGCAGTTCTACAGAAACTTCAAATTTCAGAGAATATGGTAGCAATGAGATCAAGTCACACCGGAAAAAAAAATTTGGGGTGCCATATTTCCAAATTCTGAGACAGCCACTAGGATCAATCTTTTAGTCTACAGATAAGTCCAAAATATAAGTTGAAAGAGGAAGACTCTGAGGAAGAAAAAAAGGCAAATATTTAAAGAGATGTTGCCTTCCTGATCTTCCCCATCTTTGATGAGAAAAGCCACAAATATAAATCTTACTGGTTAAATCAAGTAGCAGAGGTACGTCTGGAGAATGGTAACCAGAAGGGAAAGCAGACTGCAAACCATGTCACAGGAGGATTAAATGAGGGAAGTGGGAACAGTTAGCCTGGAGAAGGGAAGACTTAGACATCAGAGATTTAGAACTATGAAAGCCTTGAGAGGTCATCAAGTTCAACCTGTTCATTTTGCAGATGAGGAAACTGAGGCCCATTGGTGTTAAGTGACTATTATATCAAGCAGCAGAGCTAGAATTTGAACTGAGATAATTTGGCCCCAAATCTGACAGTCTTTCCATTGATGCCTCTCCAAATATGATAGCCGTCTTCAAGTATTTGAAGGGCTGTCTTGTGGAAGAGGGTTAAGCCCGCACACCTTGGAACTGGCATTCTAATGTCACTCTCTCCTGACTCCAAAGTTCAGTCACAGCAATAAATATATAAAAAGTATAAATATAAAGCATAAATGTACCGAGAACAATCAGTAGTAAAGTGACAAATAAAAGAAATAGGAAAGTTTTTTTTTAAAAGAAGATTCTAAATGTCTAACACTACTTGCTTGTGCCAAGACTCCCTTCTTCTCATTCTTACTTCAAGAAACAAATGCATGTGCAACAGGAATCGTTTATCCCCAGATCTCTCTTCTGCAAGGAAGCTTAACTAGCTTGGAGTCTTGGAAAAGTCTGAACCTCAGAATTTATAAGGTGTGACTATGAAGTAATGAGGCTAATTCCACCAGACTAACATGGAAATCAGTATCATTACCTTATAGTCACACCTCATACATTAATTACACTTAATATTTAACAGGCTAACACACTGCATCAGCGAGAGGGGATTATTAATGCTTCAGTGTAAAACAGTAACAACAATTCTTGTTCCCATTTCTAAAGTTTCATTCAGTTACAAAGCCCTTCCCCTAACAATAATCCTGAGAAGGAAGTAGGACCAGGATTGTTATCAATTCTTTGTAGATGGGGAGATTGAGGCATCACTATAGTTGTTGTTCATCCTTCATTCTCAAAGAGGACCAATGACATTATGAGGGTGCCATCTTGATTTGCATGTGAACTGGATTTAAGTGAGGCAGAGCAGCACAAAGCCATCAGCCTCTCTCTCCTCCAGAGTCATCCAAGCCCAAACTGAAGGCCAGTGTATTTTGCACTACCTATATGACCCTGCCTTTTAACTAGGACAACAGAAAATAGCCAACTGAGGTGTGACTGTGCTTACAATTTCCTGATCGTCATTTTAATGAGTTTCTAAACTGGTTACACTAGAAGACAACAGACTCTCTTATTTTATGCTATATTAGTTTTAGATTTATGGCTATAGTTGCATACAGTAGGAGTTTAATAAAGGTTTGCTTACTTCAATTTAGCCAATTGTTTGTCTGTTGGTCTTTTTCCCTCATGCCTCATATACTTTCTGCTTTTCCCCACCCTACCTCTGGAATCTCTCTCCTCCTCTCTGGTAGGTAAAATCCTTCTCTTCCTTCAAGGCCACCTCCTTGGAGAAAACATCCTGGTTCCTCCAGAGGAATGTGATCTTTTTTTTCTCCAGAACACTTTCCTGAACTCTTTGTCCTTTGAAACCTACTTACTCATTCATGCACCCATTGTATTTTTCTATTAGATTGCAAATGCCTCAAGGGTAGGAACTTTGTAGTTTCTTCTTTTTCATTCCTAGTACTAGACACACTGCCTATCATAAAGCTGTGGCTTGTTCATGTCCTACACTTCATTATACTAGTTGGAGTATTCTTGTCCAAAATACTGGAGTGATTTACCATTTCCTTCTCCAGCACATTTTACAGATGACGAAAGTGAAGCAAACAGGCTTAAGTGACTTGCCCAAGGTCACACAGATAGCAAGTGTCTGAGGATGCATTTGAACTTAGGTCTTCCTGACTCCATTCCTTGTGCTCTATTCACTGAGCCACCTAGCTGTCTCTATTATATATTAGGTAGTTACATAGATAGATAGACAGATAGATAGATAGATGATAATGTTTTTATATAACCTACACTTCCCTCTGTATCCTTCCTCCTCTCCCTTCCCAGAGAGTCATCTCTTATAACAGACTTTAAAAAAAAAAAAAAGAAAAAAATTCCTCAGTAAAACCAATCAATACATTGAAAAAAAATCTAATGCTATTGCTACTCACCTCTTGACAGAAAGGGGATGGATTTAAGAGTACTGATACACACACACATTTAGTACAAATTGATACTTATACATATTTTTAATGTTGCTAATGAGGAAATCTGCTTTGTTTGATTATGCATGCTTGTAACAAGGATTTTGTTTTTCTTTCTGTCTCAGTGGGGTGGGGAGGGAAGGGAAGGAAGGTGGGAGGAAGAGAAGGTGGATTTTCATTGATTGAAAAGCAATTAATTTTTCAAAAAAAGAAAAAAAATCTAATGTCTTATACAATGTTCCAAACCACTGGACCCCTACATTTGAAAAGGCAGAGGGAGGGTGAAGGAGGTGTTTTCTTATATCTCTTCTTCAGGGTCCAAATTTACTCTTCATAATTTCAGCTTTCAGTATCTATTGTTTTGTAGTTGTTGGGGTTTTTCCCCCCATTTACCTTGCTGTAGTCACAGTGTATTTATTGGATTTTCTGGCTCAGCATTTGTTTGTATAAATCTTTCCCTGATTTTCTGTTTGTGATTTCTTATAGCACAGTAATATTCTCTTACAGTCATACAGCTGGCATTTAATAAGTGTTTGATGAATATGAATTTGAAGGCAAAGAAAAAGAGCACAGAGCGGGTTCCAAGGGCCTTGGACAATTTGTTACCCCCAAATTCAGTTGGGAGCATCTGGAAGCATTTAAGCAAGAGGAGAGAATGGTACGAGCTCTGCCTCCCTGATCTCAGTGATGGTCCCTCATGTTGGGTGGTGCTGGCTTGCCTCCTTGCTCTCCCAGATGGGAGGCAGCTGTGTTAAGTCCAATGTCCGACAACTGCATAGGATTACCATTTATCTCAGGGGCCTGGTAATAGTATCATAATTATAAACATAAACCAGACTGTTAAAGCTGGAAGGGACCTTGGAGATCAGCTAGTCCGGCCCCTTCATTTAAACATGGGGGAAGTAAGGATGGAGAAGGGAGGAGGACTGCTCAAGGTCACACAGCTAGTGAGCAGCAGGGTCAGGGCAAGACTGCTGAAAACTATCTGGTCTTCTGATGCCAAACCTAAAGGAAAAAACAATAGCAGTCACTGTGGCTTCCACTCCTTATGATTGTTACTGAGGTGGTGCAGTGGATAGAGGGCTGAGTCTTATAAAACATGCCTTGTGGCATAATGGAAGGAAAACTGATTTTGAGTTAGAGGACAAACTATAGTCTTACATCTGATACCCTCTACCTGTGTGACCTCAGGAGAGTTACACTCCCTGAGCCTCAGTTTCCTCCTCTGCAAAAATGAGATGATAATAATTGTCTTGCCTATTTCATAGAGTTGTGAGGATCAGATAGATAACATATGCCAAAGTACTTTATCAGTCACAGAGTACTATATGAATGGAAACTCTTACTACTAGTTTAATACTATAGAGAAGCAGCTAGGTGGTGCAGTGAGTGGATAGAGCACCAGGGCCAGAATCAGGAAGACCTGAGTTCAAATGTATCTTCACTTACCAGCTGTGTGACTCTGGGCAAGTCACTTAGCCTCTGTTTGCCTTAAGTGACTGGAGAAGGAGCCAGTATCTTCGCCAAGAAAACCCCATGAACAATATTGGCCTAATATGGTCCATGAGGTCAGGAAGAGCTGGACACAATTAAATGACTGAACAACAACAAGGTGGTATAGTAGATAGCGTACTGCACTTGGAATCGTAAGTTTGAATCCTCTCTCAAACACTTACTGGTTGTCTGACCCTGAGCAAATCTTGTAAATCAGCCTCAGTTTTCCTCCTCTGTAAAATAGAAATAATAAAAGCACCTGCTTCACAGGGTTGTTGTAAGGATCAAATGAGGTAACACTTGTAAGGGGCAGCATGTAAATGTGAGCTATTATTTGGTATCACATTTCATAGACTTAGTAGATCTGGTTTTGTTTTTGGTTTGTTTTTTTTTAATGACAATTCTCATGACAATTTTTTTAGAGACAAGTTGACTCAATTTGTCACACATGAAATTTTAGCAATTGGACTTTTTGGAAAAAATGTTTAAAATTAATTTAAATTAAAAAAAATTTAAACAGTTAAAAATGATTTTCTTTATTCCCTTAAATACTTAAAAATTCCCTTAAATCCCCTCACACTGAATAGTTGCTTCCTTTTCTCTTTCTGAAAGCAATTGAATGTTTGTCACAAAAGATATTTGTTTGTGAAAGGGCCACTCAGACAGGAGAGGGAACTCAAGAAGTATTAGCATGGTCTTAGTGTGCTTACTTGGTTCTATGGAGCATGTTAGGGGAAACAACATTATGGGGGGAAATGGCTACATAAGAAAAATGTTATGAATGGGACAGTAAAAAGACTGATGCTTGAGGGAATTAATGCTTAAGAGTTTTTGGAATCATCTCTTTTGGAATCATCTCTAATCCTCTGATTATGTTTCAAAGTGAAAAGGCATGTAGTAATTTGATGGTGTTTCCTGACTTTGAGGCGGAGGAGTGGTGGTGATAACTGATAAATAACAAGACTTCTACATGCCATGGAGTGGTGGAAAGAGCAGTGACCTTTAAATTAGTAGACTTGGGTTTCAACCCTGGTTCAGTCATTTAATAGTTGTTTAACTCGGGAGAAGTCATTTCATCTTCCTGAGCTTCAAGTTCCTTTTATGTAAAACAGGCATAATAATATTAGGATGACAGCTAGGTGATGCAGAAGTTTAGACCCGGCACTTACTAGCTGTGTGACCCTGAGCAAGTCACTTAACCCTGTTTGTCTCAGTTTCCTCATCTGTAAAATGAGCTGGAGAAGAAAATGGCAAACCACTCCAGTATCTTTGCCAAGAAAACCCCAAATGGGGTCATGAAAAGTTGGACATGACTGAAACAAATGAACAACACCACCACCTCACAGGAAGCCTGTGAGAAAAGCACTTCGTGAGCCATGAAGTGACATATAAACCTGACCTATTATACTGGTGTTGGTCAAAACAGCTTTATGTGGGTTATGCCTATATTCGGAACTGGTAATTATGTTAACCTCACCACCACCCAACCCCACACACAGCCTGAAACATTACATTTTTGACAGCTAGTACCACTTTGATTGGCACAGAAAGCAGGTATCAATTATAAGGAAGTATTAAGATTTGCAAGCATTGTTCATGCCCTACTCTGAAATTTTTTCATTCCCTGAGATCATTAGAACAGAAAGAGAAAAAATCTTCTGCTATCACCTCTCCCTATTTCTTTTAAAATTCCAACTCTGTAGCACTGGTGTGCCATAAAGCTGTTTGCTCATCCATGTTTCCATGTTGGTGAAATCTTCCTTCCTCAGTAGGAGCCAGTACAAAATCCTGAAGCTAGCACACACCTTGAAAGCTGGTTCTCTGGGATTAATGGCGCTGATTTGCATAACTGTAAACTTAATGCAGCCCTTCCCAATCCCCACCATCCTCTCAATTGCACTTATGTATGAAACACCAAATCCTCTAAAAGGGTTCTCCCACCTAAACCAATTTGTAAAGTTGTTTTTTCATTCAAAACATTAAAGAAATTAAAGTGATCGGAGCATAATTAGATTAATATTCATATCTTCCAAGTTGCTTTAATTCTAATATAAAAAAGATTAAATAGCCACTCAAAGGATTAAGCAAAAAAACGCCAGGCAGGAGCAACACATTTACATTACCTTACTGTGCAAATTATAAAACTAATTAATCTAAAGTTTCCAACAAATTGAATTGGATATTCATTCGCAGCCACAGACAACTAGAGGTGCTTAAAATTCACTCCACTGGTGTGCTGTCTGTGTGCACAGAGAGACAGCAGCCCTCTATTGCCACAGCACACGAATCCCATTCGAATGGCTTCATTTGGGTTGTAATTGGAAGAAATTAAATCTTGCCATAAATTTATGAAGGAAAGCTAAGGGCTTTATAATTATATCTCTGGAAAATAATCAAGTTCTAAATAAATCTTGTCCAGATAAAATGGTAAGAACAAGTCTTTGGCTTTTTCATGAAATCAATAGCTTTATTCAGGATTTCCACTTGACTTCCATTCCATTAAACAGAGGTGTTGTGCACACTTAAAGCATCAGGGTCCAGTCTGGACTCTTCCCACCCCCACCCCCACTCCCACCTGGAGGGCCCTTCTCTCTTAAACCAGGTAGAACAGAGAGGGCACTAACTTGTATGTTATATATCTAAGTCTATATATTTATATATATGTGTGTGTGTGCATATGTATATATAATGTGTATATTATATATTTATATGTAAAATATAATATTAATATAAATACATATCAGGCATATATTTATATACATATTATATTGCCTATTATATATTATGGACATAATATATATTTCATGTTTGTTGTTGTCCATGCTTGAAGACAACCAAAATGACATCACTATGATATGTTTTGACTTGTGCATAAATTGAGGCAGAGTTACCTTGAAATCATCAATTTCACTCTCTTTTCCAGAGTCATCAAAGTCAAGTAGCAAGACAAAAGTCGAAACGACTGGTGATGGCTTGGGATGCAGCGGGTGACCTTGGCATCTTCAGCGTCTAACCAAGCTCTAGGTGCTCCAAAGCACCTGCTTTAGCCACCTTCAGGACCATTGGAACAAATAGTTCTCATGTGCCCATTCCTCAAGAGAAAGTCTTCACAAGCTTGGGGTAGACACCCTCCTAACTCACAGAAAGGTTTGAGGCCTCTCGGTTACCCAAAAGCTGGTTTAACCCTCTGAAACAGTTTTACCAGGGGGTGTGGTCAATGTGGATGCTACAGTTTCTTAGAGCCACAGGTCAGAGTTGGGTGAATCAGGTGGTTACCAAAGATGGAAAGCAGCCCTTAAAAGGGTTTGGCAGCCCTCACACCAGAGGCGCTAGTGTCCCTGAACACCTGTACACACACATATAAGATGAAATATATGTTTCACATATACGTATATGTATACATATACATAAGCTTCATATATATTTAAATATTATATATATACATACTCACATCATACATACATACATACATTATATATATATATATATAAAATACATATACATTAGTTCCTTGAGGGCAGGGGCTCTTTAATTTTTGTCTTTGTCACATAGTAGGTCCCTGATAAGTGCTTATTGATTTGACTGATCAATTGAGATATGGGTCAGGTAGTTGGGGATAGTCCCAGTTATTACTTAGGTCCTTAGTATGTGACCTAGAGAATACCAGGATCTAGGTCCTAAAGAACCCCAAAGAACAGCATTCAGGGCCTGCTCTTTATTGCAAAGAGGATTGAAAAGGGAGGAAAGAACAAGTGTATTCCTTAGGAGGTCATGAGTACCTTCTCCCTAGTTTGATGACTGCTCCTTGGGTATGTGCAAGAGTGGGTTCCTATACAGAAAGCACTTTGGTTTCTAGATGTCTTCTGAGGCCCTTCCCATCTCTCAGATTATAGCATATAATGTACTTCCATGTATAACACTGTTTGCCTGGAAAAAAACTGCAACTTCTAATGTATCACCTAATGTTATCTTTTCCTGAAATTAATTAACCACGTCAGGCAGGGCATGCCTGGGTCATGTGCAAAATGCATCCATATGAGATGGCTGCCATGTGGCTAACCTGCCATATGCATAATATAAACCTTACAGAAATCCAGAGGATCACTGCGCCCTGCGTGGCAGGTATTCACATTTATAGACTTTATTGTTATGATGCTAACAAATATAATCACTTCTCCTTTACTGAGACTCATATTCTCAATTAATAGTAATGGGTATAAGGTTCTGACGTTTAGTTTGGGTAAATGCTCTGTTCTCCTCTAGAGTACTCCAGGCTACTAATCTGGGCTGTAATTTTTCATTTCTCCTCAACTGCTTTGGTTTTTATGGAAGTTATATTGATGAATGCAGGTGATAACTGTCAGCTCCCTGAGTGAAGCCTGAGAGAGAAAAGTTTTCCATATCCCCTAATGTGACATGGGGGGAGGGTAGGTGGGGACTAGAGAGAGCACTGTGGTGTGGGATGCCAGGGGATTTTCTATGTCCTCACCCCTGACTGATCCTAAGACCAAGGTGTAGTGAAAGAGCCCCAGTCCCAGTACCTGAGTTCAAATCTCCACTCTGCTACTTGTTAACTGTGTAGCCTTGGGCAAATCATTTAACCCCTCTGGGCCTCAGTGATGGGGGGTAGGAGGTAGACAGGATGATCTTAAAGTCTTTTCCATCTCTAAATCCAATGCCTTTATGAGATCCTTTCAGGGGCTTTCAAATGCTCCCTCTCAGGCCCTCCACTGGTGGCAAAGATACTCATTTGGACTATCTACCATGCTTTAAAGCTCTGGTGAGCCAACAGCCATTCTCTTGTGCCCTGCTTCATTGCAAATAGATCCCAAAATATCATAACCGGAAGGAACATTAGAATTAATTTAGTTTGGTCTGCTCATTTTATAGATGGTAAAACTGAGTTTCAGTGAGGAGAAGTGACTTGCCTCATCATGGTACAGTTATGACCCTTCAGTATCTGGGGCTTTGCTGGCAGATCTTCAGCTATGACAGGTCCTAACAAGCTGGAAAGACTTTAGGTAGAGGCTTGATGGAATGTATGTCTATGGTCTGAGGCCCACACAGCCAGTTTTGCTATAAACGCATGTTTCTAAAAAGCAGTGCTCTATAAACAATCACACAATAAAAACCATAGAGTTGGGGGGACAGAAATGGGGTTAAGGGAACAAGGCTCAAAAACTTCATCAGTGACACATTGAAAAAAAAGACAAGAACCTCATAAAAAATGGTAGCACAGTTTTATACTTGTTAAATGGTTAAGAAACACATAAATACTATAATAGATAGTGGTAGCATCTGTACCTTCTGGCCACTGGTTGGCATGTGTCCCTGTTGCATGAGCAAATTGGAAGCCAAGGCAGAAGGGGATGGGGTAGTGTGGACCAAACCTCTGCTCAGAGCTCCTACTGCACCAAAAGATACACAACAAATTTGACAATGACTGAAAGGAAGCTTTCTTGTGGGAGGGTCTCAGCTTGTAAGTTATTGTGAAGTGGTGCAGTTTTCTGCATTTTGGTTGGTCTTCCAGAAGAAATGTCAAACTCAAAATCTGAATTATGTTCAAAATGTTCCCTAATATAACAATTACATTGGAACAAATTTGCATTTTGAAACACGCATTATAGAAGAACTGATCGTACTTTATCCTGGCCAGCTCACATCCAGAATGATGTGCAGTTCTGGTCACTACATGTTAGGAAGGATATTGATAAGCTGGGAAGCACAGAGAGGAAAGCAACAGGGTTGGTGCAAGGCCTTGTGATAGACCATATCAGAGTTAAGTGAAGAGATCTGAGATGCTTAGATTGGAGAAGAATTAGGAGGAAACATAATGATCATCTCCAAGTATTTGAAGGACTGTGATGGGGCAGAGGGAGGAGCAATGTTCTATTTGGCCAATGGAGACCAGAAGTAGTAGCAATAGGTGGCAATTGCAAGGAGGGAGATATAGGCTTGATCACAAGGAAAAAAAAATCCTTTGCAATTCATGCTATTCAAAAATGTAATGGGCTATAATGAGGGGTGGCTACCCAGCATCTTTGAGGTTTTCAAGCAAAAACTAGATGATCACTTGTTATGTATATTGTGGTAAGGATTCTTATTCAAGTATGGTTTGGACTAGTCAGTCACTAAGGTGCCTTCAGCTCCAGGATAAATCCCTAGACACAAAAACTAGTCACCAGGGTTTGATTTTGTTTGGCTATGTCCCACGAAGCCACCTGCAAAGATAAGGAGGGTGCCAGAGAAGAGGCTCCCCTCACCAATAAAATAGGATCATACGATATTGAATTACAAAGTCATCAGACATCATCTATCCCAACTCCCTTATTTTATAGATCCCACGGAAGTAAAATAACTTGCCCAAGGTCACACAATTACTAAATAGTGTAATAGGATTAAAACCAAACTCAACTCAGTTCCAAATCCGGTGTTCTTACCACTGTACCATAGGACACCAGGCACAATTAGGCCGCAGCAGCAAAGTGCAAAAGGGGTACTGGCTCTGTGGATGTGGCCATGAAGCCATTTGGAAGTTTGAAGAAATAAGAAAAACTCATATTTAAATTTTCTTGAATAAGCAATTGATGCGTTTGAGCATAATTATCAGGAAAAAAACACATTGTTTAGCATACTTTATGTTAATGGGAGGCTAGGATGGCCCACTGTGCATAATTTAGCCAAACAATTGATACACAATTTTAATATATATATATGATTACTGCTATCCCCCCAAAAAAAACCCTAGACAAAACTCAGGAGAGATCGTAATAGGCACACGTGAACTCTGAAGGCCTAATTACATCACGGGGGAGGGTGAGCAAGAGCTGCTGAACCCAGCAGAATGTGGGGGTAATTTGTATACAGGTAGTGTGGTTTTCCAGGTGCAGCAGCATGTGTGCGGGGGTGGTGGGGCTGGGAGCTATGGGCTTCCATCTGGGTTACAGAGTAAGCAGCTTGCCCAGATCACCTTCCTCAGCTCCAAAGGCAAAGTCCGGTCTCAGAGACAGCCTTCGCCCCCTTCTTTACCCTCCAGGTCAGCCTGATGGGAGGGAGAGGCAAAACTTGGCAAAGCAAAGCAGACACACAACTGGAGAGGGAAAAAAGATTCCTATTTCCTTAGCACTATAAGTTGTACAAAGCGCTTTTCTTATAACAGTTCAATTGAGTAGATAGTTCAAGAATTAGTATCATCTTCTTTTTCTATATGGAGACACTCAAGCTTAAAGAGAGTTGAAGAAACTGCTTATGGACAGCCAGTTAATGTCAGTTGTAAGATCTGAACCAAGATCCCTTGACTTTGAGTCTACTTTACTTTCCACTACAGGATAATACTTTTCTAATCACAAGTAAATTCTGAATGACCACGGTCAGTTAGGGGATTTGACCTTGGTCCAAATCTCAGCTCACAGTATCTGTGTGACTTTGGATGCATCATTTAAATCACCCTGGGTTTCAGTTTCCTTTTCTGAAAAAGTGGGAGGATTGAACAAGATGCTATGGTCATTGTCAACTTTAAATATTATAAAAGAGTGAAAGAATGAATGAGTGAAAAGTCATTCATTAAACACTTATAGTGATCCAGCAAGGAGATAAGTACCATGGATACAAAAACAAAAGACAGGTCTTGCCCACAAGGAGCTTACTTTCTAACAGGAAGAGATAATATAGGGGAGTGGGTGACCAAGGAGGGGGACCTAGGTTTGAGTGCATTATTGACAAACCCTTTCTAGTAGCAATGGCTGTATTGATTTGATTGTGGTTCTAGCTGGAAAGGGGGCAAGGAGGAAGGAGAGAGTACTAGAAGACGGGAAGGAATAAAGGGAAGATTAACTAGAGTAGCCAGCCAATATAGTGGGGCACTGTCCAAGCTGATATTGATACTAGCACCATTCAAAGGTACCATGGCATGGAAGAGAGAGAATTGGATTGGTGTCAGCAGAAATAGGTCTGGTTATGTAAGCAGTCCTTTCAAAAAAAAGAAAACAAGCAGGTCTAAATCCACCCAAATATAATGTTTGTTATATAGCCCACATCTCTCCATCTTCCCCACAAGAATAGCATGAGAGATTTTGCCAAAGCTTTGCTAATACTTAAATGAACTACTATATAGCCACTGCATTCTTCTTATAACCAGTTTAGTAACCTTGTCAAAAAAAAAAAAAAGAAATTTGTTAGTCTTCCATGATCTATTTTTTGATGAAGCCATGTAGACTCTCTGGGATCACCACTTTTTAGAGACGTTCACTAACTATTCCTTTTATAATATGTTCTGGAATTTCACCATGAAATCCTATTTATAGGCCTACTGTTTGCAGACTACAGTCTCTGGAAAAACTGAGATATTTGCCCTTCTCTCATCCCAAGGCTCTTCTCCCCTTCTCCACAATCTTTCAGAGATCAAGAAGAAAGCTTCAACAATCACATCTGCTACTTCTTTCAGTAACCTGGGATGCCATTCATCAGGATTTAGTGTTCAACTCATCAAGGGCTACAATGATGTCTCTCTTCATATGGCTGCAAATCAAGGAATACTGCATTCCTATAAAAACCCAAATTTGAGGTGACCCAAAGGACAATGGAGAGACACGTGGTGGGCAAAGGCAAATATTGCCAAATATTGTTGATGAATTTCATGTGACAAATGGCATACAAAAAGATCACTGTGGATCAGTACTGTCTGGGAAAGGAGATGGGTGACTCAGGTAGAAGGAGTCAGGGATAGCAGAGAAGCATCTCCATTGTGATGCCAGTGTCAAGAAACATGAACAGAATAAGAAAAAGCCATCCATTGAGTTGAGTAGATCCATTGGTGGGCAGTTCTAGAATTTATTAGACAATTCTTGCTTGTACTAACCTGAAATCTGCCTCCCTCTAACTAATTTCTCTTCCAAATGACAGCCCTTTAAAAACCTGAAAATAGACATCATGTTTTCCCCTAAGTTTTCACTTTCCCAAGACAAAGACTTCTAGTTTTCTTCAGTCTCTCTTCACAGTCCCTAAGCAGGACCTTCCCTCTCAGACCTCACAGAACTCTTTGAACCTCTCTAATGTATTTATCATGTAATATTGTGTGATATAATTATCTGTGTTTATGTCTTATCCCCTTCCTAGACTGGGAGTTCCATGAAGAAAGAGATCAAGCTTTATCTCAATTTTTCATCTCTCCCAGAATTATGGCATGGAATGGCATGTTGAATGTTGAATGATTGACATGACTTCCAGTCCCCTCACCATTCTTGGTCTTCCTTTTCTTGACATGCACCAGCTTGTCAATACTGTTATGGGTGCCCAGACCTGGACACAAGCTATTAAACACTTTGTTACATATGGCATTATATTAGGCACACTCAAAAAAGAATTACAAATATGTAGCTACTGCCTGCCAGATGCTAAAAATTGACAGCTATTTCTGTCCTTGAAATGAACCATTCCAGCTTAAAATGAAGAGAGAGTGTTTGAGAAAAGAGTTGTCATATGTAGAAATAGACACTGACCAGATGAGCAATTAGACATGGACTAGACAGTGAGGATTGACTGACCCTAGATACTAGTGGATTCCTTCTACAGAATTCAATGAGGCAAGAAAATTCAAAGCGTCCTGATGTGTGGACTAGGTATCGGTGCAGACTGAGGACATTGATCCAGAAATGATTACTCTTCCTTCACCAATGCAACACATGAGAGACAGGGTGGCATATCACTCAATCCTACAAGCATTTATTAAACTTCTACTAAATGCCAGTCATTGTCCTAGACAATGTTGATACAAAGATAAAAAAACAAAACAATCTCTACTCTCAAAGAATTCATATTCTGTAGATACAGGAGGAAAAGGAAAGAGACATACATTTATTAAGAGTCTACTATGTGTCAGGCACTGTGCTTGGTGCTGTAGGATTATATTAATTGATCCTCAAAACAACCTTGGGAAATAGGTGCTATAATTAGCCCCATTTTATTGCTGAGGAAACTGAGGCAAACAGATATAAGTGACTTGGCCAGGGTCACATACTTAGTAAGCATGTGAGGTTCATTTGAACTCAGATCACTATTTCTACTATGCCACCTAGCTGCTTCTAGGGGAAAAAAAAGAAAAAAAAAAACCCTGGACTTAGACTCAGTAAAGACCTGGGTTCCAATCCTCCAATCCTAGCTCTGGTGCTTAATAGATTACAACCCAAAGTGAGTCACTTCCCTTCTCTACGCCTCATTTTACTCATCTTTAAAATGAATGGGTCCATCTTCGGGTGGGTAACCTGTGGCCTCAAGGTCACATGTGGCCATCTAGGTCCTCAAGTGTGGCCCTTTGACTGAATCCAAACTTCATAGAACAAATACCCTTAAAAAAAGGATTTGTTCTGTAAAACTTGGACCCTAACGACATTTGCAACCTCAATACCACAGGTTTCCCACCAATGATAGATGATCCCCAGGGGCTTTTTCTACTCAGACAATCCATGATGTTATGTCTCATCTATGTCAGCCTTGGCCTGGAACTTCATGAAATCTTGGTATGTGGATGTTGATATTAAAAATAATAGTCATTCCAGAGAGAAGCAGAACAGCAGAGTAGGTCGAAGGTCAGCCCTGGGGCTACAAAGACCCAGGTTTGAGTCCTGCCTCTGGCACAAAGCTAATAAATGTCAGATCCAGGATCCAAACCCAGGTTTCCTGGCTCCAAGTCTAGATATTCTTTCCACTATACCAGGCCACCTTGGATGTCTGAGGTATTAGCACCATGTGCCATGGCACTGATGAGAAAGTCTTGGACTTGGTGTCTAACAGAAATGGGTTTGAATCCCGCCTCCAACACTTACTGTGTGACCCTGGGCAAATCACTAAAATTCCAAATACCTCAGTTTCCTTAGGGGAGCAGTCATCTCACATCTCCAAGGGCAGTTGTGAGACTCAAATGAAATGATATGTTTAAATTTCTTTTCAAACCTCTTAAATTGCTATTCAACTGTCAGCTAATATCACTTGAGCACCCTGACAATCCAGGCTATGCATTTGTTACCTAAGGAGGAAGAGGTGTAGAGGCAGAGGGAGAGAAGAGACAGTGGGTCTTTCTTTTATCAGCCTGAAACTTTGATTCATTATTTATGGCTTGAAAAGTCCTGGGGCCACAGGACTGTCAGCATTCAAAGCTGTTTTAATTTGAGCTGTAATTCTTTCTAGTGCTATTGGGGACTGACAGTGTCTCCAAAACGTGCTTTGGGGAAAATCAGGTTAAAAAGCAGAAAACAAAACAAAACAAAACAAAACAAAACAAAACAAAACAGGAGGGGGAAACACCTCCCCACCCCCCCCCCCCCCCCCCCCCCCCCCACCCCCCCAAGCCAGGCACTTTGGTTCTCCTCCCACAAGTTCTTCCTGGGAAGATGCTTGCAAAACCCTCCGTCCACTGGCACGGCTAGCTTGTGATTAACTGCACTTGCTAGCAACAGCTTGCATATGTGGTTAATTTGCTCTAAATTTCCATGCGCATTATAACACTAATGATCACTAATAATAGACAAACCCCCATTTTATTGAGTAAGTAATTTGCGACATTATGATTTTTATCATGCGAATAGGATCAGGCTGACCGATTTACACTGGGCCGAGGAGGGAGATAAATAACCGGGGAGCCTCTCTCCCCAGCAGCCTGCTCAGTGCTCCTCTTCTCTCCGCAAAATGATATGGATTGATTGGGGAACCAACGGGCTCCGCTGGCGGTGAATGTGGAAAGTCAATACAGTTCCGCGAAAGGTCGGGGGGGGAGCGAGCTTTGTTCGGCCAGAAAAGTGCTTTGGTCACGTGGTCTGGCTGCGGCACTCCAGCCTCAAACCTTCTCCCACCAGCTACTGGCCATACAAGTAAGAAAGGGCGCGCGTGTGTGCCCAGCAAAGAGTGAGCACCTAATCTATGCTCCAGCGCGCACGGTTTGATCACAGTAACAACAGCTCCCATTTATAGAGCATTTCCTCCCAACAGCCTGTGAGCAGATAGTCCAAGGGTCACTTATTCAGGGCTTCTTAAACTTTTTCCACTCAGACCCCTTCAATGCTTCTTAAACCGCGAATCATGACCCCACATGGGAGTAGACTACCCCAGAACGGAGGAGTTATCCAGAGTCCTGCCATGAGCTTTGGAGTGAGGCTAGAGCTTCAGAGTGGTGCAATTTTAGACAGATGAAGCAACTGAGTTCCAGAAATAAAGTGGACATTGTTTGCCTGAAGTCATATGCCCCTGAAACTTGAAAGGTCAGTCCTGTATTCACCAGCTACAAGCATCTCTTTCCTATATCTACTCCAAAAAGAGGGCTTAAGACCAGGGTGGAAACACAGGCCCTCTACCATCTATCTAGTCTTTTATAATAAGCTCTTACTAGGTTATAGGAGCAGGTTCTAAGGGACCTAAAAGATTACTGATTGCTATTCCCCCATTTTACAGATGAGGAAACTAAGGTCAAGGGGCTTGTACCAGGTGATCCAGCTATTGGGTGTGTGAGCCGGGAATCGAGTCCAGGTCTCTGTTCAGTTTAGTAAAGGCTCATTTCACTACAGGATACCGTCTCCCAAGCCTGAAGTGTTACCAAGTAGCAGAGCTTTCATATCTTTATTTTCTCCTCACTACAAACCACCTTTCACGCACTGCCAGAATGAACTTCTTAACTTCTTTCTGATGAACACATAGTCATATCATTCCTTCGCTCAAAAATCTCCAGTAGTTTCCTATGCCCTATCAAGTCAAGTTCAAACTCTTCTGCCAGGCATTCAAGAACCTCTACCATCTGGCACCATGCTGTGTTTTCAACCTTTTCTCATGTTACTTTACTCTACATGCTCAACACTCCAGTCAAGATAAAAAAAAAAAAATCTCCCTATTCATTGAATAAGTCCTCTGCTTTCATGCCTCTTTACCCACTACCTGGAAAGTCCTGCTTCCCAGTGTTTGCCTGTTTAATTCTTACTCATTCTTTGAAGCCCCACTAAAATGCCAACTCCTCCCAGTCACAAAGAGTCCTCAGACCCCTCAGAATATTTTGTTTGGGGGCAGCTAGGTGGCACAGTGGATAGAGCACCGGCCCTGAAGTCAGGAGTACCTGAGTTCAAATCTGCCCTCAGACCATTACTAGCTGTGTGACCCTAGGCAAGTCACTTAACCCCAACTGCCTAAAAAAAAAAAAAAAAAAAAAAGAATATTTTCTTTGTACTGCTCATCACATTACCATTGAAACACTGTTTATCTTAGCTATCAATGTTTGTGCCTCATTCTTCCCAACTAGACTGTTGTGCTATAAGAGTAGGCAGGGTTTGTGTTTTATTAAAACTCTGTACCTCCTCCACAACCTACCATAATGCTTTGCACTAAGGCACAGGTAGGTTATGATCCATGTCAGAAGAATAGGCATACCAAAGAAATCCAGATTGAAGTGACATCTTACTATTAAATTACTCAATCTGTCTTGTCACTTTGTCTATACTTCAATGGCATTTATTCACTAAAACATTTATTAAATACCTGCTATGTGTGACATAATGAGCTAGGCACTGGGGATGCAAAGATAAAAATAACATGGTTCCTACCCTCAGGGAGCTTACATTCCATTGGAGGGGAGGATGTGACAGGCAGAGAAGGAGAATACAAGAGAAAGAATGATGGGGAGAAAGAACAAGTTCAGACAAAGAGCTCTTAGAATATTTTAGCAAGGAATATTACACTTCATTATATGGTTTCTGACCACACCTCCAATTGACCAGAGACATTTAACATTCTGCTCCTCTTCTCCAAAGTGCTAGCCATTATCCTCCAACCCTGCATCTCTCCCCCTTCTCTGGACCCTGCTAACGAGCTTGTCATCTTCTGCAAACTTAATGAGCACAATCTCTTTTCCATCATCCAGATCACTAATGAGCCTATTGAACAACTCTGGGCTATGGACTGACCAGGGAAGAAAATCCCACCTCTGGAAGTGCAAGACAATATACTGTGATAAAAGTAGTCACCCAGTCAACTAGCATTTATTAAATGCCTGTGGCTAAACAGGATAGGTAGGTATTTAAGAAATTCCCTGTAATGGAATGATTCATCAGTTGCTATCATCCACAGAGGGCTCCCTGAAGGAGGAAGGTTTAGAAGGGATAAAGATAAAGATCTCTCCATTAAGAGATCCAGATTGAAGTTTGTCAAGAGGGAATTTTGGATTTTCTTAGTCTGGATTTGTGATTTCATGGGTATAGGGGACTTAACATTTTAGAAAATCTCTTCTATCCACTGTAGAACAGCAACTGGTAACTGTCTTAGTTTCGAGAGTTGTCTGGGGCACTGACAAGTGACTAGCCAGGGTTACTAAAAAAGAAATTAAGAGAAATTAAAATTTTCCTCTTGTTATTTCACTTTTCAAATTCCTTCATCTATAAGTATTTGGCTAACAATGCTGATCTGTAGTAGAGTAGCATTAGCTCACATTTATATAAAGCTTTAACTTTTGCAAAATGTTTTACATACCATTGTTTTACACATTTGATCCTCACCACAAAGGGAGGTAGGCATTATCATTATCCCTATTTTATCATTGAGCTAACTGAATCAGAGGCAGCTAGGTGGTACAATGGATAGAG
The DNA here is from genome assembly GCF_900497805.2 of Vombatus ursinus. Taxonomy (NCBI): domain Eukaryota; kingdom Metazoa; phylum Chordata; class Mammalia; order Diprotodontia; family Vombatidae; genus Vombatus; species Vombatus ursinus. Next base: position 61,624,042 of record NW_020954556.1, read on the forward strand.
CACTGGGTTTGGAATCAGGAAGACTCATCTTCATGAGTTCAAATCCAGCCTCAGACACTTACCTAGCTGTGTGACCCAAGGCAAGTCACTTAACCTTGTTTGCCTTGGTTCTTCATCTATAAAAATGAGCTGGAGAAGGAAATGGCAAACCACTCCTTTGCCAAGAAAACTTGAAATGGGGTCGTGAAGAGTAAGACATGACTGAACAAAACTGACTCAGAAGGAGGTTAAAATAAGCGTGTTGGAATTTCAACCCAAGTCTTCCTAATTCCAAGTGCAGTGCTCTACATACTGTATCATACTGTCTTAGATACTCTAGTAAAAAAAAATTAATTATAATTTATAATAAATTATAATTATTGACTCATAGCATAATTTTCCTAAGAAAAACAAAGGGAGATAGCCATATTTACATTTAACAATCATCTGGGATTTTGTCTTATTTTTTAAGAACATAAAATGACTAAAATTTGCCAAGGGTGATAGATTATAGAATACCAGAACTAGATAGTACCTTAGAACATAGAATGTCAGAATAAGAAAGGCCCTCAAAGATCAGTGTATGTCAGAAAAGGAACCTAGACAACATCCCCCTCTGGATTTATATCTCTTTTTTTCTTTTTTCTTTTTGGAGAGGCGATCAGGGTTAAGTGACTTGCCCAGGGTCACACAGCTAGTAAGTGTCAAGCATCTGAGGTCAAATTTGAACTCAGGTCCTCTTGACTCCAAGGTTGGAGCTCTTTCCACTACGCCACCCAGCTTCCCCCTTCTAGATAGAGTTCCAATTAAGGGAAGTTACTTGCCCAAGGGCACATGACCTCCTAAAAGGCACAGCTGGGACCAGAAACCCAAGCTTCTGCATCCCGTTTCAGTATACCACGCTGTGACTCAGGAGGGCATCACTGGCCAGCCAGCCATATGATTGCTGCAGAGTACTGTTCATTCATGCAATGAAGACATTCTGGACCCAGCATCTACGGCCTTAAAATACATTAACTTCAGCAGTTCAGTGACTACTGAGTCAAGAAAGTTCTTATTTCCTCAATGAGATATTAGGATTGAATTTGGTCTTCTTGGTGACCATGGTGACCATGTCACTCTCCTTCTCAAAAACCATCAGCGTCTCATAGCATAAAACCCAAACTTCTACATCTGGCCTTCAAGGTTTGGTTCCCCAGTTGATCTTTCCTGCCCTATCTAATACTCCTTCCCTTTATATATTCTACCCTCTAATCAAGGAGAAACACTTGCCATCCCCTATAGTGGGAAGGCAGATGGAAAGAGGGATGGATTTTGACTCCAAAGACCTAAGTTTCCACTCAGTTACTTCTTACTTGTGAGGCCTTGAGTAAACCACTTCCCCTGGATGGACCTCACTGGAAAAATAAGGTGTTAGAAGATAATCCCTTCCAGGTTCAAATCTTAAATGCAAATTATTTATAGTGTCAATATCTTTGTTCATACTGCTATCTTTGCTTAGAATCTCAGATTCTTCCTTCCCCCATACCATCTGCATCTGTTTAAATTAGGGGTTCTTAATCGGGAGTACACTGTGAGCTTTAAAAAAATTTTTGGTAAGTATTTCAATATATCTGATTTTCTTTGTAATTCTATGTATTTTATGAATTTAAAAACATTATTGTGTTTGGGAATGCTTATTTTATTCCATAAATTAAAACTAAAATTTTTTAAAAATGAAAAAAGAAAACATTATTCTGAGAAGGGGTAGATAGAACTCAATAGACTGCCAAAGGGGTCCATGAGACAAAAAATTAAAAATCTCTTGTATTAAATCCTACCCATCCTTCTGGGTCCAGTTTAAATGTTACAATCTCCATGAAGCTTTTCCTAATTTTTCCCTGCTGGGAATTATTTCTCCCTAATTTGATTTCAATGCATTTTATAGAACTCTTACACATATATTGTATTCTAAGTTGCATTACAGTTATGTGTACGTGTCTAATATCCCCATATATATTGCAAGCTCTCTGAGGGGAAAAATTGCCCCCCCCCCTTTTTGCCTCCTACTCTCCCACCGATAACTATTCGTCAAATGATACTGAATTGCCTTTAAGAGAATGTGAATCCAGTCAGCTCTGCTAACCCCACCAAGAATTGAGGGCCCTGCTGTGTAACTGTGTCTTGTGTTGTGGACAGCCTTGGTTTTGCTTCTGTAAACCTGAGAGGCCATGTTGAAATTTCCTTTTGAATGAAGGAAAGAAAGCTGAGCGAAAGGTAAAATCATATTGGCAAGTGAAGTTCCCTCCCTCTGGCAAAAGACAAGAAAATGTGGCTTGGTTTGTCACTGTGACCTTAATGCCTCTGATTCCTGCAACAAGTGTGTCACTGGAGAGACACAGGCCTCCCTCAGGCCTGAGCTTCCTTGCCAGCTCCTCGGGGGGCCTCCGAGTGAATCCCAGTCATTCTAGGCTGCTCTTCTGAGCAGCCAGGGCCTGGAGACCTTTGGTCCCCATGGACTTTCTCCTCACAACTAGGCATTCCAAGGCAGCAGCTGTCAGCTGGTCTAGTCGGAGCAAGGCTCCTCACACCTGGACTCCTGCAGGGTTACAACACTGTCCAAGTAATTCCAGTCATCCACAGAGCCAGGGTGGTTGTGCATTCAGAGAGCCTTTTTTTTTTCCTCCTTTTTTCCTCTCCATGTCAAATGGAGGCCCACTTCATTACCCTGCTCAGGATGACCCAGCAAACAAAGTCAAGCTCAAACCCTCAATCCCAATGGTAAAAATAGAATAGAATAAAATAGTGGACAGAGATATAGCTTTAAGTGTCAATATGGGGTAAAAGAATTAGAATCACAGATCTCCAAAAATTAGGGACTAAAAGGGACTGTAAGACCCCCACCCCACCCCAGTCCAACCTTAATCTTTTCCAGAAAAAAAGAAGAGCCCTAAATCCAGAGAAATGACTCGAGGGGGACAATTACAACTTGAAATCTGATTTCATAGGATGAGAATCTTGAGAGCTAGAAAGAATCTTTGAGATCCCCTAGTTTGAGTTATTCATTTTGTAGAGATCTTCTAAAGATCAGGTCTGACCAACCATGCCATTCTCTTACTCAAGAGGCTTTAGGAGATCCCTATTGCCTCTAGAATAAATGATAAACTCATAGGTTTGGCATTTAAAGCCCTCCACAATCCAGCACCGATAAATCTTCACAGATTGATTTCATATCCCTCCTCCTCACATATTACATTCCATTCAAAGTGGGCTCCTCAAATGCTCAGCTTATGCTGGATTCCATTTCTGGCCTCCATGACTTTGTATTCTTCACTTATGATCCTTGGAATCCCTAGCTCTCTTCCAGGCTCACCTCAGGTAACAGCTCCTTAAAAGCCTTTTTCCTGATTTCCTTAGGGTTTTAGTGTTCTCCAACACCAAATTACTTTGTATTTATTTACTGTTATCCCTTTCACATTGCAACTTTCCCCATTATATATAGCACAGGGTTGGCATAAGAAATCAAATGGGAATCTGGGGGGAGTTTTGCGGAATCTGCAGATGACACGTGAAAGCCAGCAGATAACCCAGAAAAAGTTATTTTTCATACAGTATTGTTATCTAACATTGACCTACATATAGCCTATGACCAAATACTTAACCCAAATTTTACAATAAGGTACTGTAAATATCCCTTTTAAAAAAAAGAAAAAAAAATTCAGACTTCTTCTCTGGTATGAAGGGAGGGCCAAAAAATTGTATGCGGACTTTCTCGATATTGGGGGTGCCATGCAATGTAAAAGAGATAACTGTATCTCGTGCAAAGTATACTTTGTTTGCTAACACATCTGTGTACATATTGTTTTTTCCCCGTAGAATGCAGGATCCTCGAGGGCAGTTACTGTGACCTTTTTCTCTTTGTATCATCTATACCTAATGTCAGCCATACAAGAGACGTTAATGAAATGCTTCTGAAAGTGAATTACTGAGGAGCAAAATGAAAGCTACAAAGGGGAAATGACTTCCCTAAGGATCCAGATATGTAAGTTCCAACAGCCAGAATTTGAACCCCAGGACTCCTGACTCCAAATCCAGTGCTCTTCCTTCTCCCTTCATTCCATCATTCCTAAGTACTAGACAGCTCTTTTAGATATAGATCTAAAACAAAGCAGCCATTTGAATTTACTTGAAGTAATTATGGTAATTCTGAAAATGTAAATCAAATGAAATCCAATCTCAAATTCAAGAACCCCAACTTGGGTCTTAATAGCAGCCACATTATTTAAATACTAAACATCCCCTTGGTGGCAGGTAACAGTGCTATTAGCTTTGGAAAAATGGAATTAAAATTCACTTGACTTTTAGAAATGTGTGGATATACGAATCAGGAATAAAAATTCAGTAAATCACGAGTACTGCAAATAACTTAGGATTACCTGCTGTGAAGGTAATGTATTTATTACCTATTTATTAGCCATTTAGATCACATAATAAATATTATTCTTTGATATCTCAGTTTGCTCTAAGCACACTTGCAATAATTCCCCACTGCTTATGAGATAAACAACAAATGTCCAATTCTGGTATTCAACGAATATTCTCTGAACTAAGTTCTAGATTCACATCCTAGTTTTCTAGAGTATATGAGCATAGTTCCTGGCACATAGGAAGTATTCCACCTATCCATCCATCTATCCATCCATCCATCCATCCATCCATCTCTCTCTCTCTCTCTCTCTCTCCCTCTCCATCTAATTATCTATCTGAAGGACATTGAACAGGGAAAACTATGGTATAACTCTGGATTTGGAGTCAGAAATTTTGAGCTCAAATGATAGCTCTGCAATTTATAAACTATGAGACCTTTGGCAAGACTTTTCTCCTTACTGGACCTCAGTTTACTTGTCTGTAAAATGAGGAGATTGGATGAAAAGATCTCTAAGTTTCAACTCTTCTCCCTTTTTTCTTTTGGAATTCAAAGACCTAGGTTTGAATCTTAATTCTACTACTTAGAGGTCATGTGACCCTGGACAGGATACTTAATCTCTCTGTGCCTTAGTTTCTTCATCTGGAAAATGGAGAATATGACACATTCACTTTCTTCTCACAGTGTTACTGTAAGGAATGTGCTTTATATATTGTAAAAACTCTATAGAAATATGGGTTCTTATTATAATTGCTAATAATAATGCCATTCTTGTCTTTTCTGATATATCTTTAAACAAGAAAATGAATGGTAACTTTATGTGAATAATCTTCTGCATCAGTAAGAAAAAAATATTTACATCTTGTCCACAGTGCCCTAGTTGCCAGTCAGGGAGTGCAGGTAACCTGGCTCCCTGCCTGGGGAGAAGACAATCCTGAGAGAACAGAGCTTTTGAACAGTCTATGGCTTCCTTCTAATATCTAATCTGAATTTATTGCTGTGGAGGGAGGCTGAGAGAATACTAAAGAGGATTCTGCACTGGGGAACTGGCAGCTATTACAGCTCGGTTGCCATCTCGTGTTAATTAGCTTCTCCTTGCTATGCAGGGGGAGAACCACGCCAGGAACAAAACACGGCAAACCCTCTGCTTTTGAGAAGGAAGACCCTGAATTCTGAGTAGCAGCTGATCTTCTCATTGACAGAGCCAGCAAATGAGGGGAGATGACATTTGGGATGAACCCTTCACTGTGGTCATTGGGTTGTACTCAGGGAAAATGGGAAGATTGACTGGCCGTGAGTTCTCGTCATGAAAACAAAACTGGCTCTGGATAGCCCATCATGCAATGAGGTTTGACCTGACCATAAACTGGATTGACAAGGTGTGGTGAAAGGGGTACTGAAAGGTCATCAGTGACTTCTTAATTGCTAAATCTGATGACATTTTCTCAGGCCTCATGCACCTTAACCTTTTGGCAGAATTTGACGCTGATGGCCAACCCCCTCCATCTGGATTCTCTTTTCTCCCTTGGCCTGTGTTGCCATTCTTCTCTGCTGGTCCATGTCTCATATGCCTCAACACTCCTCAGTGTCCCTTGAATATCTATCATCTCTTTCCTGACCCTTAAGTGTGAATGCCCCCCCAAACTCTGCCCTAGACCCACTTTCTCTCCAGAACAGGTTCTCTTCTTAACCTTGTTTTGTATCCTGTACCCTTTAGTAGTCTGGTGAAGACCAGACTTATCAGGATAATGTTTTTCAATGTATAAAACAAAATACAAAGGAATGAAAAGGAAATAAATTATATTGAAATATATTTATCTAAATATATATATTTTTTTAAAGAAAAAAATTAAGCTCATGGATCTCGGGTCAAGAACTCCTACTCTAAATATACTCTTTACGGGTGATTTCATCTGTACTCATCTTTATTATCTATTATTATTATTATTATTACCTATTATTACCTATATGCAGAGGAATTCCAGATCTCTACGTCTAGCCTTAATCATTCTCCTGAAAATCAGGTTCTTCACATTTCCAATTGCCATTTATACATCTCTACCTGTAGGACCTCAAACTCAACATGTCCAAAACAGAATTTATTGTCTTTCCTCCTTGTCTTCCCCTTATCTCAACTTCCCTAATTACTTAAGCTTGAAATCTCAGGGCCATCTTGAAATCTTCATGCTCTTAAACCATATCCAACCACAGCCAGTTAGTTGTCATATCCACTTTCACAAACTCACTCACATCCATGACCTTCTCAGCACTCATGAGGCCACAATCTTAGTTCAGGTCTTTATCACCTTGCATGTGCACTACTGCAATAGCTTCCCAACTAGTTTTTCTACCTCCACTTTGGTCTCTCTCCAATCCATCCTTTACATAACTCCCATGGCAATCTTCCTAATGCACAGGTCCTGTGCTGTCCTGCCCAAAAACCTTCAGTGGCTCCCAATTGCCCCTAGGATAAAATGCAAACTTCTCAGCTAGAAATTTAATGCCTGTTACAATTTGGCACCAGCCTAGCTTTCCAATTTTTATATCAACCTGCCTACCCACTTGCTACTTCATGCCAATTAGCATATCCTTACTATGAAAGGGAGAATGGCACAAGGAATGAAAAAAGACAGATTCCACATTCTTCTAGTCTACACTATAGCCAAAGAAGAGGAACTTGTTCTCCATCATTCATGTTCCATGTAATCTCATCTCAGTTCTTTGTCTTAGGGTCAGCTAGGTGGCGCAGTGGATAGAGCACTGGCCCTGGATTCAGGAGGACCTGAGTTCAAATCCAGCCTCAGACACATAACACTTACTAGCTGTGTGACCCTGGGCAAGTCACTTAACCCCATTGCCTAACAAAAAAAAAAAACAAAAAAGAAAAAAACAAAACAAAACCTCAGCTCTTTGTCTTCAGCACTTCTTAAATAGTGGGTTGCACCCTATATGAGGTGGCAAAAAAATTTGGCAATAGTAAAAGGTTTCTGAACATGCAATGACCAAAAATTAATTAAAAATCAAATGTGTAATGAACCAAGGTGTTTCTGGCCGCTCCTGCCCACGTTGCATCACCCAACTTCACTGCAGCCTTGGTTCTGAAAACTAAGCATGTGCATTTTGCCCTGCAAATGCCCTCGGGTCATGGAACACCAAGGAACGTTGCAGAAACATGAAAAGGGTTTGTGAGTAGAAAAAGTTTAAGAAGTGCTGGTCTCAGTCGTTACTTATATTGGGAACAATTTCTCCTTTTGTCCAAATTCAGCTTGTTACATCCTGCACATCCTTCACAATTCAACCGTCTCCTCTTCCATGGACCCATCCCCAGAAACAAGTAATTTTTACTTCCTTTAAATTTCCGTTGCATCTTCTTTCCACCTCACATTTTCCAGGTCTTCTCTGAGCTACTTGTGGATATGTCTGATCTCCCCTACTAGAATGGAAGCTCTTTAAGGGCAGGAATCAGGTTTTAATCATCTCTGAATCCAATATAGTACATAGCACTGTATTTTGCACTGAAGGTTGACTAGAACACAAATTAATTGAATCTTTCAGTTGGTTGACTATTTTTATGGTATTGAAAGATAGGAAGTAAGTAGTGAGCATCCCTTTTTCCTCTCAGTGTTCTACCAACATCAGAGAAAACTTGAGCCAGAGATATTCTGCACAGGCTCTTGCTCTTCCACAAGTATAATGCTGAAGGAGCTGGGCCAAAAAAATCTTGGAAGGAGTAGAGCATGTCATTAATAATGCGGCAAAACAGACATTTATATGGGAATCAAATGGTAATATTTCTATCGGACAAGAGTTGACTCTGAATTGCAAGATGAACACCAAGAAGCTTTCTGCTAAAGAAAAGATGTTCTTTGGGTTTTTTCAGCAAAGGGAAACATACACAGACAGATGGGCTCTTAAATAGCACTTTTACAGTATTTTGGCAAGTGAGACAGAGAGAGAGTGAGAGAGAGAAAGAGAGAGAGAGAGAGAGAGAGATTGAGAGAGAGCGCACAGAGAGTAGGGGAAAAAGCATTGGGTCTGGGAAGCAGAAGACCCAGGTAAGAGTCCAGGTATGCCAGACTGTCACTAACTTGCTATGTGACTGTGTACAAGTCACTCTCCCTCTTTGAGCCTCAGTGTCTCCCTATGTAAAATGAGAATATTGGAATACCTCATAAGAATAGATGATATTTGTATAGAAATTTAAGGATTGTTAAAGAAAAAAAATATTAATCTTCATAGCAGCCCTGGGAAGTAAGTAGTAAACATATTATTATCTCCATTTTATAGATGAGCTAACTGAGGTAGAGGTAAGTTATATGACTTGCCCATGGTCTCCCAGCTAAATCAGAGACAGTTTACAAATGATCCTCTCTTGATTCCAAGTCCATAGTTCTTTTCATAATCAGGCAATGTCACTAGCTCTAACATGTTATATATAATTCTACGAGCTTATGACCTGACTGGGAATTTGTTATGGCCCACAAATCTTTCAGGACGACTACTTTCAAGGAGAGGCTCCTAAAGGGAACTGGATTTTTCCCAAGTTGAGTTTATCCAACTCTGAAAGTGGTAGAAAACAATCTCCTTATTTTTTTTGTTTTTCCCATAAAGCCCTTTTGGCACCATACGCATAGGTGACCAGGAGTCCTAGATACAACATTCATGTGGTGCTCTGTCAGGGTCTGAAGGCACTACCATCAGAAGGCTTATAATGGCAACTACTGTTCTGTGCTATACTACAGTTAATGGGGAAAAGTGATGAAGGTCATTTTGACCTTTCTTCAGGTGAGCTCAGCCCCACAGAGCAAAGTACTGGACATGTGTTCATTAATGTAGGCTGTGGTTCTCACTCATCTACTTTGTTCACTCTATTCCAGGGATCTCAGATTGGAGAAGCCTTTGTACTCCCAGTCTGCCATATCTGGAAGGCAAATATATTCCTGCTCTCTGCCTGGGAGAATCCCTAGCTTCTTTCAAAGCACACAGCTCTGGCTTTTCTTGATCCTATCCTCATCTCCTGACCCCATCCACTTTTAGCACTCTCTCCCTCTTGAAATTACCTTGTATAAGCTTTGTATTTATAGGCTGTGAGCCCCTTCCCTCCCCCCCTGTAGAATGTAAACTCCTTGAGGGCAGGGACTGTTTCCTACTCTGTTTTGTATTCCTAGCACCCAGCAAAATGTCTGGAACATGGCAGGCCCTTCATAAAATCTTATTGAAATGAACTGAGTTATAGATGAGGAAAATGAGGGATGAGGTGACTTTCCCAGGAAAACAGGGACTGTGCTTTTCCTGTGTTTATAACCTCAGTACCAACCACAGTGCCTTGAAAACAGGAAGTGCTTAATGGTTGCTGAATCAAATTTTAAAAAAACAAATATGTATTAAGCTCCTAGTGTTCCCCTCCTTGCTCAGCAGTAGGAGAAATAGTTTTGATAAGACAAAAAGTTTTGATAAGAAAGTTCCTGCCCTCATAGAGCTTATGGTTCTAGATAGAGATAACAGTCACATATAATATATAAGTGCATTAGGGATGTGCAAAGAGCTTTGTGGGTCCAAGGGGAAAGACTGTTACTAATGTGGTTTGGAAGAAGGGGATCGTTGCCAAATGTGAGGTGGCAGGAGGGGACCGGGGAAAGTTACATGTAGGAGGTGACCTACTTATCGTCAGAATAAAACATCTGTAAACCAGATGTTAATATGGGAGTATAAAAGGGTTATAACCTATTGAATGTGAGAAGTGGCATAAAAAAACCTATCACACTTGTGTATGACTGAGAAAATCTGGTTGGTCATGAATTGATGGACTCCCTTAGTGCCACCCAATAGCACCTGCAGATATTCGAACACTTAGCAGAAGACCAGTGGTTGGATCCATTAGGAAGCAATTTACAGATGACATAGGTTAAGAATCATACAGGAAAAGAAGGGACAAAGAGGCTGCCATCTTCACCAGTATAGGGAGTGTCCCACACTGACAAGGTATATTGCAAAGATATACATCTTCAGGCTCATCCCACAAAGTAGAGTTACTCCACTGTGTGTTACTACACCCTGTTGTGTGGTATCTTTGGACTAAAATGAATTATTTGTGAATCAAGTCTTTGGTGATGGTGAAGTCTGGATCCAGAATAGTGACAATAACACACGTCTTTCAAAGGATCTGAGGAGCATGTAAACAAGGCAGAGAGACGTGTGATCAGGCTTTGAGAAAATGCCTCCTGCAATCTGAGGGTTTGCATACAATTCCATTATTTATGTAATTCTATCAGCACACATCGAATGGATGTCAGAAAAATTATTGTCATTACTAATAATGGTGCTTTTCATTTATCTAGAGTGCCTTTTTCTGAGACAGTGAGGTATTTTTACACAAGGCATGAAGCTTTTTAGAAAAATTAATGCACAAAATACCTCCCCTAGAAGAGTGCCTGGATAATGTTATAGATGGGGAAACAGGGTACAAGAAGATTAATGTAAAAGATGTCAAGGGTGCATAATAAAATGCATGCCACTCATGGTCTCAGCTAGCAGAGGACATGGTGGTGTACACACAACAAAAATCAGACTATGGCTTGGCTGGTTCTTTTTTTTTTTTTTCGCCATTTTCTGGCCTGAAAGAAATCAAGAAGTATCCTGAGTATTTGTCCTTGACCTGCAGCATTCTGCATGTTTTTTAACAAAAAGTAAAGTAAAGACACAAATAAAGACACAAATGGCAGGCTTATCAAATTTGTAGATGACACAAAGCTAAGAGGAATAAGAAACACACTGAATGACAGAGTAAGAGTTCTTTTTCCAAAAGAACTCAATGGGCTAGATAAATGGAATGAACCTGAAAAGATGAAATTGAATACAGATGACTGTAAAACCCAATACTTGGGTTCAAAAGATCAATTGTCCAAGTACAGGATGGGAGAGTACAGCTTGACAATATTTTACGTGAAAACAGTTAGGGGTGGGGATGGAGGGGTATTACTGAACTATAATCATAAAACTCATGCAAAATGAGGCTGAATTAATTGAGACAAAATGGCCAAAGAAAGTGAGGCGATAGCCCCATTGCCCTCTGCCTGGGGCAGATCATTTCTAGAGCACTGTGTGATGTTTGGGGCAACATATTTAGGAAAGGGGATTGACAACCTGCATCATGTTCAGAAAAGGATGATCAGGATGGTAAGAGAACTATAGATCATGTCATACTTGGACTGGTTGAAGGAACTGGTGATTTTGGACTAGAGAAGAGAAAGCTTAGAAGAAAAGTGATACTTTCTGAGAGGCAGAAGGTATAATGGGGAAGCGGAAAGCAGGGAGCAGGGTTCTCATCCAATGTCTGCCACTTACTACCTATGTGACCTTGGGCATGGGGTCATTTAGTCTCTTTGTGCTCCTGATTCTCTTCTGTAAAATCATGCAGTGAGGCTATATGACCAGGCTGTAAGGACCCTTCCAGTTTGATTTATGATGCTGTGTGGAAGAGAGACAAGCTTTGTTCTGCCTCACCTTAAAAAGCATGACTAGGAGCAGAAGGGGGAAGTTTTAGTAGGGTAGATTTCAGCTTGATGAAATGAAAAAGCTTCTTTCCAAACAGAGGCACTCATCATCTGTCTTGGGAAACAGTGAGGTCACTAGCACTTTGGGTATTCAGGTAGGGGTGTCTGGTAAATGGGATTCCTATTCAGGTATAGATTGGACGAGGTAAGCTCTGAGGTTCTTTCCAACTCTGAGATTCTGAGATTCTTGGATTCTGATTCTTACTACCCCCAGGACTGGGTCAGCTAAGTGCCACATAGCTTATTCATGGTTATTAGTGGCCAATCAGACCGATTATGCCATAAAACTTTCCCAGATTGGACTCAAGATGTGGACTCCCCTGATCTGACTACAACTGTAAATTCAGTATGAACATTTTTTTTAAAAAATTCTCTTTTATCTGAAAATGGCTCTAACTAGCTGTGTACAGAGCTCCAGTTCAAGGGATTGTGGTCAGCTCTCTGCTTCTGACTATCACGCTAACCCTAGATCACTCCCCACTAAAGTGAATCACCCTGTCTCCTGACTTCTGGTCCTTTATTTTCTCCACAACCAAGCTGGAGACCTATGCCTGGAACACTGGTGGCAGCTTGGGATCATGGAGAGGGTTGCGCTATTCTTCAGGGCAATCAGCCTGGACCCTTTGTTGTGGTGAAAGAAGAGAAAGGGAATAAGCATTTATATAGCACCTACTATGTACCAGGCACTGTGCTAGGCATTTTACAAATACTGTTTCATATGATCAACAAGGTAGGTGCTGTCATTATTTCCATTTCATAGATGAGAAAATTGAGGCAAACAGAGGTTAAGTGACACGCCCAGGGTCACACAGCTTATAAGTGTCCCAGGCTGGATTTGAATTCAGGTCTTTCAGACGCCAGGCCCAGTGCTCTATCCATTGCACAACCTCGCTGCCTGGTTTTGGGAGTCAGAAAATCTGGTTTCCAATTTTGTGTGACCTTGGGCAAATCTTTTCACTTCTATGGGACTCTGCTTATTCATCTAATTAAATGAGGATACAGTATCTCAGACACTAGCTATGTGACCCCGGCCGAGTCACTTAACTCTGCCTTAGTTTCCTCATCTGTAAAATGAGCTGGAGAAGGAAACGGCAAACCACTCCAGTATCTCTGCCAAGAAAACCCCAAATAAGGTATCGAAGAGTCAGACACAACCGAACAACAACAAAAATGAGGATAGTTGACTCAATGATCTCTAAGGTCCTCTCTTGCTGAGGCAGCTGGGGGAGGACAGAATGCTAGGCTTGGAGTCAGGAAGACCTGGGTCCAGACCCAGCCTCAGACATTGGTGACCTGTGTGATCCGAGACAAGTCACTTAAGCTCCGTTTGCCTCAGCTTCCTAAACTATAAAATGGGGATAATAACAGCATCTATCTTTCAGGGTGGTGGTGAGAATCAAATGAAGTATTTATACAAAGCACTTAGCACAGGGCCTTGCACACAGTAGGTGCTATATCAATGTTTATTTCCTTCCCTTTATATCCTAGGAAGTTGACTTTGGTTCTATTTCATTCTTTCTAAGATAGGCAGGCTTGCTGACAGACTAACTCAGGCTTCCATTGCATGAATCCAAGATATCATTCGGCCTCAGCAAATTGTTAAATGTGCAATTATGTCTATGTACACATGTGTGCGTGTAGATGTATACACATACACTTAAGCGCTGCAATTTTTTGGTAAAGAAGGTAGGCTTAGTTTCCTTTGCTTTGGTCCAAAATTTTCTCAACCCCCTCCCCATTATCCCAGGGGTATCCTCACAATCACCTATTCCTCTTAGACTAGCATTTATAGGGCTATCAATATATTTCAAGCACCAAAGTATTCCATGGCCAATTAGTTTGGGAAATGCTGATCTATTGAAAACATAACCACTAGCCTCCTATTTAAAAATGAACTGAACACCTGATTTGTCCAGGACACCCAAAGAGTGTGCCTAGTAATGCAGAGGGTTCTTCAGAGCAGATCCTTCTTACAGGAACCCAGCCCAAGAAAGGAGTTATCGATCTGACCTCCCTCTGTGAATTGGGGCACCATGAGGCAGAGAATAATGGGTGGCACAGATTCTGTTCATTTGGGGCAAAGTCTATGGAGAGACCTTACCCTGTCACAGCTAATGGGATAGTCTGTAAGTGCCAATGAATAACACAGGGAGAGCTTTGGGAGGAAGGGGCATACATAACTCCCTCAAGTGTTGGTCGTCTGGGGGCCCATTTAGAAAAACACAGAAAAAAGGCATTTGTCAGATGGTTTTCCAGAAGATCTACTTGCTTGGGAAGAGAGAAAAATCTAATGAAGAAGTAATGAAGTCACTTTAAAAATGGATAGCATGATTAAAGTTTTCCTAAGTAATACAAAACTGTTATGATATCCTGGCAGACATGCATTTTTAAACAATAGCGATAATAACAGAAAATTAGACTTCATTACTTATTCATAAAGTTCTGGTTAACACTGAGCTCCATTTATAACAGATCACTGTTATAAACAGCAGCTCTGGATGGATGCTCTTTTTGGGTCCTATGGTGTATGAAAGGACTTTCTGAAGTGGTTGGTTCACAGAATTTGCTCACTTTAGAGGTTCCCACACTTATTTGGCCAACCGCCCCCTTTAAAAAAAAATTACTCAGTGTCCCCCTGGAAATCTTCTTTCTTTGGCTCTTTAATTTTTTTTCATTTGTGTCATTTAAAAAAAATATATATTTTTTTAAAATGACACATCTTAAATTTAATAATTTATTGTAAATTTGTGTTTTTTTCCTGCATTGAAATTTTGATGATGCAATACTGCATCATGTACCTGTACAGTAGTGTTTTGTAAACAAGTCATTACACGCACATATTCTTGTAGATGGGTGCTGGACTTGCCTACAATGCATGATATGCTCTCCTGCCAATACTTGCTTGTTAAGACCTGTTGACAGACTTGACCACTGATTGGTTATAACTTGCATTTTGTGTGTTTATTTGGAAAATAATGTAATTACTATGACTTCAACTCTCAACAGATGAAATACGTATGAATGGTTTTCAAAAATTTCTTTTCTTCTTTTCTTTCCTTATGCTTCCACTGCCCCTTTATTTTTATTTAACGCCCCCCAATTGCACCTCCCTCATCGTTCCAGTACCCTACAGAGGCAGTGCGGCCCACTTTAGGAACCTATTCTTTAGAATATGATCATGGAGAAATGGAGGAGCTGTTGTTTATCTTCCAAGAGATAGAACAATAGTCAGTGCCTAATGTCATTAATGGTTTTCAGGAGAATATGATCATGAGTGAAAGAAAGTTACAGAGGGAAAGTTCCTCCATAGGCACACAGAAATAGGATAGTGAGAAGATTGACCCTCCAGGAAGCTAATACTCCAAACTGATGACATTCATGACCATTCAACTAGCACCACAGGTGGTTGACCAAAGCATGTTGAGATCTGTGGTATTTTGGTTATAATGTGTTTACAATTTTATTGAAAGATGCTGCAGGCTGGGCTGCATTTTATATTCCATTTGGAATTCTGATTTTCTTAATACACTAGGAATTTGAAGGTAGAAAAAAATGTTTGATGAGGCCACAGTCTTCATACTTAAGGGAAAGTAAAACAAAACAAAACAAAAACTAATAAATCCTCCGTGGAATTTATAATTGAGGTTCCTGGAAGCTCTAAAAGAGAATATTAAATATGCAAAATCTTGTTGAAAAGCACAATTAAATCCACAAATGCCTAAAACTTTAAAAGACATGTAGTTTTACACTGTGGCTTGCAATGTGTAAATCTTATATAAGAATATGGTCCAACAAATGTTAAAAATTTTTTTGAATGTTGTTTCGCATCAGGGTTAGTGTTAGGTGGCTTTCTTTTAGAAATATTTCCAATCTGGAATACATTCTGAAAATTTCAGACTTCAGTTATAGTTCAGTCAAATAAATTACTTAAATGCCACGCCCTTTTTCATAGTGTAGTGAAAACTGACATTTAGAGGTTTCTTCTTTCTTTTTGGCTTCACTTTCCATTTCTAAAACTACTTTAATGAAGTAAGAAAATTCCAGTTTTCTTACAGAAGCCCCAAGATGTGGACCCAACCAAGCTCAGCTACTGGGGGATGGGGTAAAGGTCTTGTACTGGCTCAGTGTCATGGCAATACATGTAGGCCATGAGTACAGAGCTACAAATTCTCATAGCTAGAAAGGGAGCCTAGAAGAACAGATCACAGAAACCACAATATTGTAAGGATGATAAGCTGTGGAAGACTTAGCTACTCTGATCAAGACAATGATCTAAGACAATTCCAAAGGATCCATGATGAAAAATGCTATCCACCTCCAAAGAGGCAACTGATAAACTCTGAGTGCAGATTGAAGCAAACTTGTTTTACTCTATTTTTCTTGGAGTTTTTGTGTGTGTTTTCTTTTGTGAAATGGCTAATATGGAAATTTGTTTTGTATGACTTCACATGTATAATTGATACCATATTGCTTGCCTTCTCAAGGAAGGGGTGATAGAGGATTGGGAAGGAGGATGAGAATTTGGAACTCAAAATTTTTTTTAAAATGAATGTTAAAAGATTTTTTATATGTAATTGGGAAATATTTAATGAAATAAATATATATATATATTAAAAAATTGTATTATAGAGCAAAGAATGGCAGAGCTGAAGGATCTTTCAAACATAGAATTCAGAGTGAGAAGAGAAGGAACATGATACAGTATAAAAAAAACTTGATTTGGAATCATAAAACGTGGCTTAGAATCTTGACTCTGTCACCAATTAATTCTACATGTGACCTTAGAGAAGTCAGGCCCTCTTTGGGTCTCAGTTTCTTATTCTGTAAAATTACAAGTTTGGGCCACGTGACCTCTAACTTCTCTTATAGCTCTAAATCCTTACATTGATGGTCCTTAGAGTTGCAATGCTGGGAAGGAACTAAAACATAGAATGTCAGCATGAAAAGGTACTTCAGAATGCTAGAGGTAGAAGAGGGAAGTAGGCAACAAGCATTTCTATAACACCTATTTTGTGCCAGGCACTGTGCTAAGTGCTTTTAGAAATATTATCCCATTTGATCCCACAAGCCTGCAAGGAAGGTGCCATTATTATCCCCATTTTACAGCTAAGGAAACTAAAGCAAACAGAGGTTAAATGATTTGGTCAGGAAGAAACATTAAAACATAGGGAGAAGACTATCAAAGCTGAAAAAGGTCATGGAAGTGAAGATATAAGAACTGAAAGAGAACTTCTAGTATAACTTACTCTCTGACGTTTTCTATATTGAGTAACTGAGGTCTAGAAAGAAGTGACTTGCCCAAGGTGACACAGAGAATAGTGGAGTCTTCTGACCATGAGTCATTATCTGTGACACACATTTCACAATATAGAGAAGTAATAGAGAGACATATCTCTCTAAAAGGCCATGCTCCTTTCCAAAGCTTGGAATGTATGATTACTAAAAAAGGTGGGTTTTGAAAAAAGCTGATTTAAGAATTCAATGTACTAAGTGCTGGTCTGGTTGAGTTGAAACTTGTAGTTCATCTGAACTATTGTTCTTTCTACAACGGCGAATCTGATGATTCCAAAAAGATGACAGAAGTTTGAAAGTAATGCAAGTGTTAGGTTATCTATTATCCAACCAGCAAAGGCTTCTTCTCCACAAACAATATACCTTCTAGAATACATTGGAGATACGAAATCAGTTAAGATGAATGGCCTCACTTTACTCTTTCATTTCAGCTCCATAGCACGAAGTATTTTTTTAAGTCCAACATTGGAAATGTCTAGATAATAATTAATGAGTTCTTTACCATTGAAGAGATTCCAGAATCTAGATTTGTCAGGGATGTTATAAAAAGAGATTAGTATTTCTGGGAGAGTATAGGCTAGGTGACCTTTGGATGAGTCATGATGCATCCTTGAATCTCAGTTTCCTCATCTGTAAAATGAGGGGGTTGAATTAGATGGCCTTTGGAGTTCCTTTCAGCTCTAGATCTACCTTTCTCTAATCCAGCTCTCAGAACACGGCCTAGTACATAGTAGGCATTAAATAAATGTTTATTGATTGGTTGATTGATCCTTGTAGCTCAGTCTATTATTCACAAAGGATTAAACAGTTTTCATGATGTTTTGAAAAATGCAGAGCATTTATCTGAGGCTCCCATGATTGGCTCCACCTTTGTTGGGATTGCTTCCTTTCTCCTTTCTTTTTTGGGACTATCTCTCCACAATTAATCAATCAACAAACATTTGTTAAGCACCTACTATCACCTAAGCAATAAGATAGCTACTGAGGATTCAAAGACAGAGTTTCTGCCATCAGGGAACCTACATTCTTCTCAAAGAAACAACATGTACATATATAAGTAAATTTAAAGTATACACAAAGTCAATACAAGGTAATTGGAGGGAGGAGCAGGAAGTATTTAGCTGATAGAGTATCTATGGTAGGTGGCGTTTGTGCTGAATTTTGAAGGGAAGATAGGGATTCTATGAAATGAAGAAAGGAGGGCATTCCAGGAATGGGAAACAGCCTGTACAAAGGCCCAGAGACGGGAGATGGAATGTCATATGTGACCAACAGCAAGTTAGACATTGGCTGGAATATCCCCATCACCATCCAAATGAGATTCTCTGGATAGCTTGGGTTGATGAGTGAATGGCATCTGCTTAGGGCCACTGGCCTTCCACTGGATTGGGTATCTATTTTGAGCTACCATTTGCCTGTGGTATGACTCGAGGCAAAGGCTAGCACATCCACTCCTCTCCTTCAGTGGATGCCTCACAGTTTAAATCTCTTACATCACAAAAATACAACATGTTAAGAACCATGAAGAGACAGATATAGCAGTGAGGTGGGGCAGGTGTGGAGAGAAACACACTCAGAGAAATCTGAGAAGTATTGCGTGGACTTGAAGTCAGAAATGGGTTATACGACCTTGGCCAAGCTTCTTTTTCTTTCTGGGCCTCAGTTTCCTCATCGGTACCCTGAGGGACTTGGAGTATGTGGGGCTTCCAACTCTGACATTCTTTGTTGTAAGATCCCTTCAAGTTCTGATAGTCTATGATTCTATGGCCCTAACAGTTTTTCTTGTTGGGGTAGCCCTAAAATGAGCACTTTCCCAACAGCCACCATCTACCCACAATCAGGCACCTATCTTTCTTCTTCAGACTCACACCCCTACATTCCAGCAGACACAGACTGATAAAACCCAGTTTCCTCTAAAAAGCATTGAAATCTGTACAGTCAGACCAGCATCATAGAGTGAGAGTGGAGGAGATCTTGGGCATGAGGATCCCTCACACACTGGGAAATATGGCCATTTGAATCAGAGCATCCATTTCCTAAGTCAGGGACTCTTTAAATTTTTGTGTCCTGGACCCCTTTGGCAATCTAGGAAAGCCTATGGATACCCCAGATTAATGGTTTTAAATATATAAAATAAAATGCATAGGACCACCAATTACATTAAAATAGTTATCAAAATATTAAAAAAATGAAGTTCACAGACCCTAGGTTAAGAACTTCCACCCTAAGAGATATCTCTTAGCCAGGCTCCCAGTAATAACAATAACAATGACAATAATAACGATTATTATTCACATTTAGACAGCGCTTTAATGGTTATGAAGTAGTTCCCTCACAACCACCCAGTGAGGTATCATACTCATTTTACAAGTGAGGAAAAAGAAGCAAGCACAGAGAGGTCAAATGATCAGGATCACACCACTTAGAGCTGCAAGTGTTGGGGCCAAGATTGTACAAGTCTTTTTTTGACTTGAAGGCCACCCTTTCTTCTATGACTCCCTCAAGATGCAGGTTATATGTTCTAACTGCAAATTTCTTTCCAAAAAAGGAGGCACCTGGAACTCAGCACAATCCTCTCCAGGAGCAGCCTGACGAGGTTGCTTTGGCCCCGCTGATTTAGGCAGGGCAATGTGGCTCTGATTTAAAACCCTTACAGTCCTCAAGTGAAAGGATATACTTGTTTCTCCTTCAACAATTATAATTCCTAAGATTTGACTCCAGTTACCTCACTGATCATAGTGGCATAATATTTACAGATGGAAGAGATAGAATCCATCGTTTTACTTTTGTTGTTGTTAGGGGAAGGGGGAGATAAAGAAAGTGACTCATCCAAAGCCAAGTAAGAAATAGCAGAGCCAGGATTCAAATCCAGGTCCTCTGACTTCAAACTGGTCCTCTCTCCAACATGCCACGCTGTTTTCTAGCAGCATTGGAAGGAAACAGCTCCCAGGATGCAACACAGGCACTTTGAGAAGTATAATCACATAGTCCCTGGCGTGCTATTCAGTAAATTACTTAAAAAGAGAATGAAATTTCTTGCTTGTTCCCAACCTAAAAAGTGCCCAACATACACCCAGATGGCAGTTTTGCTATGTGTTTAAATCTGTCCTTGAGTCCATAAAATGTTTTGAATCATGTGGAAAAGGGGAATGTGTGCGTAGATAAATATGATGGCTAACATCTATCTGTCTTTTTAAAGCTTGCAAAGGACTTTTGGTACATTGCCTCATTTGAACATTACAATGAGCCTATGAGATAGGTTCTACAGGTATTATTATTTCCATTTTGCAAAGGAGGAAACTGAGGCTCATGGAGATGAAGTGATTTTTTTTTCTCCCATGGTCAAACAGCAAGGAAGCATTAGAAGGATTCAAGCTGAGGCCTCCTGACTCCAGATCTAGGACTCTTTCCACATCACCACACAATTGCATTCCTCATGTAGAGGCATTACAACCAGGGGCAGAGGGGCAGAGATAGGATGTCATCAGCCAAGCCTCTTCCTCAACCACTCCCATCATCTGTACCTCCTAAACCCCTCCATCTACAGCTTAGCTGTCCCATGTGTTGGGACCCCCATGAGGGGCCCTGCACGACCAGAGGCCCCTCCCATGACCTATTTAGTTGCATGCTGTCTCCCCTGTTAGAATGTGAGCTCCTTGAAGGCAGGACAATGTTTTTTGTTTTGTTTTGTTTTGCCTTTCTTGCATCTTAGTGCTTAGCACTATTCCTGACTCACAATAAGCACTTAATAAATGTTTGCTGACTGACTGACTGAATAACTATTACTTAAGGAGAAATTATGATTACTTTCCATTGGGAGTCCTAGGTGCTTTTAATCAAAGCTACATCTAGCTGATGAATAGAAGCATACTGCCCAAAAGGAAGGGAAGAGAGTCCACTTCGTGGGCCCTGTGTTCAAGTCTAGACATCCTATTCTAGGAAGACACTGAGAAGCTGCACACCAGTGACATCAAACTCAAATAGAAACAGATACCTGACGGTGGCATACTAATGTAGAAAACCACAAATGAACATTATCTATGTTGTATGCATTTTATTTATTTTACATGTAATTGTAATGTAAAATGTATAAATAAATATAAAATAAATAATATGCATACAACATAGATAGTTTTGTGGGCCAGGAGTTTGACACCTTTGCTGTAAGCACACAAAGAAGAAAAAGGCAGCATGAGAGGGCTGTGGTTCATGCCATATGAGGACTGGTTAATGGAACTGGAACATTTAGCCTGCAGAAGAAAAGACTTTGGGGGGATTGGGGAGTGGGGAGCATGTTTGTCATGTTCAAGCATCTGGAGAACTGTCATGAGGAAGAAAGATCAGCTATGTTCTGCTTGGCCCCAGAGGGCAGAGAACAAGGTGAAGCTACCAAGAGACCAATTTCAGACCGATATAAGGAAGAATATCCGCCAAATGAGAGTGGTCCTAAAGAAGAATGAGCTGTCTTGGAAAGCAGTGGATTCCTCTTTGCTGCAGGTCTTCAAAGAGTATGGACGCCTACTTGTCAGGGATGATGTGGAAGGGAGTTCTGCTTAGCACAGCCTACTAGATAAACTCTGAGGTCCTTTCCAGCTCTAAGATTCTGTGAATCTATGAAAGCCACTGAATGGTCCTTTTGCCATTGCTGGCTAGAGAATGATGTTGCATATACCAGTTGGCTTCAGTACTCACTGTGGTGCTCCAATTCTTCTCATCAGTGCTTATCATGTAGCACAGACCAGCCCCCCAATTATGTGAATTCCATCACAAGGAACACTTGTAATTAAAACTGGTAACTGACATCCTACAAGGATGGTCCCTTTCCCAGTCCTCTTTGTCCTGCAAGATATTATTGGAAAGGGAATGAACAATTGTCTGGAACATATGCTTAGGACTATAATGGGACTCAGCTCCTCACAGAATAGGCTACAAAAGGGCATAGGGACAAAATTTAAAGGAGACAGCTTTATTTACTAGCTACTGGGGCATGTCCAAAAGAATAACAGATAAACTAAAATGCTTCGGACTACCTGGGTCTTCAGGGGAGACCTCGGTCCCTACTTCATAAGGAACTGGCTTCTCTGTTAAGGGAAACAGTCTGCAGAGTAACAGAAATGTCGATTTTGGTTCTATAGAATAGCTTGCTCTGTCTACTTCTGCTTAGAGTCATTTTCCTGTCCTTTCGCTTTATGTACAATGTTCTCAATGGGCCATCTCCCCTAAAACTCCTACTTTTGAGCCTTGATTGATGTTTAAATATTTGTTATGATTGTATGCCTCAGTAGTAATATTACAACTTACACTTCTCTAGCATATTAAGGTTTACAAAAGGTTTTCCTCCCAACAACCCCGTGAGGTAGATAAGAGGAGGAGTGTGACTTCTGTGTTACTAAAAAATGAAACAGGCTCTAACAAGTTAATGAAATTGTCCATGGTCACACCACAAGTAAGGTTTAGAGCCAGGACTTCAACTTAGGTCCCCTGATTAAAGCAAATCTTGCACTATATATCCACACTGACCCCCCCCCCCCAGGTCCAGGCCAAATACGTCCTCCTTCCCGAAGCCGTATTCGGCATGCTAGTAAGATACAACGATTGGGCCAAGGCAGACCCTATATCAGAGAGCTGACAATACCAAGGCAGAATGTGAAAAGCCCGGAAGGAAAATTTGGGGAAAAATACTTTGAGAAATTCAAGGAGTAAAAGATCACTTTCACCTTTAGTTACAGTAAGGAACGTATGTATGTACGTGTGGGAGGAGGAAGCAGGAAATTCAGTATTAATGAAGTAATTGACACTTGAATTGGATCTTGAAGGGGGTGGGGGAAGTCTTTTCCAGGTATAGAGAACACCATTCTCATCATAAAGAAAACCAGAAGACATAAAGAAATTACAGATGAATGCAAGGATGACTTGCAGGATTTTTGCAGAGAGGTAATCAAAAGAGTTGGAAGAATTCATTTCTTCAAGAGTCCAAAGTCAAGAAACCTCATTTTGTGGCACTCATGGTCATCTTGCCTCTCCCTGCATGAGCAATCTATCACCAAAAGGAGTTTATGAACTAACAGAGTACACATCTAGGTTCAAAGCTCTGTTACTTACTGAGCGACTTTGAGCAAGTTACTTCATCTCACGTGGCCTCAATTTCCTCATCTATAAATGAGGGAAATAGGACTAGATGGTCTTGGAGGTCCTTTCCAACCATAAATGAAAGATCTAATCACAGAATTGGAAGAGGCCTATGAGGTCCTCCAGGCCAATACATACCTGAAGAAGTCTATCCTCATGCCTGACAAATAGACAAGCATCCAGCCTTTGCTTGAGGACCTTCAGTGAGGTAGAACTCACTACTTCCAAGGCAGTCCATTCTATTTTGGGGTAGCTCTGATTGTTAGAAAGTTGATGACAATAGCTCCTCCTTTCAAGAATTGAAAATGATAACAGCTTGGTTCTCTTCTCAAGGAAAGGTATAGATCTACGGTCACCCTATAAGACTGCAGAGATCAAGGGAAGCAGGGAAATGAGCAACTACATGGCAGACTTGATGGCCAAACCATATAATTCTAGTCAAAATCTGACATTTTCTACAATAGTTGAAAGTTTGGAATCAAAAGCATTCAGATAAATCAGATAAAGGATTTTTCACATTGATTGTTGATTTGAGATTCAGAATCACAAAAAGAATTCAGGTTAATGATCCACACAGGGAGAAAAAATGAGTAGATGAAGAATACTCACTGTCCAGATTATGTTTTACAGTTAAGTGAACCAATCTGGTCAAACATTACTTACACCTTAGAGGAACGCTGTGGATGGACAATGAAATTTTTGCGGAGTTTTAAGAAGTAGAGAAATTCTACTGAGTCTGACAAGACCCTCCAAACTAAATCAAAATGTTTCTTGATAATCAATGACTTTAATGAGAGGGTGAAAGGAGGGTGATGGGGACTAGACTGGAAAATATGATTCAGGATCAAGAAATCAAAGAGTGCAAAGGACTGTGGATTACTCAGGAGTCCCATACCTGTCCAAGATGAAAGCTTTCTTCAATAAGAGTCAGAAGGCACCATATGCAGCAAGCACTGAACTAGTGTAGTTCTACATTTGTAGTTCTACAGTTGGTCTGATGTAGACCAATTGAAATTGACTTCATCTTAATGGACAGGAGATGCTTAGTTACAGATGTAGCAGGCATCTCACGATCACAGATGCAGCAATGCTGGATCATGGTTATGTCGAGGGTGAAAATAAACATCAAATTAGAAGAAAGGATAAAGATGAGAAGATACTATACATTTATAGCAACTCCAACACAGATAGAACCAGACACAAAGAGATGGATTATTAAAATGTTATAGTGGTCCCTTTGAGATAGTTTAGATTTTTAAAAGAGAAAGGAAGGACTTCAGTGATTTAGGTTGAAGCTCCATGGAGGATTGATGGGAAGTCATGAATAAGAACTGCAAAGAACGAGATGTAGAAGGACTGTCACCTGGACAAGTAAAGGGAGAACTCAAACCAACAGCATCATGGATCCAACAAAGAAATAAGTTATTTCAAATCTTGTTCTTCATACTCTCAACCAATGATGGGTTTCACCTCTTTCCCCCCCAACTGCCACATGTGTGATATCATTTGTAGTGACAAATAACAGAATGATTCTATGACTATTTTATACACATACTTTTATGTATACATATCCAGAATGGTGAATAAGACTGTTAGATGGACCCTCTGTGGAAGACTGTAGGAACACATGGGGACAAGAGCTACCCAGGATGAGAAGGTGTGTCTGGGGTGAAAATTACACCAAAAGAATAAATAAATATCCATATTAGTGAGATCACAGATCTATCAGAATAAGTCCTGAGCACCACGCCACTAAGGAGACACACACACACACACACACACACACACACACACACACTCCATATCCAACTCTTTCCTGAGGTAGATACACATTTTGGGAAGTATGTGGGAAAACTACAAGAGCTTACAAGAGAAGGTAAAGAGAATGCTATCTGTATTCACTAGAAAATCCCACTGCTTAAAGGTCAGATTTCTTCTCTCTCTCTCCCTCTCTCTCTCTCAACACAATAGGATCATCTTTCATTCTACTCACATTTGATACTGTCTACTCATTATGTGCTAATTCTACAACTTCATTGAATCCCAGAATTCCAGACTTCCAAAGTTGGAAAAGACTTTAGAACACAGAACATGCAGTGTTCAGAAAAACAAACAAAAACAAAAACAAGAACAAACGATGGAGAGTTCAGCTTAGAAGTGGACTTAGAACAGAACTGTTCTGGGAGCTGGATGAGACACAGATTGGTGATTTTGGAAAGGACCTCATAAATTGAGTGGATGCCCATCAACTGGGGAATGGCTGAACAAGTTGTGGGTATATGAATGTAATGGAATACTATTGTGTTATAAGAAATGATGAGCAGGGGTACTTGAGAAAAACCTGGAAAGACTTGTATGGACTGATGCTGAGTGAAGTGAGCAGAACCAGGAGAATGTTGTACACAGTAATAGCCACACTGTGCGATGACTAACTTTGATAGACTTAGCCCTTCTCAGCAATGCAAAGATCTAAGACATCTCCAAAAGACTCATGATTGAAAATGCTATCCACATCCAGAGAAAGAACTATGGAGTTTGAATGAAGATCAATGCATATTATTTGCTCTTTTTTTTCCCCTTCTGTTTTGTTTTATTTCCTCTTTCTTGTGTTTCCTCCTATTGGTTCTAATTCTTCCTTACAACATGACTAATGTGAAAATGTTTAATAGGAATAAAATACATAAAGCCTATATCAGATTGTGTGCCACCATGGGGAGGGAGGTGTGGAGGGAGGGGGAGAACAATTTAAAACTCAAAAGCTTATGGAACTGATTGTTGATAACTCAAAGTAAATTAATAAAAATAAATAAACAAATAAATAAAAAATAAAGAAATAAAAAAATAAATAAATGAATGAATAAATAAGAAAGGACTTCAGAGATGCTCTAGTCTATTTTCCTCATTTTAGAGAGGGGAAACACTGAATATTCAGAGAGAGACAGTGACTTGTCCATTGTCCTGTTATTTTTATAAATTCAAGATGCTGCCTGAAAACAGGGGTTTAAGGGTAAAAATCAGATGTATCTGTAACAATTTTGTATTATGGGCAGGTTTTATTTTTTAAATTCTTACAATGGAATATGATTAAAGACATGGTGGAAATATCAACATTTTCAGAAAATATATAGATTCAAATATCTTTGTCCATTTGGAAGCCAGATAAAAAGAGGAAAATCTTAATTACACGCAAAGGCAGAAAACTGCTGGTGTTGAATGAACCTGTGTCCAACATGTTTGGCTATAAATGAATAATCCAGCACAGGATTTCCCAGCAGGCACCACTGGAAGAGGATTTGGAAAATCTTTCACACTTGACCCAAGCCAGGGATTCCCTAAAGCAGACCACTTTTTCCCAGATCGAGACCTCTTCCCTGCCAGCTGAGAGGCCCAACAGCAAAGCCAGGAAAATGAGGAGATCTCAGCTCCCCAGTGGCCTCAGTGGAATTGACAGCCTCCAAATGACTGCCTGAAAAGCATATCACATGCCATCTGACAACAGAATGAAAGGAAAAATCCTTACAGATTGTGTAACATCATCTTTCCCTCTCAAGGGACCCCATGTTTTAGTCTTACATGCCATTGGTCCCAGAAGCCAAATGAAAAATATGCGATTACAAACACCTGGGAGGGGGGAAGAAAATGGACCCAACCCTTCCCAATGTATTAGGCAATTTGGCTAAACTCATAAGAAATGAGATCTTAAAAATGACAAATGAACTTGCGATTGCTTTGCTTCTGGGAACTCCCATCTGATTTCAGATCAGTTTGTGAAGATTAATCCACACCATGTGAGATGACATTCCCCTCCCCGCAGCAATCAGGCCCAATCACAGCTCTGAGCTTTTAACCCCTAGAACACGAGGGGAGAGGACCCTGGGCCATTTTGAAAAAAAAAAAAAGAATAGTGGTGGTTATGAACTATGCAAATATGAAGTAGGGTCTCTGTAATGACCTTGCCAGAGGCTTCTGAGGTTTGAATTTCTTCCTGAGGGTCTGCCTTTTACACCAGGAAAAACACAAAACAGGGAAAAAAAGATATCCTCCCTAGGGAAGGTAAAAGAGTTATCAGAGCTGAGGAAAGGCACACTCCAGGAATTCTCTATTTGAGTCAGAAACATCACAGTGCTGCTCATTCCTCCTGAGCCAAGGATGCCGGTAAATCAGATACCAGCAAGGGAAGGCAGCAGCAATTTTGTTGAGGACAAGAAGGCCAAGGCTCTAAGGTCTGGTTTTCACTGCAGGATGGTGCTAAACTAGGTACCCCCCACTTTGGGGCATCTCTTTGGCAACTTTCCCTCTTGCCTCCCTCTATTTCTCTATACTTACAGCAGCAAAATAATGGGGTGGTGGAGAGAGCTCCTGGATTCAGAGCCCAGAGACCTGGATTCAAATTTGGACTTGACTTTACTTAGTTGTGGGTAGCTAGGTAGTACAGTGGATAGAGCACTGGGCTTGGTATCAGGAAGACTCATCTTTGTGAGATCAAATCCAGCCTCGGATTACTTACTTACTTCTCTCGGATTACACTTACTAACTGTGTGAACCTAGGCAAGTCACTTAACCCTCTTTGCCTCAGTTCCTCATTTAGAAAATAAGCTGGGGAAGAAAATGGCAAATCACTCCAATGTCTTTGCCAAGAAAATTTCAGATGGGGTCATGAAGAGTCAGACACAACTGAAAGGAATGAACAACAATAAATACTTATTGTCACTCCTCTGGAGCTTAATTTCTACCACTGTAACATGAGGGGGCCAGGACGAGGTGATCCTATGGTCCCTTCCAAGGCTAAAGCCTATAGGCTTCTGAACACCGGGCACTGACCTACAGAGGGAAGGTGGGAATGGTGTTGACATTAGCATCAACAACACGAGGCCAGTAATGGCAGGAAGAGGACTAATTCCAGGGTCAAGGGGCAAGTGTGCACTTGGCTATGTGGCTGCCTGCCCATCTATCCCAGCCCCAGTTTCTTCTGGGGCCTCCATTTTGGGGATAAGCCCAGCTTCGTTTCCTTCCTGGTTGTATTTCTGACTCTCAGAACTTCACCACCATAACTTCACCACCATAACTCAGCTGCCTGCTTACACTGGAACTCATAATGCCAGTGCCCTTCTCTTGATGGTAAGTTCTTCCAGACTTCACCATCATGCCCCCCTTTTCAGCTCCCTTTTATGTGGTGCCTTCTCCTATTTGAATGTAAGCTCCTTGAGGGCAGGGACTGTCTTTCTTTCTTGTTTGTATCCCTAGCATTTAGCATTGTGTCTGGCACATGATAAGCATTTAAAAAATGTTTGTTGCTTTTCTGCCTACCCTACCTCCCAACCTGAGGTCTATATGCATACCAAATAACAATATCAATAAAACAAGTTTCTATAGCAGACAGATCAAGCACATTTCTGTTCCCAGGTTGCAACACACTTTCCATACAACTCTGTATGGTAGGTAGAGCAAGTACTGGCATCGCCTAATACATCAATGGACCCAATATTTCATTGCTATGGATCCGTCCCTTCACTCTTACAGAGTGCCTTCTCCTCTGGAGTGATTCTTGTCCGTGTCCTCTCATAAATCCTCACAGAGGACCTCCCCAGTGCACTGGAAGCCTTCTTCCTCTTAGGCCTTTAACCTACTGTGGGTACCAGCACAGTAGCGCTGGAGCTGTTTCTAGGTTATTATCCCCTGCCTCTGCCAAATGATCAGCCCACCTACTTTTCTAGGCATGCACAGACAATCTCCACTTGACAGAGGCCAAAACTAAGACTTTCCTGAGGTCATACACAGAAGGTAAGCAGTGGTGCCAGGACTCAAACGGAGGTCTCTAGATACCAGAGTCAGATGTTCTTTCCACCACACAATGGTGTATCTCCAGTTTTTGTACATAATGAAAAGGTTCATCATATTCAATTAAGTAGTAAGAGAGTTTTTTATTCTTTTAGGCCAAGGGAAAGAAAAGATCACAGCTGAAAAAAACCCCATGGAGGGGCCATTGAGTTCAAACTCCCTGTATTTTAAAGAAAATGAAACTGAGGCCCAGGGAGTTTAAGTCACTTGCCAAGGTTATGCAAATGTAATAAGCTTCAGACATGAGATTTGAACCCAGGGTCCTCTGTCTCCAGAGCCTGTACCATGTTTCCACCTATTTCTCCTCTCTTCCTCTCCTCTCTCACCTGTTCTCCCTTTCCTTCACCTCCCCTCTCCTCATCTTCCTTTCCCTTTTCCTCCTCTTCCTCTTCTTCTCTCTTCCTACAGTTTTTAAGTACCAACTAAACTTTGTTATCCCTAGCAGAGCCTGATGGTCAGCTGGGGATGCAAAGATGAATGAGAATAAAACAGGACCTTATCAAGTGGGCATCTAAAACAAATTAGAAATACAAAGGAGAAGTTGAGATACTTGCGATTTAAGAAAGTAAAAATCACTTTCAACTCAGAGATTAGGGATGACTTCATGAAGAAAATGAGGCCCGAATTTGGCTTCGAAAGAAGATTTCAGCAGGTAGAAATAGGGCCAGAAGACCCTGCAGGGGAAGGGGTACAGGTAGGAGATGATGAGGAGTGTACCATGATGCTAGCAAGGGAGGCTGGTGCCATACTCTGGAGGGCCTTGAATGGCAAACTATGGAACATAGGCTCTGTTTGGTATGCATGCAGAACTGCAAACTAAAAGTGAAATAGTCAAAACAGGAAGGTGTTTGACCTCTGGAATATGGGAGTCAACTTTCCTTTTCCATAATGTTTCCTGTTTTCTTTAAGAAGCTGTAAGCAGAATAATGTAGAGGAAAGAGCAATGAATTTGGAGTCAGAAAAGCTGGATTAATTTCTGGCTCTGCTACGTCCCACCTGTGTGGCCTTGGGAAAAGAATTTTCCCTCTCTGGGCCTCTGTTTCCTCATTTGTAAGGTGAGTAGGTTGTATTAGATGATCCTGGAGGTCTATTGAATTAAAAAAAACTCTGTGAGTCTATGATTCCAGTATTTTTCTCAGCCTGAATTCAATTCTTACATTCATCCAAGTAACTGCTACAGCAAAGACTCTTCTATAATCTGTCCAGGGATGCCAGATGAGTAGACATCATCTGAAGATTACGGTGGCCATTGACACCATTGCCTCTCAGCCAATTCCATCAATCCAATTCATCTAAATAAGGCAATGCTTGTTTGCAATCAAGTTAAAACCTGTTTAATGGGGACTAACTCTACTGCTGGAGTGGGATAATTGTATTCATGCAATAGAGCTGACTCATGGCCTGGCTACCTCTTGCTGCTTTAGAGGACGAGTGTTTTTGTTTTTTTTTTCACTGCTCATTACCCAAATGCACCTCTGCTCCAACACCTTAGCCCAGGCTCAGCACACTGCTCTCCCCTAGCAGGAGGGAGATGCTGCTATATAGATGTCAATTCCCTTCCTTTTCCATCTGTCTTTTGCCCCAGAGAATCCTGGGGTAAGTAGAGCACTTGAATCTCTAAAACACAGAGAGCAACACCTACCCTCACTTCAAGGGACAGTGGGTACTTCCTTGTGTCAGGACCATTCCCTGATTAACTTGCCCACTGTGTGCTATATGAGACAAAACAAAGAGGCCTCCCACCTCTATAACATAAAGTACTTGGCTCACAACAGACCGTGAGAGAGGGAATTGTAAGCATTAGCCTCATTTTATAGATGAAGAAACTGAGACTCAGAGAGAGTTCTAAGCTGCAAGCTAGGGAATAGCTACAGATCTGAATTCAGGCTTCCTGGAAGGGGATGTCCTTGTAAAAGGGGGCATGGTAATTTTATCTCCCATAAAATTACACTTAGCCTAAACCATTCAAAGAGTGGACAATCATCCTTGGTCCTCTTCAAGGCTCGGAGCAAGCCTTACCTTCTAAATGAGGCCTTTCTTTCCTTCCTGAGTTTTAGAGCTTCCCAGACATCAGGAAATTACCTTGTGCTCATATTGTATTTACTTATCTGTATTACCCTAGTAGAATAAATGTAAGTTCATTGAGGGTGGGGACTGTTTCATTCTGGTATTCTTCACCACTGAGAACAGGGTCTACTGCACAGAGTACGTGCTAAAGAAATGTCTAATGAATTAGATTTATTAATTATGTTAGCCTGTTTACACCTGGGAGTAGATTGGGACTAGTGGCCCTCATTTTTAGGTGTTTTAAAATTTACAAAATACTTTTCTCACAATAGTCCTGTGAGATCCTCTGCATATCCAAATAAACTGGGGCTTTCCTAAAATGGTATTAAAAATAAATTAGAAAATTGAAAACCTATGTTCCTTGAGGTAGCTAGGTTGCACAGTGGATAGAATGCTGGGCCTGGAGTTGGGAAGACCCAGGTTCAAATCTAGACTCAGATACAAGTTGTGTAACCCTGGCTGAGCAAGTCACTTATTCTCTTCTGCCTCGGTTTCTTCAAATGTAAAATGGGGATAATAGCATCTACCTCCCAGGGTTGTTGTGAAGATCAGACAAGACCATATTTGTAAAGCATTTGGCAAAGTACCTGGAATGTAACGGGCGCTTAATAAATGCTTATCCCCCTCCCCTCCTCAGGAAGGAACAAAATCCCCATATATAATTTCTGTAGGTTTTGGAGGTGCACCACAGATTACAGTTTGGACATCCAACTTTAAAGATTCGTTAAATGTCAGGATGGAACTGAGGGCACAGAATGCTAGAGCTGAAAGGGATCTTTCAATATAGTATGTCAGAACTGACATGAGTATGAGGAAGGTAAGTATGAGGAACCTTAGAGCAGAGAACTCTGAGTAAGTATCTTAGAGTTTTAGACTAGTAGATTTGGAAAGCCTTAGAACCTGGAATGCCCGAACTTAGACGAGCCTTAGAACAAGAACCATTAGAACTGAAAGGGCCCTCAGAACATAGAGAGGAAACGACTGTGGAGATGATTTATTCTAATCTCCCATTTTACAGATGAGTTCTGAAGGCATAGATTAGAGGCTTAGTTCCACAATGGTTGTGGGAACTTATTACAAGTAAATCCTAACAAATAATACTTATACTACCTAACTCACAAGGCAATATTGTCTATGGTTTTTATTCCCAGCAGCAAGCACAGTGTTTTATATATCTTAAGCACTTTTTGTTTGTTAAATAAATTGACTGTGCTTTGAAGACTGTGAAGTATTACTTAAATTTCAGGCAATGTTATCAATGTTATTTCCTTCCTCCCTACTTCCTTTTTTTCTTTCTTCCCTTCCTCCCTCCTTCCTTCCTCCTTCTCATCCTTCCTTCTTTCCTCCCCCTCCCTCTCTTCCTTCCTTTCCTCTCTCCCTCCCTTTCTTCTTTCCTCTCTCCCTCTTTCTCTTCTTCCCTTCCTTCCTTCCTCCTTCCCTTTCCTTCCTTCCTCCTACCCTCCCTCATTCCCTCTCCCTGTTTTGCCATGGCTGGAAGTCCAGCAGCCACTCAAAGATGGACCTGACACCCCTGCTGATCTGCATAGTAGCTTTGACTTGCTCCTTTGCTGATGTGAATTGAGTCCTGCTGTGGCTCTGAGTACCTAGACTTCCCCTACTAGTGAGGACACGTGTCACCATGCTTACCCCCACCTTTATTTTATCAAAAGGCAACTCGTCACAGGAACACTGGGCCTAAGAGTCTGCAAGTAAACTAAATTAATCAAGAACTTTCACAGTCTACCAACAAAATGTTTTAAATGAATTAGTTATTCATGTGGTTAATTATTTTCTCAGTTCCTCATTTTCTAAGGTCCCTTCTCAGTTACAATTCTATCTTTGTGGCTCTAGGACTGTAGTCTGTGAACACTGCAAGTCTTTTGGCAAAGCCTATAAGGGATCATATAAGCTAGTTCTCCCACAGGAACCTAGCTAGGCTTCTCTGTGCATCTATTTTCTTCATCTTGGGCTGAATTATAATGCAAAGACCCTGGGTCCCATATTTTTTCAGCCTTATGCTTAAACTAATTTGAAGGGGGAAGCATCCCTTTACTGAAACATATAGGTTGAGGTCAAGCTGTGGAATTAAGCAAAAGACAATTACAAATAAAAATTTGCTAAGGTGGCTAAGCATAACAAGAGCTAAGGAAAATGTTAAGTCTTGCCAAGCCCTTTTACTACCTTAGATAGAGAAAGGCTCTAATTTGAGACTAAATATAAAATGAAAGTACACACACACACACACACACACACACACACACACACACAGCTGCACTTTCAAGCATTTCCCAAATACCCTGAAGAGTCCCAGATGGACGAGGCCCTCATCTTGCACCAGGACAAACAGAAGCCGAGGCACACCAAATGAATGGTGTTCTCAAGGTTTTTTAGAGGGCAGGCAAATGCACAGACAGACAGGGCCTCCAGAGAGTCTGTGGGCTAACCAGTTTCCACAGCCAAATGTCCTCTTCCC
Source organism: Vombatus ursinus (assembly GCF_900497805.2). NCBI lineage: Eukaryota > Metazoa > Chordata > Mammalia > Diprotodontia > Vombatidae > Vombatus > Vombatus ursinus. The sequence goes on from NW_020954556.1 coordinate 61,657,778, forward strand.
ACCAGTGCCAAGAGCCTAATGCAAACCAGCAGAGTGTGAGAGGTCTCAGCCAACGCTAACACTCCTTGCCTGCCTCCACTGACTCCTTCTGCCACCACCTACTCTGGGGCAGATGGAAAGCTATAAAAACAGAGAAAGTATCCTGATGTGAAATCTGTCTAATGATTCAAAAGCGACAGTCTCTTCACTGCCTATTGGCAGCTTACCCATCCTTCGAGGCCCACCTCAAATGCCACCTCCTCCATCAAATCTACACTGTCAGAAACGATCTCTTCTTCCTCAGACTTCACCTGGTACTTTGAATGCCTTTCTCCTACTCAATCCCGCATTTTTATTGCATAATACAGGGTATCTGTGTCTATGTTTTATCTCCTCTTCTGGCCTTTAAGCTCCAGGAGGGCAGGCACTATGTTTTGATTACCTTTGTATCTCCTGAGCTCTGTAGCAGAGGGCTTTCATTTCATATTTCTCTCCTTCAATCTCAGTAAAATTAGGCTGCTCACTATTCCCAACACACAAGATTCTTTCTCCAGTCTTCATTACTTTGTAGGAGTGGGCCTCTATGTCTAGAATGCGCTGTTTCCTCACCACTGACTCACAGAATTGCTTAGCTTCTTAACATCCCTCCCTCCTCTTTCCTCTTGAGCCAGCTTGGCCTCATGGTATATTGGAAAGAGAACTGGAATTTATAGGGAGAGGATATGAAAGTCTCTAAGATCCTTTCCAGCTTGAAAGCTATGATCCTATTAAACCATTTAATGCATACTTGGCTTTTTCTTATCTGTATGTATGTTATGTCCCCTAAATTGAATGAATACAAGCTCCTTGGGGGTAGGCACTTAAATGTAATTCTTGTCTTTATATTCCCAGTGTATGACACAGGCCATGCACAAAGTAGGTACCTAATAAACATTTGTTGAATTTACTGAACAAGGAATGAATGAATGAATGAATGAATGCATACCAGCAATACTGCATGGAGGCCATGCCATTGACGGTACCAACTTGTGACAGCCATAGCATTCTAACTTTGTTCAGATCTCTGTTTTTAAGCTGTGATACAGCCCACTTTTATTAAAAATCATTCCTGATACCCCATGAAGGAGTAGATATGACCCTAGTGTTTGTTTTTATTCATTTTTCATGTATGTTCAATAAAGTCTCCCTTCGATGCCTCATTGTATCATGAAGGGAACCTTGGGTCCTCAATGGTCACTCCATTCCAAGAGAACATAATCTTTGGCAGGTGTCATGGAAATAGGAAGGATTCAATTTGGGGGCTGTCACTGGACTCTATGACTGTCCTCTCAGGACCAGTCAAGTACAGAGCAGCTCATTACCATAGGGCTAGATGCAAGGAGATGGGACTTTTGGCCACGATTTCTCATGAATGCTGTTTAATAAGGTGCGAAGGGGCTGCAATTTGCACTGGTGGATGGAGTTTAACACTGATGAAACAAGAGATTTGAAGAACTGAAGGACTGTATCATACATTACAAGCAATCTATGCTTACTGAGCATTGAGAGAATATAAGTACCCTAAACATGGGAACGGGAGTGTCAAATGAAACAATTCAATGTTCAGCGCATCCATAGCAATCATAACCAGAAATGATGAGTTGTGAATATTCTTCAGCATAGTCTGTGCTACCATAGCACATACATGTCTGGATGGCAGCAGGAGTACTGTAACTCAGTGTATACTGGCCAGGATGTTTTTAAGTGATTGTTAAAATGCTATAAATTTTCTTCCTTAAAAAGCATAGATTTTGAAATCAAGCAATAATTCTTTCTAGCGTAAAGGAGAGGAGACAGATTCACTTGGCTCATTTCATTACAAACTTATTTCTCAAATTATTATTTAAAGCTACAGACAGTGATGCTGACTCCTCATAGATCCATTTGGGGTTTGTTAACCCTTCTCAAACATGCTTCCCGATGGAGCCATTATTTTTGTTCCTATCAATAATAACAAGAAGTGTACACAGTGCAGTGGTGAAAGCCTTGGGGTAGGGAGACAGGAGACCTGGGCTGTAAACCCTGCTCTGCCAACTATTATCTGTGCTATATGAAATAGGTCACTTGCCTTCCCTGGGACTCGAATTTACCATCTGCAAAATGGGAGGGCTGCATTAGCAATTCTCTAAGGTTCCTGATAGCTCTGACATTCTACAATTTTCATGGTTCTATTTATATAAGGCTTTACATATATTACCTCATGTGATTCTCAGAAAACCATATAAAATAGATAATAACATCAACAGTAACTCATGTTCCCATGTGCTTAGGTCATTATACAGCATTTTCTCCATAATGACCTTGTAAAGGTCAGACTGCAATTTTCCCCATTTTACAGATGGGGAAACTGAGAAGCTGAGGCTAAGATTACATGACTAGCTAAGTAGCAGGACTACAGCTAGACCCTGATCCCTGAATCTCTAACTCTAGGTCTGGCACTCACCATTAAAAAGTTCCCTCCCTTTAATGAAATCTCTCCTTTTTGGTCTCTGAATACAAGATTTAGTCCCAGATCATCGAATCCAAAGGCTGGCTTTCTCTGAACACGCTTGATGATCTCCCCCTATTCCTACCAGCTCCCAGATCATTTCAGGAGACTGGTAATCCGTTTTTAAATCAGCTGCTCCCGTTCCTAACCCCGTGATGACGACACTGCAGTTTATTACATAAGTGGGTTACTGCAGGGAAGCCATTAGGATAAGACCAGAGAGTAGCTTCTATTTGTGACAGTTCCAAAGTGCTGCGCATTTAACAGCCATCCTCAGAGCACACAAGTATATTTCCCTGCTCCAGCCGACAACCCCTTCTGTTGCTGGTTTCTATTTGATATCTCTCTCTCTCCTTTCTCTTCTGTGTAATATACTGTAGTTTATTGTAGAAGTGACTTATTGAAGAAACCTTACTGTATGAGAGGCAAAACTTGTTTAAAATAAATCCAACAGCTAGAATACTCCCGGAGGCCAGAGTGTACTTTGCCTTAATTTCTCTACTGTGTATTGTACATGCTATAATTGCTTTAAACAGAAGCTGCACGTACAAATTCTGCTTGGCACTGGAGACAGCGCTTCCCGGCACATGCAGGAGACCTGCTGGGCTCTACTGCAAATCTGTGGCACCACCTGAGGAAACTTGCCGACGACTCTAAAAGAAATATTAGGCCTGATGCTCCCCTGAGTGTGGGGAGGAGAAGAGTGTGTGGCCTTTGGCGGGTTTTGTTTATAGAGGGGACAGGATTTTCTCGTAGGGGGTGATGAGGGGGAGAATTAAGAGCAAAACACAGAGAATAATCAGACTGTGAGTTTCTCCAGGCCAGAGACCATATCGTCTTTTGCCCTCAATAAATTATAACATCTCAGATTTAGAGCTGAGGAAGGAACCTTAGAGATCACCTGGTCCAACCTCGTAAATTTATGGATGAATAAAATGGATGCACAGAGAAATAGAAAGGACCTTCCTAAGATTACATAGGGATTAAGAAGCACAGCTGATACTCTCTTTTAAAATAACATCCAAAGGCACTATATCAGGCTATTTGGAATAGTTCGAGGACTTTGTAAAGAAAATGAGTTTATAGACAATGGGAAGTTAATTTTCAACTCCCAAACCTCATGAGGTCCTGCTATTAAATATGAGGCAAAAACTAGTTCATACTTAGACTGGGTTTTATGATTGTAAAGTACTTTCACACCCATTATCTCATAAGATCCTCTTCAGGGAAGTAGACAGTATAACTGCTAATATCCCCATATTACAAATGGAGGCCCAGAGAAAGGACTAGTCCAAAGTCACACAGTTAGTAAGTGAATGAGTGTGGACTTGAATCTTCTGGTCCAAATCCAGGTCTCTTTCCCCTATACCACATTGTCTCTCAATACAATTTCTGCAGCAACTAGCACCAGAAGGAATACCATATGTTCTTTCAATAGAGCAGAGCCAGAAGTAAAATAAAAGACAGCATCAGAGCATGTGGAGCCAAGAAATGTGGCCTGACAGGGAAGCGGGGCAGTAATAGTGTGAGAACAGAAGATAATAGACCGTTGAAGGCCTGGGGGTGTGTTTGGGAGTGGGGTGAGGTGGGGTATACCTGCAACCACAGAGCACTAAATTGTCCAAGGATGATCTCTAGCAAGATGGAGCAATCGTCTATAGAGAATTTATGGAAAGATGTGGAAAGAAGGATGAGAAGGTATGAAAGGGTTATAGAAGGAGTGGTGACGTCGAAGTGACCTTGGGTCCATTAGAATATCAGTAAATATCATGGACATCGCCAGTTACATGCCTCCCTTCCAATGGTGCTGGACAGGTGACATACAGGCAACCCATGACTGGTAGGAACTGTCAGACCAGAAAGCCTATCAAAATTCAGAATTCTGATGAAACTTTGAAAAAAAAATTCTCTTCTGAAGCAGGGTGGAAGATCAGACTAGGGAGCGCCTGAGTAACACCCAGCACACCTGCAGGCCAAAAGATTCTAGAAACTCGGAGCTGGAAGGAACCTGGGATCATCTGGTGGAATCTGCATGCTCCATACCATCCCCAAGTTAACATCCAGCATCGCCTTAAAGAGAAAGGAGCTCCCTGGTCTCCAGGTACCTAAGGGTTACAGCAAGCCAGCGCTGCACTGAACTGCACATAAATACATGAACATAAAAGTAATAATAATCAGAGAAATAGGAATTAAACTGTGTGGAGAGTGTGAGACTGCCCATTTGCGTGCGGTGTGGCAGTTCAGCACTCTTATGATGTCAAGAAATGACAGATCTGAATGGAATGGAACTCTCTATATTATATAAAATATTAAAATAAGTGCCTCTCTGTGCCGAGACAGCCTGACATGTGTGAGGTATGTGTGCATGAGGGAGATGGGAGTTTAGTTGTAGAGAGTGGGAGGAATGAGGCAGGGTGCTTAGCTGAGCCCACTGAGTGGCAGAATGAAGCTACTGGAGACTAAACAATTTCTAGGCACAGCAAACATGTGGAATGAAGAGGAGGAAATCTTTGCTGGCACATCTGTGTCCACCTAAATCTCTTCAGAAAAAGACTCTTTAAAAATCATGGGATTTTAGAATCCCCGAATGCCAGAACTGGAAGGGACCTTAGATATTCATCCCACTTCCTCATTTGACTGATGAGGAAATTGAAAACCAGAGGGAATTGTCCAAGGTCATGCCAGGAATAACAGCAGTGCCCAGGCTTAAAGGCAGATTTGAACGCCTCCAGTGCTGTCAGTGAGCCTGGATTCAGTTCCTGGGTCTAAAGATTATGATCCATGAGACTTTGGACATCAAACTTCACCTCTGTGAAAAATAGTGACCGTACCATTTCTCCCCCTACCCCAAGGGCACCTTGTGAGGATAGGATCCTGTAAGCTTCAAAGGGCCTCAGGAAGAAGGGAGAGTTATTGTAAGTGACTCTGCCCTACCTGTTTCCTGGTATATCGGGCTTAGCAAATCCTGCTTAACTTGCCTATTGCCTTCTGAGAGGTGGATGTGGAGAGCACCAAACTGAACCTGCTCCTTTTCACTCACACACTGCTTCCTTTTTCATGAATTGTAGGGGTCAAGGCATGAGGCTATAAAACATTTCCAAACTCCCAGGAAGGCAGCATGAAATCTGCATGGCAAATCTATTCCGGTCTCCATTCCAGAGTCAGCTGACCTTAAAATTGCCATCCTCCCCAATCTCAGCTTCAACATTTCCTTCTGGGGAAACATCTGGAACAGTGGTGCCAATTCACCCTAAAGCAGGCTGCCTTTCAGATAAAAGAATTCTACCAATGGAATCCATGGTCCTTGTGGAAGAGATGTGCCAATCAGGAATGCAGGAAAGGCTTTTATAGCCATAAGAGAAGACGTGTGCTATTTTTCAGTCAAGGGCTTAGGACACTCAAAAACAAATCCAAGAACATTCATAGACATTTTAAGACATATCATGACTCAGAAAGTGTGATGCACTAGGATTTGGGGGTCATGACCGGAGCAAAGAAGCTCATGTAGGGTTCAAGAAAACCCCTTTTTACAATCTTCCTGAACACTTTCAAGTTGTCTTGAGGGGGAAACAATCCAAAAAGAGAACTCTGGGAATATTTGTATACATAAAGGTGCATTGTCTCAGATGCTGAGATCTGTGCCTATGGCATTACAACAGAAAAATATTATGCTTTGCTGTTCGCTTGGGGAAATTATTTTTTCCCCTCAGTTTTACCTGGGAGTAGAAAAAAAATTTTTTCTCCCCCTAAAAGCTCCTAGACATACTTACATATATGATGCGAAGAGGATTGAAAAAGCAGATTGGTTTACTGGCTTTGGAATCTGACCACTAGATCCACCACCATTTGGGACAAACAATTTTACAGGCCCTGCTCGCCACACACCCAAGCAGTTGCCACAGCATCCATAAGCATTCTCTTTGAAGGAAATCAGTGATTCTGATGTTTTAAAACATTAGATGCTTATCCATCTCTGAGAGATGGAGCAGAAATACCCCAAGAAATGAATGTTTGGTGAGGAGTCAATATCCCAGAGATGCATTTGTGGTAAAGTCAGAAAAAAAAGTTGGTCTAGATCCATGGACCTGGGTTCAAAATCTGCTTCTGCTATTCACTAGCTCTATGACCGTGGTCAAGACCCTGGCCCACTCTGGTCCTCTGTTTCCTTCTCTGTAAAACAAGGGGGTGACACTAGATGATCTCTAAGGGACTTTCTAGTTATAAGATGATGAAGCCATAGATGTCCATAAGGTAAAAGCCTAAATGTGGAATTTAGGAAGGACTGTTTTGTTTTGGTCTTCGTATCTCTTAGTTCAAAGCACAGTGTCTGACACACAGACCAATAAATGTTTATTGGACTGAAACAGAATAAATGTTTTTCGAATTGAATTGAAGAGTGTCGGTAATGAATTGGAGAAAAAGCAGCAGACATGAGTCTCTGGGTTATTTGCTTGCTTCAGAGGCTCCATCTCAGATGGTCTGATCCTAATTTTTGAGAGAGACAAAGGCTGTATTTGCCCAGAATGTACATATTCATTCTCATTCTTGCAAACAAACTGATGGTAACTGTCACCCTCTTTTGTCTCCTTCTCTTTCTCCACATTATTTATGGAGAATCGATCTGATTCTAGCAACGTGGGAAGATATTTGCATGATGACACAACTGTGAGAAAAGACATTTTAATTGGAGGGGGAAAAAAACACCACAGGGCTAAAGGGGGAAGGAGGTCTTATTTGTCTGATGTATTCAAGGCATCGGTCTCCGATATATGTATATGATGATGGTGAAACCTGCTCTTTTGGGGATTATGTCTACCTAAGGGCTCCCTCTAATTGCTAAATTGCTATTCTTCTTACAGAGCAATAATTCTTTCATTTAAAAAGCCCCCTCCATTGCATGAGATACCTATTTTGACTTTCATCTGCCAAATCAACTTTTGCTATCTCTATTTGGAACGAGACCCTTCTGCCCCAGAAACAGAAATGTCACTCCTCCTTGGGAGCTACTGGGCCACAAACACAACGCGCTTGCCAACACCCTCCTGCAATTCACAGCAATCTTGTTACTAAATGAACAAGACTGTCACAGGCGTACAAATGTAAAATCATTTTGAAATGGTCCCATTTAAGATCACACAATTTCCAAAGCCTATTGCAACATTTTATAATTCCTCTAGGCCACCGCGGGTCTCCTTTACACTTGCAATGATGCCCCTTTCAATTTGCATTTAAAAGACAGTAAATTGCAGGGTTCATAAACATTTTTATAGTGATTTATTGAAGACTAGAATGTCACTCCTGTTCTTCACACTTTAGCAGTCTTGAGAATCAGCTGCCGGCTGTATATGTAATCTTGCTGTTCCCATAAAGCATATAAGAACAAGCCCGGTTTTTGAAATCATTTTGTGAAAGACAGTGGCATCCATATTTATCTTTCATTTAGAAGAAAAACTCATTTTAATCAGCCTCCAAGTTACAACTCAGGCCCCATAATTTACAAAGTACTTGGTTTGCAAATCAGCCCTGCTAAGGAGCATTTCTTTATTCCAGCTGTGCACAAGCCCCCTCCCCACTTTAATAAAAAAAAAAATCCCTACGATCTTTACACTCACTCCCCTCAGTACACGGTCCATGAACAAATAGGGAATGGTCTTTTACTGACCAGAGATGTCAAGTGACAGCATGAGTCCAAACAGATGCATCAAACACTGATTTAACTGGCTTCGATTAGCAACAATAAAGCAGGTTTGGGGGATTTGGGACATGTTCTGGGACCTGTGAGTCTCAGAGAAAAAGAGATCATATGATTTGGAACTAGAAGGGACCTTGGAGATCATATAAACCAACTCCATTTCTCAGATGAGGAAACTGAGGCCTACAGAGGGAAAATGTCTCGTCCAAAGGCATAAGAGAGTCCAGATTTGAACTCAGGTCGTCAGACTCCAGACCTGATGCACTGTTGGGCCTGTATCACTTGTTCTCTCTCTGAAACAGCACAATCAAACAAGATGATAAATGATGCCAGAAAGGGTTGTTTCTAAAGGTGCCTGTGCTCACTCCTGGGCATGCCAGTGGGGTGCTGCCAGAGGGAGCAGAGAAAGGTCTTTGAACCAAATGCAGAGTGCACAAAAGAAAGGAAAAGGAAACACACACACACACACACACACACACACACACCCCGCTCCTCATTTGTCCTTCCAGTGACCAGGAAGGGAGTATTTCTTTCTACCTTTTCCACATTACAATAATGGCTTCACAGCTCTTGAAAAGAGTGCTAGTGCCCCGGCAAATGGTGCATGACATGGTGAAACCCTGGTCTTTGTCGCCACAGCTCCGCTCCAAAGAAAGTCCTTCCTTCTTTCCTTACCATTAACTGTGATGGAATGAGTTTTTCCCCCTTTTGATTCCACCCCCTGCTGCCTATTACAGTGTGACCTGATTGGGCTTACGCACCGATTATTTCATAGAGACATCCTTTTATTCAGGTTTGGGAGTTCATGCCTGCAAGGTTATCTGTTCACAAAGCAACGCCTCATTCCTCGCGTTCATTTTTGAAATCTGATCTCCTGGATAAGAACAAGACCATTCGCATTGCATTTGTCAGATAAGTAGCTCGGCACCAGAGTAATAATTTTTGTGACTCTAGTCAAGGCTTCTGTTAAAATACGTCAACCGATAAAAATGCAAGTATTGTAAAAATAACCTTTGCAGCAAAAATGTAGGCCTGCCATTTTTTAAAAGTCCTGTTCTGTCCTTCTTCACAACAGACATCTCCTCATACCAACAACGCCTGTTTCTTGAGGTGTATTTTGCACAATTATTTTTAAACGGTATTACTATTGCCAAACCATCACTTAGAGCTGGACGAGGGGAGGGATGCAGGGGGAGAATCAATGGATCGCTCATTATATGAATGAGGTTTTGATTAATTTTACTCAGGCCCTCTATCCAGTGTTGATCAGTAACATTTCCAGAGCCTGACAGATGAATGAATTGTTTCCAAAGGAATAGGGGCCGAGGTTAGTGTTGGTGAAAGCATAGGACTGTCCCTTCCCTACAGCTCCCTCCCCCAACCTCCAGGGAATGTTCTAGCATCTTTGGGACTTAGGTTCTATGTCAGCTCACAACAGGAAGTGTGTGGTGGTGTGAAAGCATAATCGCAGCTAGTCCTGTGGGGTGGAACAACCAATGTGGCAGACACCCAAAAAAAAGGAGATTCACAAAACAGCAGAGTGAAAAAAAGGAATCTTAAGACCCTGACAGAAAATCAGCCTTCCTCTGCACTCCCCGCGATCGGGCCATGAGAATGGCTCCCCCAAGCAAGCAAGCCCGAAAAATGTGTTATATAAATATTAGGGGAAGGCAGCTGGCTGAAACCACGGCATGTTTTCTCTCCACCCGTGGCAGCCTCACAAAGAAGCCAGGCAGTGGCGAAGGTCTCCCAGGCTGAGCAGGTCAACCAGCAGGCAGAGAACAGGGACCTGTCCCTGTCCCCGCGCCTGTCTCTGCTGGAGCCGTGTACACCCAGGCCTGCAGCTGATAACACTGTAATAGTCCTCCTTTGAGGACCAAGGCTCCTGGGCGCTGATTAGTCATTTATCACACCTGGCAGCCCTGCTGAACTATAATTACTCTTTCCTTATCCTCCTGCACTGTCATGTCCGAGAGGAGAAGAGAGGCAAAGGCTCCCGTTAATGACACATTACCCTCTTGACAAGCACTTAAAGGTTTTATTGTAAATATTCAAGATATAAAACATCCGAGATTCCCTTTTTAATTATAAAAAGCAATTTTCAGGGTCTCTCCTCCCCCCCCCAGACTGCAAAGTTTCAGCCCCGTTATCCTCTGCTTACTGCAAACAAACTGATTTTTCTTTGTCACGTAAAGTCATTGCTACAAGTTAACTTCAGTATCTCCCTGCAATTATCAGACATATTGCTTATGAAATTGGTAATTTAAACACACATCACATTCCCACAAAAGTCAAATTTCCGCCCCGAAAGAAGGGGAAAATGTGCATTTATATGAAAAATTATATATGAAAAAAGCATAAAATATGGCATAAATAGTCCAGTTTTCCTTGTTGGAAAGAGAGGAATTCATTGAATTTTTTTTTAAGATGGGTCCCTAACTGAGGTTTAAAAAAAATATTCATAAACAGAAAAAAAAAATTGGAAATTTGCAGGTAGTTAAATCCCGATTGGATTGCTTCCTTAGAAGGTTTGGGGAGAAAACCATCTTCGCATTCAATGACGCCTCAGGCTATTTATACACCTCAAAGAATGCTGAGAGGACCTTTTCCCTGATGGTGAACATGGGCCCAGGCCTGCTTTATCATGCCCCCTTACAAACCACTTTTATGAGGTAATCTCTCTGCTGTGCTCACTCCCTGCGAAGGCTCCAGGCTACCATGGCCCTCCCTCCATAACATTCTTAAGGTCAGAACAATGGCAAGACGGGCCCAGTGGTGTTAATAATACCTTTCATTCTGACAGAAAAAGACATAAAAGAGGCAGTGGAGTGTTTTGGAAAACACACCAGCTGTAGAAGGAGGCCGGGGTTCAAGACCAGACCTGGGCAAGCTGTGTGACCTAGGACAAGTCATTTCAACTATATCACTAGTGAGATGGGATTGAATGATGTCCACGTGATTTCTGTCATACTCTTCAGCTCTAATAGCCTTTGATTTGTGAATCTCTGCCTCTATCACCCTGTGACCAAGTCACTCTACCTCTTTGAAACCTTAGTTTCCTCACCAAGAAAATGAGGTGAATAGATGACATCTAAGATCCTTTCCAATTCTAAATTCATGTTCTATAACTTGGGGAAAGGGGGGAGTACAGGGAAGAAAAAGGTTCTATGTATAGCATAAAGAGAAATAGGAACTATTTATATAGGTGTCAAAATAGTTATATAGGTGTCAAAATGCAAATTCACCAAACATTTATTAAGTACTAATCTACAGGGGACATTGTCCAAGGCAATGGGAATGCAAAGAAAAAGAAATAGTCCTTGCTCTCAGGGGGCTTTCATAGAGGCATGTAGAAATGCAAGACAGTTTAATGAGAGAGCGAGAGTACTAACAATTGAGGGCATAAATGTGTATCCACTGGTACATAAAATCTAACATGCAATGTGTCTATCAATTTGCATATAATTACATGTGAATACACATACAGGATGGTCCATTTAAAAAAAAATATGCCACTTGAAAGTAATGTGGTTTTAAATTAGTGTGATTTTCTTTAAATGGTTTCCTGTATGTCCAGATGTGTTTAAACATATATACATGCAAATCAATCTACACAAATTATATAGCAGACTGTGAGTTCTTTGATGAAAGGATGGTGTCCTCTTTATCTCTATGTCTTTCAATACAATGAGTAGCATGAGGCAACCACTTGGTAAAGCTTGCTATGGCTAGAACATCTGGTTTGTAAGGGACAAGAAGGGCCTGACACCTTCACAATTAATTTGGACATCCCCAGATGATGCCAAGGTAGAATGGATACCAGCATTGGATGGGAACAGCCACCAATGTGAGTACCTTCACCTTTCTCTCTTTACTTCCCCATACTCAGCCTGTCCAGACTCCATTAGGGTGGTTGGGTCATCAGAAGGGCCCCTTCTCCTTCAACCTTCTTACCAATGCCTTCTCCCCTTTCCCACTTCTGGCTAAACACTTATGCCCCATCCCTACCACTACAGCAAAGAATGCAGAATGCCTGCTCCATTCAGTGTCTCGAGCCCCTTTTCACTTTTCAATGATTGTGGGCCGGGCCCCTTCAGTCCCCTACCCTGCAGAGTAGACACGGCAGCTTGGATGAGCTAAGATCTACCAACCAGAATTATGCTGGTAATGTGAAGGAACACAAGGCCTTATTATTTACCCTACTGATAGCCTCCCTCAGCTTCCCAGGCAAAGTCAAATAACCTGCCAATAGACTCTAAGGACTCTTGGGCCTTACCATCACTGAGGCTTAGGGTTTCTGGTCCTTTCCATCTGACCTGAGACTGAACTCTCATATATATGTTGTCTCCCCCAATTAAAGTGTGAGCTCTGTAATAGCAAGAACTGTTTTATTTTTTTCCTTTGTATCCCTAGTATTTAGCACAATGTTTGGTACAAAATGTTTAATAAGTGCTTTTTCATTTACTCATTCATTCACTCATTGATTAATTGATTGATTGATTGATTCATTCATTCATTCTGGCCTTTGTCCAGAAGGCCAAAAATGGAGTTGCTGATCATTTGGCTCACTCAATCATTCAGTATCAGGAGGTGATCCTTGGAGCAAAGCAGAAAGGGTTGGGGGAAATCACATGATGATAAAACTGAAGATCAGCCTTGAGGTCGTGTGTTATGGAAAAAGTCTTAGCCATGGAGTTCAGGAGACATGGGTTCATTTGAATCCCATATCCAACAATGAAGAGCTATGGAGAAAGTTCATTGGATCTCTCTAAGTTTCAGCTTCCATGTGAGTAAAAAAAGGCGATGGCAATCTTCACTCTGCCACCCACCTCCAAGTGCTAAAGAAACCAGAATTTCTGATTCGGAGAAGCTACCCATCACCTGACCTAGACCAATTTCTCAGCAGCCAATAAAGACCGTCAAAGACAAAAGTCAAAGAAACAGGTCTGGATCTTCTCCTTGCTGGCCTAGTGAGCACCGGCAGGACCCCCAGCAGGCTCACAGGGGCATGGGTCTAGAACTTGAAGGAACTCAGAGGACTTCTAGTCTCTTCATTTTACAAATGAGGACAGTGAGGCCTGAGGAGGTTGTGACTGTTGTCACGGATATAGTAAGGTACATACATAAGTATGGTAAGTGGGATTTGAACTCAGGTACTTTGACTTAAGGGCTGATGTAGATGGACTCCTCGTGGCTGCAAAATGTAAAGTCACAAGTTTGTCATTGACTCCTCTTTTATCTTCCTTGACTTTTCTGGGCACGTTTTGCTTTCCTTTTTTGGGAAGTATTTTTGGCAGTTTTTAGAGTTCTACTCAGAGTGCACAGAGCTGGGATGAGGCCCTCCACTACCCCAATAAAAGAGGACAAATACAAACTCTCATTCCCAGATTTCTTCACTCAGACAAATCCCCTTTGAGACTCTCTCCTCTTCTTTAATGTGACATCTGTGTCTCTGACTAGAAATTCCTTCCTATGTTCATCACCTGTTTTGGCCCTTTGTAGAAGGTGTGAAGCAATAGCAGAAACAAGAGATTGACACTCAGTCTAGTCAACCATAGCAGCACAGACCAAATAAAGAGAGATGAGGTAAGAGGGAGGGGGAGATCCTGACAGATTTGAAGCCAGATGGCACCTTTCAATTTTTTTTTCACTGTAGCACAGTATTGTTACTAAACCACCAGATGAATATATGGGTGGCAGCTCACGAAAAGACCCAATTGTTACCATGGAAATGAACCTGAGATTGGTGGGCCAAGGACCCCCTGCCCCTAGATGTGAATTTAGGAGCGGGTACTCCCTAGCATGGAATTTGGGAATACAGAACCAGTTATCTCTTGTTTCTCAAGACTTGGTAATTCCACAATTACTATATGAACAAGTATATTTAGAGTGGGGCTAAGGGCAGGTCTAGTTTGGGTCCCATGCCAAGGTCTCTTTGTGAAGTAAGCTGTGATGCTTGAAGAATAGATGGCCTAATCTGGGCAGGACTCTCTGCAGAAGTATCAATTTGAAGAGTGAAAGGCCAAAAAAACAAGTGGTGGGGCATGTGAGTAAAAACTTGGTTATCTCAAGGTAACAAGTCAGTGGGACCTGGATTAAGAGTATTCCCAGAATCTGGTAGTATAGATCAGCAAGATGGTAGAATCAGAAACCAAAAGGAAAATCTAATGTGTACATTCTAAGTTCAGAAAAGAGTTTAAGAAACCTGGCATCCAAATGGTATCGAGCTCATGCAAGAAAGAAATGACCAATTTAATTCACTGAAATGTGACCCTGTTGATGTCCTTTTTGAGCTCTAGTAATTGGGGGCTGGGGGAGGAACTGATCCCCTTCGATTTTCTGCAGGATGTATAGCTGTGAACAGCTCCTGGCTTCTGCTAGTACTTCCTGCATTGGAAACAGCTGTGTTCATTCAGCACCAGACCATCAAGGATAGGGCCAAAGTATGTTGAACCTATTTATCTAGCCTATGATGGCTCCTTAGCTGCTTATTTTCTTATGGCTGGATTAATTCAAAGGGTTTTAAGACCATATTATCTGAGGAAGATGAAGATGTAGAAAAGAGGATAATTTTGGGCAAATGACTCTACTTTGCTGTGCCTCAGTTTCTTCATCTGTAAAATGAAGGGGTTAGGCTAGATCAGGGGTTATCAGTGTTGTGCTGGTAAATTTTTAATAACGGGCTCTCCAGGAAAAAAAATGTATGCATGACACACTTTAAAATTTAATCTGCTTTATTAGCATTTTCTCCATCACATTCTTAAGTTTGGATAATCAAAACAAAACAATAAATCAGCCCTGATTTGTAGCGTTTACAGATTTGTAAGTTGTAAATGCTCACACTAGAAATCTAACAATCTAGCCAGTTCAAGCTGGCTTCTGCACACCCCTGGTTCTTATCTTTTTTGTGTGTCATGGACTCCTTTGGTGAAACCCGTGATTCACTTCCCAGAATCATGTTTTTAAATGCCTAAATTTAAATGTATAGGATTTCAAAGGAAACCAATTGCATTGAATAGTCATCAAATTAAAAAAAGAGTTCACAGATTCCAAGGTGAGAACCCTCAGACTAGGTGATCTCTAAAGCCCCCTCCAGTTCTAAGCCCTGTAATACTGTGATCCTATGAAGTCAATGGATTATGAGCTCTAGATGGTGAGGGTAAAATGAACTGAGGCTATACCAGAGAACCAGGAACAATGACCAGGTAAGAGCACAGGTGAGATTTACAAAACCAGACAGGATAATGGGAACTCTGGGCAGGTAGCAATTTGCTTAGATCAGGCTGCATAGCTGAAGCATGGCTCTCAATGTGATTTGAGCTTAAGGAGATATGATATCTAGCTAGGTAGCACAATGGATAGAATGCAGAGCCTAGTGTCAGGAAGACTCGTCTTCCTGAGTTCAAATCTAGCCTCAGACAATTACTAGCTGTGTGACCCTGAGCAAGTCACTTAACACTGTTTGCCTCAGTTTTCTCATCTGTAAAATGAGCCAGAGAAGGAAAACGCAAACCACTCCAGTGTCTTTGCTAAGAAAACCCTGAATGGGGTTACAAAGAGTTGGACACAGCTGAAACTGAACAAGACATGATAAGAGTGTTGACTAAATGATGTTCAAGTTTACACCCTCACTGGTTTGACTGAGTCAGAAGGGAACATGGAAACCCTAGTCTGAGAGCACATTGGCACCTCAGAGCAGGATATGGTGAGGACCACAAGCACTGGATTGCTCTGGACCGTTGTTTTGCCATTACCCTTGATATCCTGCTTCCTGATCCCATGAAGACTTCCTTGCTTGAAATCACTGCTTTAGGCTCTAGACTTGAAACCTGGATGTCTGCCCTTTGTATCATGGTGCTCCTTCTGGTTCCTGACATGTTCTGACCTCTGCTTAGCTTGCTTAGATCCTATCCTCTTCCTAAGAGAAGGAATTTTTAGTCCAGCCCTTCTTCCACCCCTAACTCTGGGGGTGATGTGAAATTGAAATCTTTGGGAACAGGAATGTTATTATAGGGTCAAAGAACTTCTGGGGTGGAAGAAAAGACCCAAAACAAAACAATGCAGGTGTCATTGGGTCCAACATCTAGTCCAACCTACCACTGACACAAATTGTATTCTTTATTCTCTATTGTATTCTCTAAGTGATCATCTAACGTTTGCTTGGAGATACCAGTTAGGGGAGCCCATTACATCTTAAGGTAGCCCATTCCACTTCTAGATAGGCTTGATTATTAGTAAGTTTTTCTCATATGAGGCCTAGATTTGCCCTTTTACAAGTCCCAATGCTCCTAATTCTCATGGGAAAATTCATTTCTGAGAGGGCTGGTCACAGTTAATAATGTTGTTGATATCTGTGGAAGGGAGTATTTACAATGGGAAGCACCATGTCCTACAGACAGAACTAACCAGCCCCATACATACTTTGTTCATTTTCATGAAACCCCCAAAGAAAATTTTAGCCTGAAATCTCTATGAGGGCAGGAAATGAGCCCTGAACTTTTTTATTTCCCTCAATGCCAAGTACACTACTCTGCATTCAGTTACTTAATAAATTTCTGTAAAAATGAACTAAAAATTGGATTGAAATCAAATGAGAGATTACTCTGGTTTTTAGATCACCCTTTGGTTTAGCCAATTAGCTGGTGAATAGCCAAACAGAGACTAGGGTGCCCTTGTGTGTTCAGAAGTAGCTGTGTGAGTGAATGCACATTGGAGTCACAAAGAAGGAGGCACAAGAGGCCAGGGGGCTGAGCCAATACATTTCATCACCACCTAAGTAAATTAGCTCACCCTTGTTTCTGAATATAGAACACCATGAGCAGAAATGCAATGATATACACTGCCATGCAGAATGGAATCGAAACATGAGGCCATATGAAGAGTCCTGGAAAATATCTTTTCCACAATTCCTCAAAACATCTTTTATAGTAATACCCCATGTTAAAATTAACACAGGAGGGAAAAAAAAAACCATGAAAGTTGTTCCTGTTCAGAAATGCCATTTTTTCCCTTCCTTTCTAGATCTGTTTGTACAAGGGAAAGAATGAACATGTTTTAGAGGTTCAAATAAAGATGGAAAAATCTCACCTTTGCTTGAGAAGGAAAAAAAAACACTAACAAAACCTCTAAAATTTTCAAACTTCTCTATCCTATTCCTACAACAAAGAAGAAAAATGTGCCCATACTATAAACAAGGCAGAGTCAAAGAACCATGTAGTTTAAAATCAATAATTGCTGTATTGGATAAGCAAGATAATGCTAAACTTCCAAGTTCACTTATGTTTAAATTTACTAATCTGTGGTAGAAGATGTCACTAAGTCTCCTACTTGAAAGGACTGCTGAATGCCATCAGGCAAATTATAAATTTATTGATTCAGTAGTGTCTGGCCCTTAATTGTCCAAAAGACCATATTGTCTGTGGGGTTTTCTTGGCAAAGATATTAGAGCGGTTGCCATTTCCTTCTGCAGTGGATTAAGGCAAACACAGTTTAAGTGACTTGCCTAGGGTCACACAGCTAGTAAGTATCTGAGGACCAGATCTGAACTCAGGTCTTCCTGACTGCAGGCCCAGTGCTCTATCCACTGAGCTACCTACTTGCCTGGAAAATTGTAAATTAGAAAATCCTTTCTCTTTGAAAACTCTTCAGATTTAATCATGACAGATAGTAAAATATTTATAACCAGGGTCTCTGATTTCCTCCAAAGCCATAAGAAGGATCTCAGAATCGGGAAAAACCTCAGAGGTCACTGAATCTCTCTTGTATTTGAGCAACAATGCCCTCAGCTATATCCAGCTTCTGCTTATAAACTTCCAGTAATGGGGTAAGTCTCTACCCTCCAAGCAACCCCTTCCACTTTTGAACACCTCTAATTGTTAGGAAAATTTTCCTTGTGTCAGCATAAAATCTGTCTCTCTACAGATTAGCATCTTGACGTTAAAGACCTCAGAACAGGAAGAAACCTCAGACACCAGCTAATCTGACCCTCTCATTTTACAGATGAGGGAAATGAAGTGACTCTCCCAAGGTCATTCACTAAGAAGTCAGAGAGGTGAGATTTTTTTCAAGTATTTTTTTTCTTGATTGTCAAACATTTTCTTCCCTCCTTCTTCTCTCCATCTACTGAAAAAAAAAAAAAAAAACAGGAAAAAATGTGGAATCCCTGTACCAGATATACACAGTCAAGAAAAGTATATTCCTATATTGGTCAGGATCAAAAATACATTTCTTATTCTGCATATTATTTCATCATCTCTCTGTCAGGAGGAGGGAAGGATTCTCCTTTACCAATATTCTGTAATTCAAATTCTAAAATCATAATTTTCAGTCTTCCAAAATTGTCTTTTTTTTGGTAAAATTAATGCAATAACTTATTTTTCTGGTCCTGCTTGCTTCCACCTGCATCAGTTCATACAAATCTTTCCACATCTCTATGAAGCTATCTCTTTTCCTCATTTCTTTTGGTATAATAATATTCCATTAAACATTTGCAAATCACATTTTACTCAGTCATTCCAATTAATGGGCATGCCCTTAGTTTCCAGTTTATCTTTTTGCCACAAGAAAAAAAGAGCTGCTATAAATATATGGTACATATGGGACTTTTTCCTAATTCTTTGGTTTCTTTATATTATAAACCTAGCAATGGCAAAATTGGGTCAAAGGCCATGGGCTCTTTAGTAACTGTATAATTCCATAATTGCTTTCTACTATGTCGAACCCATCCATAGCTCCACTAACAGTACATCAATGAACCTGTTCTCCCAAAGCCCCTCCAATCTTTGATGTTTTCTTTTTTTAGTCATCTTTGCCAATGTATCAGGTAGGAGGTGTAACCTCAGAATGGCTTTAATTTGAGTTTCTCTAATTATTAGTGATACGCAGTATTTTTTTTCATACGGCTATAGACAGCCTGTGTTTCTTTCCTCGAGAATTTCCTATTTATCTCCTTAGATCATTTATCGCTGGGGCATGGCTCTCATTCCTATGTCAGTTCCTTATATATCAGAGATGTGATTCAAATTCAGCTTCTGTGTCTGAAATGCAACGTTCTTTCTCTTTAGTATCCATTTTGCCTCTCACCCAATCAATTGCCGCTCTACAGAACCTTCTGAGGGCAAGTAGGATACATTTAATGCTTTCATATGCTTGATGAGGGCTATTGTATTCCCTTAAGTTCTTCCTCCTCTAGGATAAACATTCCTGATTCCTTCAAGTGCTCTTTATAAGGCATGGTTTCCAGGCTCTTCCCTTCCTCCATTAACTGGCTATGAAGACTGAAAACCCTAAACCATCATAGCAGATAGGATGGTAAAATGGAAAACAAGGGACCGATGGGGCTAAAGATAAGTCGGTGGCATTTCGGTCCCAGAGTAGGGAAAAAACAAAGCATTTTGTATTTAAAATGAGTCAGGAACAACCCACATAACATTGACCCGACCAATGATGTTTTACAATAACCCATTATACGTCATTAACAAATTACAATGAAACCTCGGAAAAACGTCACAAATGCCTGCAGGGTCTCCTTTTATTCCATCTCCTGAGATATACTTTGGATGGTCATGGCCATGACACATGCTAGCACTTAAGCCCCAGTGGCATGAGCTTCCAGAGTGCTGGGCTGTTCATTTCCTTGTTTATTCTATTGTTTTCTTTGCAACTTACTGTCCTCGTAACCTTATTTTTTCTAAAGTTGTATTTTATAGAAAAAAATTAACATTTGTCATAGTTTGCCTATTTTATACTATAGACGTGTGTGTGTGTGTGTGTGTGTGTGTGTGTTTTGAGGTTATGGAGAAAATTTTACAGGGATCAGCATGGAGATGATTGGGAGATAAGGTGGTAGGGGTACATTAGCAATGTACTTTCATAAGAGCTAGATCAGAGAGGTATGCTGCGGATGACTTTATATATAATACTACCTGTGATTTCTAGGTAAAAGAGCTAAGTAGTTTTCAGTAAGTTTGTATCATACACACAAATTATGGATGTGAAAACACTAGCCTTTGCTTTATCTACCTCAAGAAAATGGCTGCCTTGGCCTTCCACAAGTTCCTTTTTAGGTACGTGTCACAGTGCACTAGTTAAACCTGTCATTTCTCCTGCATCCACACTGTGTTTTAGAGAAATGTGTTGGCTAGAAATCTGACCCTGAAGGGACCCTACAATCCACGTCCCAAGGACAGGCAAAGGTCAGTCTGATGCATTTTTGGCTTTCAGCCATGACCTCCTGACATAGCGACTGCTTTCCTCACTCAGTTATAAGGCCAGCTTTCTGTATCCAAGATCCTAGCTGATGGAGCCAGCTAATGCAGCCGGTTGAAATGCGAGTGTCAACAGGCTTTGATTGGCGCTCCTGCTCTCCCTTGGAAATAGCATTAGTTCAGACAGGAGGCTCCAGATAAATCATTAGCTTACTGTGAGCTGCAGAATGAGGACTCCCACTTGTAAGTAAGCCTTGGGCTTGGGCTCTGCCTGCCTCCCAAAGATGTGAGGTGATTTGGGATAACGAGACTGTGACACCACTCTTTACCCTGGCAGTGTTGACATGCAGCACCCAGGACAACACAATGGGCCTGAGATCCCAACACAGAGGGTTACTGAGCAAACCCTTTTCACTTCTCTGACATAATATGCCATGTCAGAGTGGTAGAACAGAGCATTTGTTGGAGTAAACCCCTAACTCCCCCCTCCCCTGCTGCCGGATCATCAGGAAATGAAGATCTTCCCAGGTTAAGCCCTCGATGAAATCCAGCGCATATATCACGACAGTTTCATCTGCCTGAGACTGAATGCTCGACAACAGTTAGAAGTTCTGAAAGAGTTAGAGTCCAAGGTAATAGTGTTTTCTTCTAGGGCTCTGCATTTGAGGGTGCCATGGCTGGGGGAGGAAGGAAGGAACTAAGTAATACCCTATCCATGAGTGGTTTTCAAAATGCTTCCTTCTTCCTAGCAAATTGGTAGATGTGCAGATCTTTGCATTGGAGCCATCTTTCTCATCTTAGCAGAGGCACAGCTGGACACAGTCTCTCTGGCAGGCAAGGTAAAGCATCTCATTCTAAAACTGGTGGGGGCCATTGGCCATAATAATGATAAGGGCTAGCATTTAGATACTGCTTTGGGGTTTGCAAAATTTTGTGCTTAATGTTACCTCATTATGTCTTCAAAACAATGCTGTGAAGGAGGCTGTCAGATGGATGGTGTGGAGGATAGTGTTCCATCTAGAATCAGGAAGGCATGAGTTCAAATCCTGTCTCAGACACTAATTTACTGTGAGACACTTGGCAAATCACTTTACCTCTCAGTCTTAGGAGATATTTATAGCACTTATTTCCCAGGATTGTTGTGAGGATATTTGTTATTCAGTCATTTTCAGTTGTGTGGACTCTTCCTGACCCTATTTGGGGTTTTCTTGGCAAAGATAATGGAGAAGTTTGACATTTCCTTCTTCAGCTCATTTTGTAGGTGAGGAAACTGAGGCAAATAAGGTTAAGTGACTTGCCCAGGGTCACATATCTAGTGAGGATATAGTGAGTTAATACAGTCATTGTTGTTGTTTGTTATATGTACTCACTGAGAGACAGAATGCGTTAAAAGCTGGGATCACTTAGGCCACATACAACAAATGGGGCAAAGATTAGTCCTAGAACAAAACTCTGCAGGTGAAGAATGCCCTTAGTGTACTACAGCTTTTTCATTTCCCCCTTAAAAATACTCCCAATCAGCTCCATTCCTGCTTCTCCGCCCCTGCAACACACACAGTGGTACCTTACTGTGGTTTTTTCAGGGAAGAAAGGAAAGCTCATTCTCACTAAGGTGTTAAGGCCCTCATGCATTTTACTAATAGACATAGAATTTCAGAGTTGGAAGAGATCTTGGAACTTTAGAACCTATGGAGACCTTAGACTACAGAACAGAGAATGTTAGTGTATAGAATAATAGAGTTCAGAGGAATTTTATAATGTAACCGAACAAAGAATATCAACCTTGAAGAGGCTTAGAGAGAGCGTAATGTTTTGTCCTCGTTTTACCCTTAAGAATCAAGACTTTGAGAAGAAAAATGACTTCCCCAAGCTAACTCAGTGCTTTGATGAAAGATGAATCTCAAATAATAATCACTCACTCCTAGAACTTCAAATCCCCCAAGGGGATGGGGAGAAGAGAGATAGTGGAATTTCAGGTGGCACGCTGGAGATGAGCAGAAAAGGGGAGAAAGATATTTTCAGAACCCAAGACCTTGTTGGAACCCCTCAAATCACTCTAGGAGAGAATGTGATGCCTCTTACTCACAAAGCAGATCCTGAATGGTAAACACAATAAATATTTACTAAATAAATATGAAGATGTAGACAGAACCAAGGGTGCCATAGCTCTTACTACTGTCTCTAAAAAAAAATTTTATAGTCAAGCTACTCTGGGTAGTTTTCTCATTTCCAGAAAATGTTCAAAATAGCACCCTGCCAGGATCCAAATCTGACTAAATCTGTCTAACAGTCTTAGCAGAGCTTGGCTCAGTACCTCAGCCCACTCTCAGCAGTGCTTTTATTGGGCAAATCAAATCTATTTCAGAAATGAACACGAGGAGACTGGTGATCACCAGCTATTAATGCATTCTTCTTAAAGGCTCACATTATTTCAGGACACATCTTCTTAGATTTGGGGATCTAGAC
Organism: Vombatus ursinus; assembly: GCF_900497805.2. NCBI lineage: Eukaryota > Metazoa > Chordata > Mammalia > Diprotodontia > Vombatidae > Vombatus > Vombatus ursinus. The sequence goes on from NW_020954556.1 coordinate 61,680,648, forward strand.
CTAAAATATTAACAGGCCCGCCGCATCCAAATGATATTCCACACATCCACACATCCCTTTCGGCCTGCTTCTGTCAGAAAGCTGCCGAGCGTACAATTGCAGCACACAGCTAACCATATAATTGATAACTCCCTCGTCTATTCACTGTGGGAATCTGTCAGTTAAAGTCTAAAGACACATACACCACACCACACACTATGAAAATGAACTTAAATAAGTCTTCCTATGGACTGCAAAGGGTCTGTATGCACAACATTTGGCTGTTTTAATTGGATGGGGCCAGCGTACCAGTGCACACATGTATTTCAGCAGCTGCAGTGTGCCGTCGGGACAGTTGGGCTCATTCTGACAAGGCCTAGTTAGGGAAGAGGAAGTAGACTTTCCCTAGGTAATTGCTTAGAATCATGCTTTCAAAGGCAAGCTGATTCACATTTGCCTGTCTTTATTTCGCAAACAGACAAAGGTGGAACACAAATGAACAGCCTTTAGGCCGGTGCACCAGGGATGTCGTTTCTTCAAAGCAAGCTAGGAGAAGATGGAACACAAATTTGTCACCACCCTCACACACCTCCATCCCTTATCTCCCAACCAGAGAAGATATTTCTGAGGCCATATGCCAAGAGACCACCAATAAAATATATTGTATCTGAAATCCTGGCACTCAATGACTAGGGTTCCTACTGTCCTTAGAAATGTGAAATATGGATATCTGAGGCCCTATCTGAGAAGTGGTATGGTCCAACAGAAAGAGCACTGTGGCTGGAGTCAGGAGACTCAAGTTCTGGCTCTGGTGACTGAGTAAATCAGTACCTCAGTTTGCTCATTAGTAAAAACAAGATAAGAATGCTTGAGGTACTGCCCTCTGCAGATTGCTCAATTCAACAAATATTTATTAAGGACTTAAAATGTGTGAAGCAAGAGAGGCGGTCCAGTTGTAATAGATAGAGAGTTGGCTGGCCTCAGAATCGAGAAAACCTGGATGTAAATCCTTCCACTGACCAATAATGGCTGGGTGAGTCTGAGCAAGTAACCTGACTTCTTAATGCCCAAGGAACTTTCTACAACTACAAGAATGGTGGCAGTGGTAGAGAGAACGTGTTCACTTGGGATTCACGACATTAATGAAATCACAGCCATAATAAGAACAAAATAAATGCAAGGCACTGCTGACACAGAGATGCTTAAGGAACTTCCAAGTCTTACTAACCACAAGGCCAGCTCTCCACGTACTGAGTCACGACGACTCTTGGACACCAGTGATTCATACTAGCTATGTCACCCTAGCCAAGTCACTTCTCAGTCACCAAGATAACTCTCCAAGACTATGAAGTACAAAGAAGGCACTGAGCTGTAATGGGTCAGAGAGTTCCTTGTGCCAATGAAATTGTAGGCTCAGTCACTAATCTTTTCCCTATGAGGTTTCCAAGGGGAGGTATCCAGGATCGTTGCAAGGAAAGCATTTTTTAAACTATAAATTATTACAGGAAGATGAACTGTTTCTAGTGGTATTTCACAACATGGTTCTCCCTCACTGCAACCCTGGACACTTCCTCTGGTTCCCTGCCTCTGATACATGAGCCTTTGCCTCATCTTTCCTAGAACCAGGCCTCCACACTATTTCCTAGTCATCTCTTCACCTACACTCTGGACATCATACTCATCTCTGAATTGTAACCTTTGACTCATCCCTTCTGGGTCCCCTGGTTCCGACAGGTGACCTTCTTCCATTTCTTACCAGGAACTAGGCTTCTACACCACTTCCTGGCCATCTTCACACCATGTCATCCTGCACATACTTCACCCTGGACCTCACCCCCACTTCCAGTTCTCTTTTGTGTGTATGTGTTGTTTTCCTTCTTTGGAATTTAAGCTCCTTGAGGACAGAAAGAGGCCAGCATTGTCTTGGTATCCCCAGAACTAAGCACAGTACCTGGCATAGAGAAGATAATAAATGCTGTACCTATGTATCTCTGTCTCCCTACACTACCAGCCTCCCCTGCTGCCTTCCTATGGCACAGAACGACCCTAGGTTCTTGAAGACCATATCAGCTGAGTACAATATTTGGCTCAATCTACAAAGTTGGAAAGGCTTTAAATACAGATAGCAATGGATTCTATGCCTCTCTTAATGTAGCTTAAGATCATGCTAACTTCTGGCTGTCGTGTTACTCTGTTCATGCCAACTGAGCATATCATGCACTAAAAGCCTCAGGTTTTTTTTATTTGTTGGTTTGTTTTCATTTTTTTCTTTTTTCATATGGTTGAGGGAATTCCTTGTCTCAGAGGTCTTTAAGAAGAAGACTGATATGCATCTCTCTGGTTAGGTTCAGGCATTCCTAAAGGGGGTGGCAGATTTATGAGGAACCTTTGAAGATCTCTTCCAAACAGGGTTTTCTACAGTCCATTTTCAGTGCCTAAATGCTAGTTCTGCTTACAGAGTACAAAGTGAATTAATAATCTTGTAGTTATCTGGATAATTTGGTCAATTCAGTCACTGAAAAGAACTGGATTAGGACTTGGAAGGCCCGCGATCAATTCTTAGCTTTGTCTGTCCCTTACTAGTTGTGTGACCTTGGGATGGGTCATTTCACCCTAATTAGACTCATCTTCAAAATGTGAGAGTTGGTTTAGATGATATCTCAGGTTCCTTCTAGCTTAAAACTTTATGATTTTATCTAAGGTTTTACAGTAATTCACCAACATTGATCTCATTTCTTCATTATTTCCAAAATGTCACTTACGTTGTGTTTTTTAAGGGCACTACAACCTCAGAAGATAAGGTGGCCCTTCTCCTTGCCAGTGCTAATCCATCTCCTTGGCCCATGATCCTACCTCCTTTGGTCTTCTCTTCTCTTATTCCCTCTCTTGGTTTTTTGTTGTTTTTTTTTTTTTTTTAACAATTTTCAACTGCTCCTTATTAACTGGTTCCTTTCCTGCTACCTTCAAATATGTTCAGATTTCTCTGTCCTTAGGAAACTTTCACTCAATCCTATGATCCTCTAAAGCAGAGGTGCCAAATACCCTGCCCCAGGGCCACATGCAGCCCAAAACACTCCCAGTGAGCATAAACCAGATTAAAAGGTAATTGGGTAACATTTAACAATAAAAATACAATAAAACATAATGTTGATATGTGCTTTTCTAAGTCAATATGTGCCTGCAGGGACCCTTGTCTGCGGTTTAGTGGTCTTTTATTCTATTTGAGTTTGACACCACTGCTCTAGAAGAATCTAGGGAAAGGAGGTCTGTTTCCCCAGATGACAGTGATTCAGATTAGAGAATCCAACCACTCATTCTGTGAAATATTTGACTACTCCTTCCCTAGAGTCATGCTTTTCCTTTTGACTGTGGACAGGTTGTAGGGTTCACAAACAGCAGTGAGAGCTCTCCAATCTGCCTATTCTGGCCCATATATATGTGAGGTCTGCCAAAATGAAACATCAGAACAAACACTTGCTTTGCAGTTTTATAGGATCTAGAAATACCACTTATGGAAAAAAAAGGGGGGGGGGGAGGATAAACTAGCTCTTCCAAGATTCCCCAGGGGAAGCATCTGGATTAATATGTTGATGTCGGCATTAATTTTAGGGGAAACTTGATTCTTCCAACTTGGAAGTTATCATTACTTTGTTTCATTCGTGACTTAAATAAGGGTATATTACAGAATGTTAACCTGGTAGCTCCTCTGTGGTGGACAAGAAGAAAATAGTCAAAGAATTCTCATTGGAGTTAGAAAAAGAATGGGTTCCAAAATTGTCTTTTTTTGTTTTCGTTTTTAATATGAACTGGTCTTCTGAATCAATGGAGTCATTGGGAAGGATAACAATTACTCACATTTCATTAGCATGTATGTTTTACACAGTGCTTTCTACAATCTAAACGTGTAAATTATGTAATAAGTGGATTATTATCCCCTATTTAGAGAAAAGGAAACAGAGGATCAGAAAGAAGAAATTATTTAGGCATGGTCCTATAGCTGAGTCACACCTACAGCCTAGGTCCCACCTCTAATATTCTTTCTACTAAACTACAACTGTCTCTCTAAGATGCTGATATTGTAGGTAGGCACACCACAAGAATACACAACGACTCACACTAGCGGTGGTAAAGTCAAACATTGAACCAATGTGAGCCTGTCCTGTTCTTTTTCTGAAGCACACAACTTGGTTTTCAGAGCATAAACAGAGTTCATGGTATAAAGGTATAGGGTAAAGCTATATGAGTGTTTGCATCTGCATGGGAAAGGACCTGGGCACGACTTCATCCCCTGGGCTTAGTTTGTGGCTACACCACTCATCTAGAGATGGACACATGGGGAAACAAACAAACAAACAAACAATTTAGGGTGTAAAAAATGTGGGGGGAAGTCTGAACTCCCAGAACTGTTTGGTAATTATTAAGTAAAATAATTGTTAACCTGCTTCATAGACTAACCTTCAGAGATGAAAATTCCAGAAGTAAATTAGTCACTATAAGAAAAGATGAGGTCACTGACCAAGGGACTAAATCCCTTACCAAGATGAGTCAGTTAAAGAAAAGATTAAGCATAAGGGCATCAGTGAGCTGGGCTAACTCTGCGTCCCCCTGTCACCTAAAGAGCTTGGCATCAGGGCTTGAAAATTTCCTGCTAGGGAGATGAAAGAACTTAGCAGTAGTCAAGACATTTACAGAACAAGAGAGAGCAAGGCTTTCTGGCCTTTTCTAAAAGAAATAGCTAAAAGATAGTGGCAACACTCTAGCTGAGGACTTCAAATGAGCCAGAAGTTGGAGGCTGTGGCAAGGACAGTCAGGCAGTATCAATGGGGTCTATGTGTCTGACAGAGAGGTGTGAGACAGGGAGATGGAAAGAGTAGTGCCTGGCAACGTCCAGCGGGGTCCAATGCAGTCGAGTCCCCTGGAGATGACACTTCAGCAGAGCAAAACGTGGCACCAACCAACAGGGTAGTTAGCATGGAGCACAGCAGTGTTTGGCAGACTATGAGACCAATGGGAAAGAAGTTCATCTGAGAGACACTATGAGACCAGTGTCAAAGAGAGAAGCATGATCATGTTATCAGAAGGCATGTTTAAGACACCTTCAGGTTTACAGGTAGTGGAGCTGGCATGGGATCCCAGTTTTCTGGGATCTTATCTCAGAGCTTATCTCGCTATACTGCTGAAATTCACTTCACCAAGGAGAGGGGCTAAGGTAGAAAGAGGCACTTTGTAAAGCAAATTATAACTCCAAGGGTTGTAGTGAGGAAAGCACTCTATAAACTATTGAGTCTTGTAGATATTAGTACTGTTGTTGTTATTACATAGTAATATCACCTAGTAAATTTCCTCATTCCTTGTCAGAGCTTGGACAGTCCTATTTTCAGTGACCAATCCATCTACATCTCGTGAAGCAAATCTGTGACTCTGGTGGTATGGCTAGTGTGTCCTAGGATTATTTGAGAGTCGAAGGTTTTGAGAGTTAGAGCAGCACAATCAATTCTCATTTCAAAACTGCTTAAAGATGCAGATAGGAAAGAAGCAGGTGTGTTTTACAAGGTGATGGGTGAAAGTCATTTTCAATTAGAACCTTGCAAGGGGCCAGCAGTGGAAAAAACATCCGTCCACCTCTCTGGAGTCATGACAATGGTATCGATCAAGCTGCAGAGGGAAAGTGGGGGAAGGAGAATGTCAGGGTAGAAAGAGCCTTGACTAGGTTGTGGAAGCCCAGGTTTGCAGGCAAGCTTTACCACCTGGGTCATCCGGGCAAGTCACTTCTCTCTTCTTGGCTTTGGTATCCTCACATGTCCATAGAGGAGGTTCAGCTAGATTGTTCCTAACATCCCTTCCAGCTGCACAATTTAAGTTCTAAAGTTCTTTCTGGTTCTGTGTTCCATGTTCTAAGCCCCCTTCTGGTTCCATTTTTTATTTTCTGTTTAAAGGTTGCTTAAAACTTGGACATTCTATGTTCTAAGATACCTTCTATCTCAAATATTTTATGTTCTAAGGCCTCTGTCAGTAACAACATTCTGTTTTCTAGGTTCCAATGTCTCTCTTAGCTCTAACATTCTGTTTTAAGGTCTCCACCTGCTTGACCAGTCCATGTTTTAAGGTCGAGTATAGCTCAGACACTCTAGCTTTCCCAAAGCTGATTCCATAATGTAGTTGTGGCTAGTATAATGTATGACCGAGAGTTCTATAAAGCTAAATATAACCCATAGTAATCCAGGGCTTCATACCTACATTGAAGGCCCTTGTATGTGGAAGCAGGGCATACAAAGGAGTGATAAAAATGTAACTCTGCTCCCCAAAACCGATAACAACCACAAACCTTTCTGATCTCATCCTAAGCCTGTTTCAAACTGGATCCTTTGTTCTGATGATGGAGCTCAGTGAAATATACTGGGTTTAAGAAGTTCAATAGAAGATATATGATGATTAGACATGGAGCTAGAAGCACTGAGTTCAAATTCTAGTTCTAATTTCTACCTGTGAAATCTTAGTAAGTCCCTTCCCTTTTCATGCCTCGGTTTCCTTATCTGTACAACAAGGGGGATAGATTACATGATTTTTAAAATTTTGATCCCCTAAACTCTATATGATCTTGTGACTAATATATGGCGAAAGATAAAGTAAAGAGAGGAAAACCAGAGTGCCAGTCCTCAGGACCTTTTTGATTTTGGGCAAGGTCAGCAACCTCTTCGATTCACCCTCCTCATCTTTTAAATCAGAATGACAATACTCGCAGTACTTTCTTCACAAGGGTTGGAAGCCAGTCCTGACTCAGACCAATCCAATTTTACATCAGGTTCATAAATGGAACAAATCCAAACACTTAGAGAGCACCAAACAGCTGACAGAGAGAGGTTTAGCCATGGTCTGGAAAGGATACTCGGCAAAGATATGGTATGAATTAAGAGATTTTTCTGCCTCTGTGTTGGTCTACAGATCACAAGGGAAGAGCTCCTGACTCATTGGGCAACAATTTTTTTTTGTATTTAGGCCACCAGGGACTAAGATGAGGAAACCACAAGTTACTATTTGGTACCTCACTAACGCACTTACCATGTCTACTATACTTAACATGCATCATAGTTATTCATGTTTGAATCTTACCTCCATCCTAGGCTTGTAAAGAGTCTAAGGATGATGCCTTAACTAAACTGCATTTCCCATAGCTCTGAGCCATCTTCTGAATGATCACTAAATAAATGTTTGTTTAACTCAATATTCTCTTCGAGTATGCCTCAGCAACTAGGTAGCACTCTATATAAAGCCCTAGACTAGAAGTCAGTATGATCTGAGTTTAAATCTGACCTCAGACGCTGCTCACTAGCTGTGTGCTTCTGGGCAAGTCACTTAATTGTTCTCTGCCTCACTTTTCTCACACGTAAAATGGGATAATAATAGCACCTATCTCTAACAGTTGGATAAAACCAGATATTTGTACAGTGCTTGAAAAATCTTAAGGTGCTCTATAAGTTCTAGCTATTATTTTTAAATTTTAATTTATTTTGTTACAAGACAATATAATAATAATTATTATTATTATTAATATTATTATTTTACTTTGGCCAAAAGAGCAAGTACAAGCGTATATGTTTGTATGCACATTAGGCAGATATAGTACTAAAGTATAGTAAAAGCATATATAGGTACTAAGTACATGCACACATTTAGCATACGTGCACACACAGACACACACACACAAATGTGTATGTGAAACAAGATATATGTATGTGTACACACAATATAAATAAAGATTTCCACTGGTCCTTTATACTTTGGACCAAGAGGAGTCTCCTCTGTACCCAGAGAGGGTTCTGTTTAGGTGGGCGTGGGCCATTAGATTAGTAGCACAGACACCTCTTGATGCATTGCCTGAAGACATAAGGGATTTTAATCCTTGATCAGGGTTCTGTCCTCAAGTGTTAGCTTGAAGTTATTCAATTAAGATGTTTATTGATGTGATACTTAGCCCTCTCATATTTCATTATCTGTTCTAGAAGTTGGTTGTTCATTTAATGGCATTATTTTTGTGTCACATGGATATTAAAAATCATTTCCCTTAACCTGAGTGCATTTCAAACAAATGGTTTTGCTGTGATTTTCTTTTATTTTACCCTCATCAGACAGGAATCCAACTGAGTTTTTCTAGTATTATATAACTGAACTAATTAAGATGATAATTGGCATGGGAGGGGTCTAGATGTTTAGATTTAAAAAAAAATACAAGTGGAGAAAGGGTGAAAAGAGGAAGGAGAAGAATAAATTGGCTTTTGTGTGTGTTAAAACCAAAAGACCAACATAGCAGAATTGAAAGAGTGCTGGATGTGGAACCTGGGTTCGAATGTCATTTCTCTCATTTACTGCCTGTGCTGAATTTTTCTGGGCCTCAGTTTCCTCATCTAGACCCCTGAGTTCCCTTGAAGATCTGAATAAGCAATTCTGAGACACAGGAGAGTCTCAGTTCTGGTCAGGAAAGGAAACAGCAACCCCAGTTTACAGCCCCTGAAGCCCTCTTCTCCTATCTCCATCACTGTCCTTCCCTCTCCTTTCTTTAAGCGAGTCAGAAGGGGCCCCCAGGACACTTTTTCAAACAATACTTTCATTTACTAAGTCGGAGTTTTGGGGAGGGGGGAATTGCTCATAGAAAAATGTTGAAGGAGGAAGAGAGAGAAAAACTGGCTAAAGAATAAAGATACCTTCCTTGTTTGCTACTTATCAGACATACGGTATGATTCCAGATGTTTTCAGAAATGCCCTGTTTGCAGGCAGAAGTTTCCTTCGGGTGGCTAATTATTTAGCAGCTCCTTTGGTATTAAAACACCGGAGTTACACAGAGATATTTCCAGAATCATTCTATTTTTCTTTCTTTTATCACCTTCCTAGCCCTCTCCAGCTGCATCCACCAGGGAATGGAAGTGCCCGGCTGCCAACATGACAGCGCTGACTTCTGCAAAGTAGCTTAATTACTCATTACGAGATTCCATCAACAGAAGCTCCGGTCTGTAGTTTTGTAATAAGGGCCCTTATCTTTCCACAGATTCCTATGCCTCCAGAAAGGGGGATATGGTAGCACTTTCCCTATGGCCATGCCCACTTTTGAGGTAGGGGGATGTGCACAGCAAATGGTAGTGCCTGAATTTGATGTCATTAACAATGCTGACAGCTGTTTAATCCCACTGGAAACAACAGCTGAGTCCCAACTGCGGGAAAAAATAATTAACTCTTCAGTGCGTTTCACTGAAGGGATACTATGAATCAATTAAACGTTTCATGCCCTACCTGCAGTTTTTGTCAATTATTCAGCCATTGAGTTCCTAGTCTCTGGTGTTACTAACGTGACAGGCAGCCCTTACAGGTGAGAAGACTTGGTAAACTGAGAGAATAGATTTATCCAATGGGCCTGCTCTAAATCTGCTATTAATTAAAATTAAGGATCATTATTTTATGTTCCTGTATAAGGAATGTATGAAAAAGGAGCCCGGATGGCCCCTGCATTGCATAGAAGGAATGGAGAATATTGACTGACAAGGAGTTTTATAAGCTAGATGCATTTTCATTTTTAGTATGTGGCCTTCAGCCCTACTGAGTTTCAGTTTTCATGTAAGGTTAATGCAGTTGATGACTTCTGAACTCTGCTGTTCTGTGTCCTAATGCTCCTTCTAGCTCTGACATTCTGTGTTCTGTGTTCTAAAGACTAGTTTTATCTTTGGCAATCTAGGCTCTAGATTCTGACATTCTTTCTGGATCTGACATGCTTTGATTCTTTGACTTTAATGGAATACTTAGATACCTGCCAATGAGAAAAGATCTGCTGCTTTTTCATACTCCTCTCACCTGCAAATTATTGGCAACCCGGACTTTATCTTTATGACTTCACTGCCTGATACTCTTCTGCTGTGTCAATTTCTTCTGCTTTTAATTTATAAAATATTATGGATATAAATAATGTCTGATTAAGAGTGTCCTTTGCTGTGTGCAGCATTCATTTCACAGCTCGGGTCTAATAAAGCACAATTGGAGTTTTCCCATTAATTTCTAATGAGAGACTTTAAGCAGATGTCTTCAGTGTCCAATGCTTGAAACAGCAACAGCACATGAATGCAAATGTGTCTCTTTGTGTGGTGGTACTTCCCTATGAGGCAGCTGCCTCTGGGGTCTGGAGGCTCTCTTAGGATAAAGACACCACCCCAACACATCTCCTTGCATATGCTGCCGCATGCGGAAAGAGGCCTGTAATCAATGGAGCTCAGAGGAGGCCTAGATTTTTGCACTTCTGCATTCACGTCAGGGCAGCAGGCAGAGAAAACTCCTGTCCCCCGCATAAGTGTGCCACACTTGAACAGAATGGGGCAGAAAGGCTGTTATGCGCAGTAACTGATTAGAGAATCTTAGAGATCATGCCGTCTACCTCCCTCATTTTTTATGCATTTCCTCAAAAGAAATGGGCACCCAGAAAGGTTGTATCCCCAGTGCTTCAACATAGGAGGCACTTAATGAATGTTGGTTGACTGTATGTACCTGTATATTGTTGTTTTCTCCCCAGTTAGAATTTAAGGTTTTTGAGGGTGGGGTTTTTTCTTTGTGTAGCATCCACTTTGGGCTTACTCTCCCAACTCCAAGGAGTACTGTTCAGCTGGGAATGACTACTCCTCCCCTCAGGGTTCTAGCTGGTATGTGGCACTGCTGTGTTTCTCCTACTCCAATATTGGTGATATCATCCCACTGTGTATCAAGTTATGCCATGCTACAAGTTTCAAGAGTTTAGTTTAAGCAAAGGTCATGAAAAGACTGCACTGGAAGCCAGAAGCCCAGCTTTGCCACTAATTTTCTTTGTGACCAAGGGCAAGGTACTTTGAGATTCATTTCCCTCATCTCTAAATTGTGGGTAGTAATAGCACACTTTTTTTTTTAGTGCTTTAAGATTTGAAAAATACTTTCTTTTCCCTCTAGAGCCCCATGATATATGTAATATGAACACAGGAATAGGGCCGAGCTCTCTGACTTCTTGTTACAGAGGAAATTCACATTCACGTGATGGAATTTCTGTGACCAGTGTGGATCAGTAGTCTCCTTGGCAGCTTATAGTAGGAAAGAGTAGCTCAGAGCAGTGAAAGAGAGAAAGAGAAAGAGAGAAAGAGAGAGAGAGGAAAGGGAAGAGGGAGAGGGAAGGGAAGAGAGAAAGAGAGAGAGAGAGAGAGGTGCAGAGAATGAACCTAGGTTATGAGCTTTGTAATAACTTTGGAAAAGGGTTTGGGGGCAAAGATACATACAGAATAGATGTGAGGTAACCTCAGAGGGTGAGGCATTAGAAGCAGGGAGAGGAACCAAGAACAGCCTCCTGCAGAAGGCAGTTCTTGAGCTGTTGCTTAAAGGAAGCCAGAGATTCTATGAAGTGGAGGTGACGAGGGAGACATTTCAGGCATGGGGGACAGAGTGCAAAGGTGTGGAGGGGAAATGGTGTCCTTTGTAAGCAGCAGCGAGTAGGCCCCAATGGCTGCACTGTTCATGGGGGGGAGTCATTTGTGAGAAGACTCTCAAGTTAGGAAGGGACCAGGTTGTGAGGAGTTTTAAATGCCAGACAGAGCATTTTATATTTGATGACTGAGGTAACAGGTACCTCAATGAGCCTTTCCAGCTCTAAATCTATGATCCTGAATCTCCAGACTAGGTTGTTGTCAGACACCTCTACTATGCAGAGAAGCTGAAGGTAGGGCTGGAGGGAAAACAGCCTCGGCTCTAAGAGCTGGCCTTTTCGTGCCACCATTTTACCCTGTCTGTGGTTTATCTGTATAGAGCTGTTTCCATGTTGTCTCCTCTGTTAGACTTGAGAGCTCCCTGACAGCAAGGACTTTCTGTTGCCTTTCTTTGTCTCCTCAGTCCTTAGCCTGACACATAGTAGGCACTTAATAAATGTTTATTGACTGACTGATGGGATAGTACATGGAAAGCCCACAAAGGAGCCTAGGAGTGAGGTCGTCCAGCCCTCCGTCATGCCCTGTCCTCTCACTTGGCCTCCCAATTTCCTCTTCTGTTAAATGAGAAGACTTGATTAGAAGAGCCCTGAGCTTCCTTCCAGCTCTGAAATGATGACTATCACAGAATAACAGGATTTAAGTCTTACTGGTAGTGAAGAGAAGAAAGCAAGGTATGTAAATATATACTTATTATTATTCTAAATATGAACTACTAAAATAAAGAGAGGTAGTATGATACAGAGAGGGAAAACTTCTGGTTTGGGAGTCAGAAACCCTGGGTTCCATTGTAATCTCTGAGTCTGGGTGGGTGTGCTGTTTTGGACAAATTACTTAGTTTCTCTGGCCTCAGTTGCTGTATCTGTAAAAAGAGAAGGCAGGGATACTAGTGCTCTAGACTGTTCATTTTGTGAATACTATGGAAATGAATTTTTATAGCAGTCAAACAACAAGCACCTACTGTGTTCCAAAGGCAGTGGGTGAAAAGAGGCAAAAACAAATGATTGTTGATAAATCAAAATAAATTAATAAAAAAAAATAAAGTTCTATTTCCAAAAAAAAAAAGAAAGAAAAAAAGAAAAGAAAAGAGGCAAAAATGAAACTTTTCCTGCCTTCAAGATTACATTATATTAGGAGAAACAATATGTATACACATAGGTAGACTCAAAATAGATAACAAAGTAAATATATGCAAAGATGCCCAAGTGACTTTCCTAAGACACAGTTCTGACAATGTTGCCATCTTATTCTCTGCACATGGTACAGTGAATAGAACACTGGGCCCAGAGTCAGGAAGACCAAAGTTCAAATCTGGCCTCAGACACTTACTAGCTGCGTAAGTCACTTAGCCTGTCTACCTCAGTTTCCCCAGCTGTAAAATGGGGATATTAATAGCACCTCCCTTGAGTTGTGAGGACCAAATGAGATGTTTGTAAAAAGCACCTACCACAGGGCCTGGCACATAGGGGCTACTTAATAAATGCTTGTTCTCTCTATTCTCTCACAGGACCTGGCTCCCTGTTACTTCTAGGATCAGATGTAAACAGTTTGGCATTTAAAGCTATTCCGAGCCTGGCCCAAACTAACCCTTGCAATCTTATGGCACATTACTCCCTTTTGCGCACACTCTCGAACCCTCCAAAATGGACTTCCTACTGTTCCTCCTATGGGGCACCCTCTTCTCTCTCACCTCATCTCTTGGTTTTGGCTGTTTCCCATGTTTACAAGGCACTCCCTCTTCACCTCTGTCTGAGAATCCCTGATTTCTTTCAGGGCTCAGCCATAGCTCCATCTTCTAGATTAGGAGTTCTTAATCTGTGGTCTGTGTTCTTTTTATTTTTTTTAATATTATAATAACTACATTTCCATTCTAATATTATCTATATTATTTTCTGCATTTAAAAACATTAATCTGATCTTGCCTTGGACAAGTCATTCATTTTTTCTTAGCCTCTCCTCCTCAGTAAAATGGGGATAATAATAATACCTCCCTCCCAAAGTAGTTGTAAGGATTCATAAAATGCTTTGCAAACCATAAATTTTCCTCCTAGCCCAGTTCCTGACCTTCCTGACTGCTAAACCTTGGCGTTCTCTTCTGGCTAATCTTGAGATTTCCCTCACAGCAGGAGGCCTCCTCAACCTAAAACAAGAGCTTACCATTAAGGCAGTCTGCTCACTTATACATTCCTCAGAAATGCCCATACCCCCTTCTCCTATTGGGCAGTTCCTCCTAGTGTCTCCATTATGTAGAAGGGCTCATATTGGCCCTGTTCCTGACTTTCTGGACTTCTAAATCACCACCACCATCTTCTTTTTCAGCTCTCTTTTGTGTGTTATCTTCCCCAGTTAGAATGTAAGCTCCTTAAGGGCAGAGATTATCTTTCTTTTTGTTTGTAAGAACTGATTAAATGCCAGATTGATTGATAAATATTTGGCAAAGGGGAGGGGAAAGCACTAGCAGCTAGGGAGACCTTAGGTAAAGCTTCTTGTTAGAGATTTTGCTTTTGAAATGAGATCTTCAGGAAATTCGGGGTTTCCCTGGGAGTCACAGATAAGAAGGGAGTGAATTCCAGGTATGGGGAGCAGTTTATGCCAAGCTCTGAGATAGGAGATGGAATGTTGTATGTGACAAAGAGCAAAATACCAATTTGGCTCAGCCACAGAGTGTGGGGAGGGGAATAATGGGAAATAAACCTGGAAAGGACAGAGCCAGATTGCCAAGTGCTGTATGTGCCAAACAGAAGAGTTCATGTTTGATCCTATAGTGATAGAGAACCATAGAAGTGCAGTAATGACAAACTCTGACCTTTGCTTTAGGAATATCACTCTGGCAGCTCTGTGGAGGGATGGATTGGAGAAGATAGATAGATCGGAGGCACGGAGTCCAATGAGGAGGCTATTTCAATAGTCCTGGTTATGATGGTATGAGTGAAGAGAAGGGGACAGATGTGGACAGTTGTGAGAGATGATGAGGAAGCAGAATCAAAGAGACATGGCAACTGAATGACTATGTGGTATGAGGAAGAGTGAAGAGTCAAGGGTTATCCTAAAGTTGTAAACCTAGATGAAAGGTTCCCAGCTCTTTATATAAATAGCAAAGTCCAGAAGACTGCTGGGTTCTACTTGAACGATAATGCATTCTTTGTTGAGCCTGGTGAATCTGAGATAAAATGCCCAATTGAGTCAGTTAGTGATGTGGGACTGGGCCTCAGAAGATCATCTTTAATGGCTTAAAACAGCACTAAAACCTTCGGAATATCCAGTACTGATCTTTTAAGTGGTAACTAAAATCCCACCTTCCACAGGAAGCCTTCCCCAATCCTTCTTAATACTAGAGCCTCCCCTTTGTTAATTATTTCCTATTTATTCTCTATATAGCTTGCTTTGTATATAGTTGTTTACATGTTGTCTCCTCCACCAGACTGTAAGTTCCATGAAGGCAGCGGCTGTCCTTTGCCTCTTTTTGTCTCCCCAGTGCTTGGCACAGTGACTGGCAATGTTAGATACTTAATATTTACTGATTGATTGGGAGTCCTATGATAGAGACTATAAGTGAACCTATGGGAGTTAGACACCACAGTATTGGTCTTGGAGTCAGGAAGAACCAAGTTGGACCCTTACCAGCTCTGTGACCCTTGGCAAGTTACAACTTGTCAGCCTCAGTTTTCTCATGTAAAGATGAAGATAATAATAGCACCTACCTCCCAAGGAGATTGTGAGGATTACCTGAGTTAACAAAGGTTATATAAATCCTACCTCTTGTTATCACTGGAGTACAGAGAAGTGTCCAGGACAGAGAGCTGAGGGACACCCGAAGCTAACAGACAGATCTTAGATGATGACTCAGCAAAGGGAAGGGAAAGGAAGAGAAGTTGGATTGATGACTCCCTGGCCAGGACCACTATTCCATCATTTCATGACAAGCTGTAGCTGTGCATCACACTCTTTATTCTCAGGCTGTTTTCTCCCCAACAATCACCTTTTGGCCCTGGAGCCTCTTTTCTCCTGGGGTCAGCTCTTCTGATTTTGGAACACCCCTTCCCAACCACCATTTCCAGAAAAGCTACTGCCATTCATTACTTCACTCCCAAAGCTCCAGCAATTTCCTTCTCTCTCACTTCCTCCTCCCCAACAACCTCGTTCCCAGAGCACCCTTTCCTTCCTTTTCTCCTCTATGATAATTTGTGATTCAATCAATTCTGTTTTGTTTCTCAGATGGGGCATATCAATCTATTCCCCCTAAGGCCGAGTTGCCTTGTTCCCTAGCCCCCAAAAGAAAACAAGCTCCCTGTTTTTGCTTTTCATATTGTTATCAGCTCTTCACAATTTTGTTAATCATTCCCTGGACCCTAAAAAGAAATCCTTAGAAGACAGAATACCCCAGAGGAGAGGGAGGTGAACATTGTCCAGTGCCATGGAGAAGTCAAGGTGGACGAACACTGAGAAATGGCCATAATTTCAAATGATAAGTAGCCAGGAGCATATTTCAAGCAATGATCAATGCTCAAGAAATGGAGTCAGGAGGACGTAACATGGTACAGCAGAAAGACTACTGCTTTGGAACTCCAAAGACCTGGGTTCAAATACCAACTCTTACGCTCACTACATGTGTGACCTCAGGCACATCACATACCCTCCCTAAGCTTCAATATCTTCATCTGTAAAATGAGAGGGTTGGACTAGAATCTCAGAGGTTCTTAGCGGGGGGTTTTTTGTGTGTCATGAACCCATTTGGAAGTTGGGTAAAGGACTCCTTTCTTAGAATACTGATTTGTTGCCTACATTCATAATTAAAGGAAATGGCTACATTTCAGTTACATGTTAGTGAAATAAAGATGTAATTTTGGATTCCCTGAAATCTATCCACAGATCTTGGGGATTAGATCTCCTAGATGAGACAGACTTTGAGGAAAGAAGTGAGGATTTGTTACGCTCCTCCTATGTGCCAGACATTCTGCTAAACATTTAATAAGTATTATCTCATTTAATCCTCACAACAACCCTGGAATGTATGTGTTATTATTTTCCTCATTTTACAGTTGAGGAAACTGAGGCAGACAAGAGTTAAATGACTTGCCTAAGCTCACACAACTAGTGAGTATCTCAAGTCACATTTGAACTCTAGTCTTCCTGAGTCCATGCTCAGAGTTCTATCCACTGTACCACCTAGCTGCCTCTAGAACCTTTTCATGATCATCAGTTTAACAGTTAGCTCATGGAAGGGAGGTTAGATTTGTTTGACTTGGCCACAGAGGGCTAGACATTAATGGATATAAATTGCAGAAAGGTAAAACTTCCATCAGTTAGAGCTGTTCCAAAACAGAACTAACAGGTAGTCAGTCCTCTATCATTGGATATATTAGAGAAGACAGACAAGGTGAGATAAGAGGAGAAGGTGATAACTTGTCAGGGACTAATATCCCTCAAGTCTGGGTAGAATCCAGTGATCTCTGAGGTTCCTTCAAACTAAGCTCCTGTTTATCTCTGGTTCTGTTTTCTCTTTTGCCTGTCTGTTCTGCAATGAATTCCTAAGTGCTAAAAATGTGAAGAGGAGGTGAGGAAAGAGGGAAGAAGAAACTGGACAAATAGAATGGTCTATTATATGCCCAATTTTTCACAGCAGCACTTTTTGTGGGAGCAAAAACTTGGAAGCCAGATTCATGCAAACTGCTTAGGGAGTAGATGAACAAATCATAGCAATATGAACATAATAGAATGGCATCTCCCCAACCCACCGTAGACCACTAAGCCTGCTACAAGGCTGTGTGCTCTCCCCATCTTTGTGGAGAGATGACCTGCCAACTCCCTCCATAAGCACTGCAGGCCCAGCTTCTTCAGTATTCCCAGCTACTGAAGACCCAGAAAAGACAGTTTTCCCCACCAAAATCCTCAGTACTGACAAATAGCGCAGTGTCAAAAAAATGAGTTTGTTTGTTTGTTTGTTTGTTTTATCAATGGATATGACATGAAAGAAGATTCATTACAATCTGCTTTGATACTGAGCACAGAGGACCACTGGTCCTCTGCAATAGAATGAGAGTTCTCTGAAAGCAGGAACTGTTTTGCTTTTCTATTTGTATCACCAACACTTACCACAATGCTTAGCACACAGTAAGTGCTTAATAAATGCTTTTTCATTTAGTTAGTTATTACACAATAGGAAATGATGAATATGAGGACAAACAATTAGCA
This sequence comes from Vombatus ursinus, assembly GCF_900497805.2. Taxonomy (NCBI): domain Eukaryota; kingdom Metazoa; phylum Chordata; class Mammalia; order Diprotodontia; family Vombatidae; genus Vombatus; species Vombatus ursinus. The sequence goes on from NW_020954556.1 coordinate 61,698,293, forward strand.
AACCTCCCTCCTCTTAGCTCCCGCAAGATGTTTCCTATGTTGTCAGATGAGGTCACTGTATGAGCTGTTTTTGCTTAACTATTTTTCTTTGTCACAAGGGAAGGTTCAATTCCTTGGCAAGGAAAGTCAGGGGGTCTATCCAGAAATATTTGTGGTATAAAAAATAGCATCAATAAAACTTTTTTTTTTTAAAGCCTGGTTTGTCTACCTGTCTGGTCCTCCCTGAATTGAACTCCGGGGTCTATTCCACTTTTGTGTCGTTCTAATTGTTAGAAATTTTTACCTTTCATCCAATGATTGTCTTTCTTTCTTCACCTTTCCCTCCCTCCACCACCCCTTCCCCCCCCCCATTGCTCCTAGTTTTGTGGATAGCTATTTTTCTGTTTTGTGGTTGAGATTCCCAGAAGCTCAAAGATGAAGATACGGCAGCCCATAAATCATCACTTATGTGGCCCAGCTGTGACTAAAACCACAGATTAGCTGCTGTCCCATTCAGAAGCAATAAGTCATATATGATATGATCCAGCAGCAGAATCCTGTCCAGTGCTGGTGATCCAACTGGCTATTCCCCAGCCTTGTGCGAGGTGCTTTACACCAAACGTTCTGTCCCAGTGGGTTTCTGGGGCCAGCCCAACCTTACTTTGCCCTCATGTATAAATGTTATTTCCCACTGGGGTGGTCCTTCAAACATACATCTTTTATGTCCCTGTTTGATTTGAAGACATGAATGCTGAGAGTGTTTACGGATGTACCTCTATGGATTTCAGGGAGGAATTGGGGAAGCTAGCCCCAGATGATTAGATAGGGGTGGGGGACTGTGATCACTGCTAATGGTCAAGGCTAATCTGGCTAGATTTGTTTCTGACAGTGAAGTTCTAACCACCTCCCCACCCCTATCTTAAAAGCTCCCAAGAGCTCTCAAGGGACGATATCCTTTCCAAAGAACTATCCATGTGTTTCAGACCTCAGTTAAATTGATAACGTTTGCTTGTTTTGCATGGGAAGAAAAGTTCTGAATTCCCCTACCTGCCAACAAAGTGTATCTAGAATTGATGAGACACACATGCATGCACACAGAACATTATCATACTTGGACTCTGGGCTTGGAACCAAAGTACAGTGTCTCTTTACTCTAGATCTACTCTGAGAATGACTTTCCTAAATTGAGACTAAATTAGATCAACCAGTCCATAAAAACTCTCACCCCTCCCAATCCTCTTTGGGAAAATTTAATCATCTTAGTCTAAGAGTTTCTCCTTTACTCACAAAAGAAGCCAAAGAATGATTAGTACAATTTGTAGACATTTTAGCATCACAAAGCAACAAGATGGGGAAAGCACTGAGGAGAGGAAAGGACTGACAAAAGGGAAAGCAGTCTTCCTGATCTGGGTACAATGAGGAGGCAGCTAGATGGTGTAATGGATAGAACACCAGTCCTGGAACCAGAAAGACTTATCTTCCTGAGTTTGAATCCAGCCTCAGATACTTACTGGGCAAGTCACTTCACCCTCTTTGCCTCAGTTTCCTTATCTGTAAAATGAACTAAATAAGGGAATGGCAAACCACTCCAGTATCCAAGAAAACCCCAAATGAGGTCATAAAGAGGCGAACATGACTGAACAACAACAGTACTTAAAACCTTGTACCTTGCTAGGATATGCTAAGACTTGTGTTCCACTGACATAATGTTCCAGAGGCCAATATTGTTGGCCAGAATGAGACAGTATCAGAGGAGGAAAGCAGTGGTGTGGTTGTTATTAGTACCAGCAGTTCGGGAGCAGACCGCAGTGTGAGAGAAGAGTGATGTAGGCTGAACTCAATGCATGGAAATAAATTGTGTCTGCTCCAGAGTTTAAAACTAACATCATTAGTTCAGCTGCTACTCACAATAACCTTGTGAGGGAGGGAGTGTAACTCTAATAATACCTATTTAGAAGTAAAGAAACCAAGGCTCAGGAAGAGTAGCACAGGATCACTGAGTTAGAGCTGGAAGGGCCCTCTGATGCCATCTGCCAACTCTCTCATTTTACAGACGGGGAAACAAAAGCCCAGGGACATGAAGTGACCTGCCTAAGCTCACAGAGCTTGGATTGGAAACCAGGTCTTTCAAAGTCCACTGAGATTTCCACTACATCAAACTGGCTGCTTTCTTTTCTGCCTCTCAGGCTGCTGAGGAATGCTTCTTTGATTGTTTGAGGAACAAGATTCCTGGCTGCCAGTGCCTCAACAGCACTTACTGAGTGACCACTGAGTACCCTGGGCCTCAGGTCCTGGACTGGGTCTCTTTACACTATTACAACCTTTACACTGTTGCACACTGCTTCCTTTTTATGGAAGGATGAAATCTAACAAACACACACACACACACACACACACACACACACTCACACTCCATTGCCAAAACACAAATACCATCTTTGGATGAGCAAAGTATCCACATATGGCTGATCTTGTCCTCAATGGATCTCTGAGCTACTGATTATGATACTACCAAAAATACTGGTTTGATTATGCTCAGTCTGTCTTAGTTCCAAAGATATAACATTAACTGAGTTGTAAGTAAAATAATAATAGCTCACACATCTTTAGGACTTTAGAGGAAGCCGGTGGCACAGTGGATAGAGCAATGGGCTTAGAGCTGGGAGGAGCTGAGTTCAAATCCGGCCTCAGAGACTTACTAGCTGTGTGACCCTGGGCAAGTCACTTAACCTTGTTTGCCTCAATTTCTTCAACTATAACATGGGGATGATAATAGCACCTACTTCCGCTGGTTGTTGTGAGGATCAAATGAGATAATACTTGTAAAGTGCTTAGCAAAGTGTTGGGCACATTGTAGGAAATTAATTTATGCTTATTTCTTTCCTTACTCTACAATTTTTAAAGTGTGATATAGATATTATAGCTTTCTGTGTTTATGACTTATCCCTTTACTAGAATGTGAGTCCCAGAAGGGGCAAGGATCCTAAGGTCATAGGTGCAGAGTTGGAAGGAACCTTAGAGATCATCTGTTCCAATTTTTCATTTTGTAGCTGGGGAAAAACTGAGACCAAGAGGATCAAAGGAATTTGCTCAAGGTCACATGCTTTGCTAAGGGGCAGAATGTGACTTCAACCTCGGGCCATCTGTCTCTAAATCCAGCACATGCTCTACCATACCTCTCTGCTTGGGTCTTTGTCTGCCTCACAACACCAAACACTCCTCTGTATGTAGGAGCCTACTGACATTTCCTGAATGAATAGTCAAAGTCTTTCCAACAGTGTAATGGACAAAATATTAAATACTTATTCAATACCTGCTATGTGCCAGGCACAGTGCTAAGGGCTGGGTATACAAATAAGAAAAAGACGGTCCCTGCCTACATGGAGTTTATAATCTAATGGGGAAGATAAGACACAAAAGAAGTCATGGGTGGGGTAGGGGAAGAAGGCTGGAAGAAGATAGTCAGACGCAAGGCATGATGGTAGTGGTTTCAAAACCAAGCAGAGCAGTTGACTTCCTGGCTGTTCCATGAACTAGACATTCTTCTCAGTTCTGGGCATCTTCTCTGGCTGTTCCCCAGGCCTGGAATACTCTCCCTCTTCAATTCTTCCTACTGACTTCGCTGGCTGCCTTGAAGTCCCAACTAAAATCCCACCTCTTATAGAAGGCCTTCCCTTTTAATTTTAGTGCCTTTTCTATTCATTATTTCCTATGTATATAGCTTGATCTATCTATCTATCTATCTATCTATCTATCTATCTATCTATCTATCTATCTATATTCGTTTGCATGCTGTCTCTCCCATCAAACTGAGAGCTCCTTGTTTGGCAGGAACTGTCTTTTGGCTCATTTTTTTTTGTATCCCCAGCACTTAGCACAGTGCCCGGCACATAGTAGGCACTTAATAAATGTCAATTGATTGGTAGAAGATTGAAGAGTTGGCTGGAAATTCTGAGCCTTTTATAAAGGGAGGCTTTGAGAGTAAGTTTTTGCTCCTGAACAAACAATGTAATAGTTGTTGTTTTTTTTCTCAGCAACTCTGGAAAGTAGGCAATACAAGTCTTATTATCCTCATTTTATAGACAAGGGAGTTGGAGTAACATCTTCTAGCACGTCATCATGGTGTTCTTGAAGACCCTGGGTACTTGAAGACCATGCTAGAGAAGTATAAGCTCTAGCAGTTCCCACCAAAATGGAACCACCACTGAGTATGATTCAGAGATGTTCCAAGGCCCAGCCTAGCTGACTTCGGAGAGAGACTCATTACCAGAAAGTTAGCTACCAGGCAATAAACGAAGGGGTTTGCGGGGCCATATTTAACCACAAAGTCCCCTATTAAAGTGTGATCTACTTCAGAAGAAATACCAATGAAACTTCACATTTTTGAGGTATGGGATAAGTACACAGAAGGAAACTGAGGCTCAGAAAAGTCAGAGGACTTACCAATAGACACAACAGACACATGTCTAGGTTGAGAGAATGTTTCCAAAAAAGTACCAGCAAGGCACAGACACCCGTTTTTGTTGGGAGAAATGCTGTCAGGTTACTTTCAAAGTACAAGAAAACGTAACTTCCCAAATTGGGAAAAACTACCTGCTATGGATTGTAGTAAAGTGTGTTTTTAAATGATTTCAGAACCATAAAAACCTTTCCATAGAGAGTGCTTTGAAACTGCAAATTAAATATAGAACATCTATGAACTGTATCCATTTTTACTGTAAGTATATATTTCCATGGGGGGTTGTACCATCTTTTTTGTCTAGTTACACTAGTTAATAATGCAGTGAATTTGCAGTAATAGAGTAAATGTTATTTTGATGACACTATTTGATTAAATTAAAGATGACATTAAAAGGCCCATTTCAATAAAGAACTGGAATATCGAGAAGTTACTGAGGTTGAATTTTTAAGTCAGCTAGACAGGCAGTCTTAAAAAGACAAAACAGAATTTCTGTCATCCAGTGACTGATGGGGGAGTTACTGACAAATAAGGATGATATTATACATGCGAGTGCAGTATTCCTCCTGGAATGTTTCACTGTTGAGAAAATCAGGCTTCTAAGACTGAGGTCATTTTAATTCTCTGAAATTTTAAGTTACTCCCCTCAAAAACAATTCATACGGTCTTGGGAAGATGTGATACAGTGCAATGAAGACCCCCGGGTTTGGAGCCAGGGGACCTGAGTTTAGAAACCCAGCTTTCCATTGACCTTTCTGTGCGACCATGGTTAAGTCACCATTCTTCTCTGTATCCCATTTTCTCACCTGTAAAATGAGAAGGTCAGGCTAAATGACCTCTAAGATCCCATTGAGCTCTACATCTTATAAACCTATGTTGAAATGTATTAAGTTTGACTATAAAGGGAGAGATCTTTGAGATTTGAAATGAAATGTGCTGAGATGGTGCCAGGGAAATGAGCTGGTAGCACCAACGAAAAGTCAAGGAGGGCAGGGGATTAGTCGTTTTCATCCATATACCATTTTCTTTGAAAATTCACCGATGTATGATACTTCTTCCGATTTAAAAAAAATGAATAGAGACATCATTATTTCTTCAGGCCTCCAGTGCTATGGAACTCGAAAAATAAATGTCTTTTTATGAGCCAGAGGTTCACATACATAAATCAAGTGACAGTTGGAGAATCCCGTGACTTAAGTTCTCAGAGATAGAATCTATCTGAAGCCACATTGCAAAATAATGTGAGTGTGTTATGAATCACAGTCATTTCTCTGGGAAGAAGATATAAGATTAAAGGTGTGCTTTGGGAGGCCCTGGAAGTTCTCATGGAAAACATCCTAGCGTGGGTGCTAGGGCCCAAAGACAGGTGACAATGAATCTATCTCTATTCACTATACTTGGGCCTGCTGAGGAGGAAAAGTTCAAGTCTGAAGCACTTTATACTCAGGCCATGTTTTTTGTTTATTTTTCCTATTAAATGAACATAAAATAACAATCTTCCTTATGAGTCAATCAATCAATGAATAAACATTTTTTAAGCACCTACTATGTGGCAGGCATTACTAGATAAAGAAGAGGTAAAAGATAGTCCCCTTCTGAAGAAACTCACAATGAAATGGAGACAATAAACAAATAAATATGTGCAAACAAGGTATATACAAGATTAGGTAATAATTAACAGAGGGAAAGCACTAGAACTACAGAAAGTCAGGAAAGGTGTCATGTAGGAGACAGGATTTTAGTTGGAATTTAAAGGAAGCCAGGGAGGTCAATATTGTGAGCAGAGGAGGGAGAGCGGTCCAATTATGGGGGACAGCTGGAGAAAAGGTTTGGAGCTAAGAGACAGAGTGTCTTGTCCATGGAACAGCAAAGAGGCTGGAGTCAAAAGTGTCATTCATGCATCAAAGAGTATGTAGTATATAAGAAGATTGGAGAAGTAGGAGGGGGCTGGATTATGAAGGGCTTTGAATGCCAAACAGAGGCTTTTGTATTTGAACCTGGAGACAATAGGGAACCACTGGAATTTATTGAGTAGGGCTCCACCTGTGCTTTAGGAAAATCACTTTAATGCCTGAATGGAGGACAGATTGAAGCCGGGAGAGGTTTGAGGCAAACACACCCACAAGCAGGCTCTTGCAACAGTTCAAATGATATGGGCCTGCACCAGAGTGATGGCAGAATCTGAGGAGAGAGGGAGATGTATTAGAGAGATGTTGCAAAACTAAAATCGAGAGATCTGGGCAACTTGAAAGAACCTTCCTGCGTGCTGTGGCTCTTAAGCAATTCTGCGGAGCCACAGGATTTAGAGCTCAAATGAACCCTTGAGATCATCCTTTCTTATTTTAGCCTCTTACCAAGAAAGAGACAGGCACAGAGAAGGGAATGACTTACCCAAGGTCATGTAGTGAGACAGAGACTAACTTGTATCTCTCCATTGGGTAGCACAGTGTAGGTACACGACAAATGATTTTTAAAAAATAAAAAATGGGGGGGCAGCTAGGTGGCGCAGTGGATAGAGCACCAGTCCTGGATTCAGGAGGACCTGAATTCAAATCCAGCCTCAGACACATAGCACTTAGTAGCTATGTGACCCTGGGCAAGTCACTTAACCCCATTGCCTAGCAAAAACAAAAACAAAAACAAAATAAAATAAAAAATAAAAAATGAATCAAGCCAACAGAACTGGGACCCTCTGGTCCCACAACAAGTCCCCTTGCTATACTACATTCTGTGGTCATTTGCCACATCAGCATTCTTATATATTTGTTTTTGCCCTAAAGGAGGTATTTGTTGTTTCTTTGAAGAGTCATTTATTAATGTTGCAACTGTCACTAATTAATATTATTAATAAGAATAATTAATATTATATCACTAATTATCTCCACAAATAATAACAATGACAACACATTTTTCTGGCATTTCATAGTTCATAAAACCTTTTCTTCACAACCAATTCATGAAGTGGGTAATGTCAATATGATTATCCTGAAAGATGAGGCACTTGAGGCCGAGAGAAGTTAGGTCACACAGGTAGCAAGAGGCAGAGCTGAGATTCAAACTCAGGATTTTGGGCTCCAATTACAGTGTTCATAGAGGCAGGCTGGTAGTCACATGGCTGCCACACACAGCCCTTGTCCCCTTTGTCATGAATGCCCCACTTAAGATCATGTTACAAGCAGTTTAACAAACATCTATTTCCCTTTTCTTCTCCACCCCCTGCCCCTTTCTCATAATGTTTCCTTCTGAGGAGCTCTTGCCTTCTATTGGTTCTGCAATCACCCATCATGAGCAGTCAATGGTTTCCAAACTTTATTCCTTCCTCCCCCCAAAAGAGGCTTAAAACTAGGCATTGAGCAAATGGCTCCTGTCCTAGGATGCATAGCCATGGCCCGTCTGGAGTGTGGTTTGGATGGTACCTGAGAGGCAGTGTGGTGGAGAAGAAATGACCCTGTATGTGGAATCACAGGAGGAGGGTTCACATCTTAGCTCTGCCACTACCTAGCTGTGTCACTATGGACAGATAATTTGCCATCTGGGAATTGGATTTAGACTTATGCCTTACCTAGACTTCATTTTCTGCCTATCCTCCTGCATGTCCACACCTATATACTCAGACCTTACTCCTGCCTGAGTCCTCCAGCCTCATCTCGATTGCCTAGATATCAACCCCTGCTTATTTCTCAGACATTATACTTTGCTTGTTCCTTCCAGTCTGGCCTGACACTTGGAGTTGAGTCTAGATCTCCGTATTCATCATAGCTGTTAGCCTTTCTTTCTATGCTAAATGTCTTCCCTATCATCCTCCCAGTTCCTCCTCTTTTCCTTCAGTTATGACATCTTATTGGAAGAGCCAAGAGATAGTATGTACAAGAGGGTCAAACACTATCATCATCTCAACTATCATTTCCCTCAGATCCTTGTGGAGACAACCCAGGACCTCAGAATCTAAGAGCCCCAGAAACTGCTGCAATACACCCCCAGACCTTGTCCTGCTTTCAACTTAGCTCCCACGGCCACCACTCCAGGGGAACAACCCTCATGGAGAAGGGGCCTGCCATGTCCTCCACAAACAACAATCACCAACCAACTGCCATGGTCAGGTGAGTTAGCCTAAGAGTTCTGGGAATGAAGTGCCCCATAGACCCATCAATCTTGCTACCAGTTGGGCTCCTGCAGCCATGTTTAGGGTGTCACACCCCTTATAGAGATGCAACCTAGCAACTGCCTATGCAGGTTGTGACTTCTTCAGAAATCACAGAAAGTAAGTCCTGGAGACAGGATATGATTTTATTGTTGGAAATGACATCAAAGAAGATGTATTACCATCTGCTTTGCCACTATACCCTAAGGACTATTGGACCTTTCCATCAGATGTGCAGCTGAGACTTCCTATATGTGTTGTCTCCCATGTTAGAATGTGAGCTCCTGGAGACACAACCTATCTTTTCTACTTGTACCTCCAGGGCTCTGCACACAGGAAGCACTTAATAAATGTATCATTCATTCATTCATTCACTCATTCATGTCCTTGCTCTGTTACTTCCTAATTGGGCTAGGCCACATGATCTCTCTGAATTCCTTTACTTGTAAAAAACCAGGACATAAACCTTGAAATGCTCACTTGATAGGCTGTCTTGTGGAAAGCTGTGGCTATGAAAGTTGTAATGCTTGGTAGAACATTCATGGGTACCACTCTCTCTGGGGCAAGTCTGTCCCAGCTGGACATGATCATTACTAAATTGTACGTTCATGATCCAAAGATAGGATTTTCATTGCTATGCAACTGACACAAAGCAAAGGCTGATATTTGCTTGTGAATGAATGACTAAAGAATGCTCCATACAAGTGAACTGAACTAAGAAAGTGGATCTGAACAAAAGTTCCACAGGCCCCCACCATGAATAGACTTGTAATTGAACTACATTGGAGTCCAGTTTTTGCAATTAACAGAATCTATTTGCATATAAATATAAAAGTCTTTTCAAACGTCTTTAAAAACAGTTTGCTCTCCAAAGTAGGTTAAACATGCACCACCCCTTACCCCCAATCCTGTCTACACCTATTGTTTAAGCAAACATTTCTTCCTATCAAGTGCCAAGACAAATTTTTGCCTAGCTCAAGTCAGTTGGCCAAGATTTGCAGATAAATTGTGATTATAATTTCTTAAATGCCACCCTGTTGGTCTAAAAGAGGTCTTCAGTTTTCAAAGGAATCTAATTCCAGGTTAATCAATCAATCAAGCTTCCTCCAAGGTAAAAGTTAAGAGCTTTTTGGACTCCCCAACTCCTTAGGATCCCACCCATCATTTTGTACTTATTTTTTACATCGTCTGTTTTTACTTATCTGTGAACATGGTATATCTCTTCAGTTGATAGTAACCTCCATGTTACTATGAGGGTAGGGAACATCTCACATTTGCATTTGTGCCCCCAAAGCCTGGCATAATGTCTGACAAGTAGCAAGAGCTTAATATGTGTTGATTGCTTATTTTCTGATACTTACTGATGAGCATGGGATCTAGAACCCACAAAGAAAAAACCCTGGACCTTCCCACATGGCCAAATCTCTGGCATTCGCCTGAGGCTATAATCCCATCAACTGGCCTTTCATTGTGGCTATACCCAATCTCCCAATCCTGTTACCCTTATCCTAGCCCAGCCCTCCCTATGTTTTACCTCCCTATGGCCCTTGGCCACTTCCCACCCTTAATCCTATTTAGGCTCCATTTTCCCTGGGCCACCTGGGGCCAAGTCCCTGGAGTTCTATTACCTAGGAGACTACTTGGCCACTGCTAGATCCCTCCCACAGTCTTTTTGTATATAAGGTTCATCTTGTCTCCACTAAGGTACTTAGATTCTTAAAATCTAGCCAATAGCTTACTAATGTTCAGACTCCCTAAGAGTCTGCCCAATATGATGAATGTTCTAATAAACCTTGTCTTTGGTTGGAAGAAGGCTTGGGTAGAATTCTTTTGGGGAGGATCCGTGTATTGTGATACTGGGGTCTTAGCACCCCTGAATCCCTAAACCTCATCACTTACTGCAGATTGAATTTAGATACTGCTTTCAGATTTCTCATGCTTTCCTCACAGCAGCCCTGAGGTAGATACAGTGAGGATGAAAGGAATCTTAGAAAGTTAGAGGGCACATCTATAATCACACGACTAGTAAAAGGTATAGCCTGGGAGGTTATTTCTTATAGTCAGGACCTGCTTGATTCCATCACCAGATCTTACCAATGCAACATTGTGGAAAGTACCAAATATTTGGAACCCAGAGGAGAAATTGCTCTCCGACTTAAGGCCGATATTTCTTGGGTCCTTTCTAGCTCTAAATTCTTTGATTCCATTAAATTCAACCAAATGGTCCCCAAACCAAACCAGTTCAGCTGGTTACGTGATGGATGCATGGGATGAAAGGAACTTATTTTGAGAAAGTGAATCAGCCTGGCCTAGGGTGGAGAAACTAAGAGGCTGCCTAACCCTGCCCAGGGGGACTGATCCCTCCCACCTTCCCCCTCCCCCAACTACCTCCAACCTCTTTCCCCAGAGGGGAGAGAGGCTGGAGGGAGAAGGCCTGCTGTCAATGACAGGACCTCCTAGATCCTCACCAGCTGGCACACCAAGTCCCCAAAGATACATTCCTCTGTGTGCAAAATTGACAACTGCAGAGTTAAAGGGGAAAGTCTGACTTTTTTTTTTCCAAAGGTGACACACCCCAGCGGGTTCCCCAAAGTCCTGGGCATGGTGCCAGGAGATCATTATCATTTGAGATTCCTTTTTAAACTCCTGCTTTTATTACTGGAGAGTCTGAGAGGAGTAATTATTAAAATGCTTGCAAGAAAAGCTGACCCAAGACCACCATGCCATCCAAAGGCAAAAACTTGGGCCACAAAATATAAGTCCATCTTGAACAAGTGACAATAGCTAAATGTTCCCCCACTTGGCAAATCTATAGAGTCTCAGGTTTTGCTGTCCTTCTCAGGGCACCAGGAAGGGAGAAACTCCCTTCAAATAACTATCAGGCTTAACCTCTCTCTCTCTCTCTCTTTCTGTCTCTCTCTCTCTGTCTCTCTCTCTCTGTCTCTCCCTCTCTCCCTCTCTCTCTCTGCTATAATTGAAGCTGCTGCTACCAAGGCCTTTGGACCTTACATGCCACCTGCTTTAATAGGGAGAACCGGGCACATAGTATTGTGAGATGAACCCTAATGCATTCAGTCCAAAGAGTCCCATAAAGCAGAGGAGTCCTTGGGGAAGAATGGAAAGAAAACTGTTTTTGAGTTAGAGGACAAATTTAAGTCTTAGATCTGATACTCTCTACCTGTGTGACCTCAAAAAAGTCACATTCCCTGAGCCTCAGCTTCTTCCCCTGCAAAAATGAGATGATAATAGCTGTCTTACCTATTTCATAGAGTTGTGAGAATCAGATGAGATAATGTTCGCCAAGTACTTTACCAATCACAAAGTATTATATGAAGGGGAACTCTTACTATTAATTTAATACTATAGAGAAGCAGCTAGGTGGTACAGTGGCTACAGCACCAGACCTGGAGTCAGGAAGACCTAAGTTCAAATCTAGCCTCAGACACTTACTAGCTACGTGACCCTGGGCAAGTTACTTGACCCTGTTAATCTCAGTTTCTTCATCTGTAAAATGAGTTGGAGAAGGAAATGGCAAATCACTCCAGTATCTCTGCCAAGAAAACCACAAATGGGGTCATGAAGAGTCAGACACAACTTAAATAACTGAACAACATCAACACTGAAAAGCAGTATAGAGTAGATACTTCAAATTCTGTTTCTGATGTCCTTGATCACCTCTTCGTCCCCTAGACAATTCTCCAAGACTACAAGTTGAGAAAATGTTGACCTGTATTGGTAGGAGGGGCTTTCTCATCTGGAAGTCCCCAATACCAGTGAAATCCCAGGCTTAGTTTCAATTCCTATTCTTCTTACAGCTATTGTTATTGTGATGAGGAAGCTTCCAACACCCAGAAGAAAATGTTTAGACTTCTAGTGGCATTGTGTAGAAGGTAAATCGGGGCCATGGATGGCATCCCTTTAAAGAGGAAGTCAGACACCTTGAACTTCATCCAGACAGAGTGACAAAGAGCCTCAAAGGAGCAAATTCGCAAAGTGGAAATGTGTTCATCTGTGAAATTAAAGGTAGTACAGCATAACACACAGCATTATGTGTTGGGGTTGGTCAAAGGCAACAATTAGGCTCGGCAACAATCCTAACACACTCATGATCAAACAGAAGAGGTGTGATTGAAAAACCAGAGGGCTGAGACCTGAGAGAAAGAAATGCTGGGAACCACGGGTAGCCAAGAGTAGGATAGCATCCAAGTCCTCAGTCCAGGGTTCAAATCCTGGCCTTCTGACCTTAGGCAAGTCACTTTCTCTTTCTGAGCATTAGTTTCCATGTCTGTAAAATGGGGGGAGGGGTGCATTGTAGTAGGTGAGGTTCTCACATTCCATGCTGACATTCGGTGGTCCCTTCCAGGTCTGGAATTTTATATTTGAAGTTCCTTCCCATCTTTGACATTCAGTGTTCTATGGTCTATTTTAGCTCATTATCTGGGCTTAAGGATGAAATAGATCCAAACTCTTCTTGGATACCAACACTGAAGAGTTTGTTAGATTCAATCTAGTACATGGTATATTATATCCTATGGCATGAGTAACAATGCACAATCATAAGATCACAGTTTCACAGCTGGAAAAGACCTTATAAGTTATATAAACTAATCCCCTTCATTTTATAGATAAAGAAACAGAAACCCAAGAGGTTGACAGAGTTGCCTAAGGTTACATAAGTAATGGCAGAAGTAAGATTTCAATCCAGGTTCTCTTCAAATCCAAGAGTTCTCTACTGTACCATGCTTCTCAAGAATGCTGCATGAGAGCCAGCAGAGAGTTTAGGAGAAGGGTAGACTCAAACCCAACCATCCAGAAGGCCTAGGATATAAATTACAATGTTTTAATTTGGGTTGCTCCTTTTAGAACTCAGGGGTTGCATAGGCAGACATTTCCACAGATGCGCATCCTCATACATACACAGTCATTCACACCAATAGCCCCCAAATCATGGATTATTTTCTATTCCACTTTGAGTGACAGTTTTCCAATCTGGTCATCCAAACAAGTCACAAACTCTAAGTCACAAGCATCTTTTAGATCTTGCCATTGGGAAACTAAGTGCCTTTCATGAAAATTTTAAGAGGTAGTGGTGATATGGTCAATTAGTCACGTTTGACTCCGTGACCCAAATTGGAAGTTTTTTGGCAGAGATGCTGGAGTGGTTTGTCATTTCCTTTTCCAGCTCATTTTATAGATGAGGAAACTGAGGAAAACAGGCTTAAGTGACTTGCCTAGGGACACACAACTAGTTAAGCATCTGGATTTGAACTCAGATCCTCCTGACTCCTGGGCCAGCCCTGTATCCACTACAACGCCTAGCTGCCCTGGGCTACCCTTGGCAGCTAGGTGGCACACTGGATATTGTGTCAGGCCTGGAGTCAGACAGACTCATCTTTTTTAGTTCAAATCCGGCCTCAGACACTTACTAGTTATGTGACCTTAGGTAAGTCATTTAACCCTATTTGCCTCAGTTTCCTCATCTGTCAACCAGGGAAAATAATCTTTATAATACTTGGCATAGTTTCTGGCATATAGAAGGAAAGGAGAAGAAGGAAGAAGCATTTATTAAATGCCTACTACGTGCTAAATGCTTTACAGATATTTCATTTGATCACAGAAAGACCCTACCACGCATTTTGGCTTGCTGCTTGTTGCTTCTAGTAACTCCTTACAGGGTTTACTCCCTAGGTTCTTTCTTGTGTTTAGGGCAGGGTCTGGGTTCATTCTCCTGATCACCACTAACCTGGCAGGTTTGGCTCCCAAAGGGTATTTGCTGTTGCCCCTCTCAAGATTTTAGAGGTAACTGTGAGGGAATGTTGAATTTTCCTGCAGTCTAATTGCTCACAAGCCATCACCAATGTGCTCCCTCCCATTGATTATCAATTAATTTCAATTAGACTGCCAGACTGAATTAGCTTTTAGAGACAGGTATTTATGAAGGTCGTATAGGAAGAGAAGTTGCAGTTCTCCCCACAAATGAAAACAAAACCACCACAACAACCAGGGGCACACTCTCCCACAAGTACATACAAAGTCCAAGGGACTCAAGCTTAGACAAGGCAACTTGATGAAAGGACGAGGCACAGCTCTTGGTTTCTTAAAGTCCTTGTCTCCTCTTTGGCTCCATTGCCATCAGCCACTACTATTCCAAGGACATCGCTAGGATGCCCGTGAAAAGTCAAGAATTTTCCAATCTTTTGGGGTTTACAGCTCATCCTCTGGTTGAGGTAAGGGAAGAAGGATCCAGAGGTTTCCACCTCCTTTCCAAAAGTAATTTCTACTCCAGGGCTTTGCTGAAGCTGTTCTCTCCTAGTTGGCCTGCCATTGGAATGCTATGTTCTGAACTGGCTTGCTATTTTATCCAAAGCTCTCTAGGGTGTAATTGATTTATCATCTTGGGGCAGCCAGACAGTGCAGTACATAGAGAACGGGGCCTGGAGTCAGGAATACCTGAGTTCCAATCTGGCCTCAGACACTTACTGGCTGTGTGACTTTGGACAAATCACTTAATCTTAGTTTACTTCAGTTTCTTCAAATATAAAATAAGACATGATAAACAGTTCTTACCCCCAGGGTAGCTGTGAGGATCAAATGAGATAATGTTTGTAGAGCACTTAGTCCAGTGCCAGGCACATAGTAGGCACCATATAAATGCCATCATCATTTAAGTGAAGGTCATTTCATTTCATCCAATGAGTGGAAGCATTTTGCTCCTTCCAAATCAATTAGGGACTTTCCAAATCTAGTGTAATTCCTTTGACTGATTTAATAGAGATATTCTCATCTGCTGAAAGGGTATCAGAGTATGCAGCATCTTATTAATTATCTTAAAGGGGGGGAGTGAGTTGATTACATGATTGATTTAATGACTCCTATCCTTATACTTTTCATAGTTTTTTTCCCCCTTCTCCCACTTCAGCATAGCTTTGTGGTCCCCGTGATTCTCTATCACCCATGGTTACTGTGGGAACAAAATGATAGCATACATGTACAGTGCTATGTAACTATGTAAGTTATTCTACTGGCCTGTGCTCAAGTTCTATCTTAGCAAATAATCTTTATGGGAACAAAGGGTTATAAATTCAGGTCTAGAAGGAACCTTAAAGATTATCTATATCAACCTACTCATTTTAAAAATGAGAAAACTGAGGTCCAGAAAGAGGGACTTATCCAGTGTCACAGAAAGTGTCAGTGGCAACCAATCAGCAAGTATTTATTTAGCACCTACTATGTGCTAGCTGGCAGCTAGGTATAACAGTGGATAGAGTGTTGGACCTGGAGTCAGGAAGACTCATCTTCTTGAGTTCAAATCTGGTCTCAGACACTTATTAGCTATGTGACCCAGGGCAAGTCACTTCACCCTGTGTGCCTTAGTTCCTCATCTGTAAAATGAGATGGAGAAGGAAATGGCAAATCCCTCCAGTATTTTTGCCAAGAAAATCCCAAATGGGGTCATGAAGAATCAGACACGACTGAAAAAACAACTCAACAACAACAAATGTACTAGAGACTGTGCTCTATACTAGGAGTACAAAGGCCCCCAGTACCAAGTATCCATTGGTGTCCTTCCTTACCACCTTTTTTCAGCTTTCATTTATGTACTGTTTCCCCCTATTAGACTGTAAACTACTTTAGGGTACGGACTGTCTTTCTTTGTCTTATTTGTATCTCCAGGGCTTAGCACAGTGCCTGGCTTAAAAAATGTTTACTAAATTGAATTCTATCAGGAGAAAGGGCAACTCACAGCTTCTCATTCCCGCACATGTTTTCTCCCTCTTGGCTCCCAATACAGACACTGCTATCAGTCACTGCAATGCCAGGGACACTGCTAGGATGTCTATGACTGTGAGTGAATTGCATCTACTGCTTGACTATTAAAGGTAACTCCACTGGTATGGGCTTGTGGGCTATAGTTCTGGTAGTTTAGACCAACAGAATTCCTTGAATCTGATGTATTTTCTCCCTCGAGATACAACCTACAACCTAAGAATGCCAAATTGGGAGGAGCTGCTATATTATGTGCTGTGTAGGGCTTAGCTGTTTGCATTTCTCCAAGGAGGAGAGCCTTTCAAACAGCTCTCCCTTTCTACTCTAAGTCCCTGTCCCTCCCCACCACTGCCTTCCTCCTCTCTCCCCCTACCCATGCACTCCTGCTTAAGGACTTCACAGGCCATCTTTTCTTTGTTCTCTCCACTCTGTCCTTGGTCTTCACAGAGTAACCTAAGAAATAATGATTTAATTACCAGTGTTTTGTCAATGCCATAATTAAATATCCACTTTAAGGTAAATCAACCTGAACCTATTCAGAGAACAATGCCAACAAAAGCTTGTGTTTGGCCCTGGAACATTTCATTTTGGGGCTTCTTAAAAACATATTTGCCTTTTATAGATCCCAAATTAGGTTTCCAACGGAGGCCCCTGGAGGAGGTGAAAATTGTTATAAATAGCAACTAGGTGGAACATTCGTCTTTGTATTGCTCAAGAGCCTAAATGAGGGGATGGAGCAATTACTTTATTGAACAATTCAGGAATGATCCCCTGCCTTATTATGATAAGAGGTTATCTAATCTCTGACTGGCCGGGTGAATGGCCAGCAGTCTAGGTACACAGAAACACGTCCCACTCACTCCCACTGTGGTGAGGCAGCCCTATGGCTCCATAATTGCAGTGGGAAGGGGCAGCTTCTCTGGGGAAACCTCTTCCTCCACGTTCAGAGGCAGGTGTATTTAGGAAAAGTGCTTTTGAGATACCAAACAGGAGGAGACCTTTTCATCCAGGCTAAGATTGAGCTGCATGACTGGTTGTACTTGTCAAGTAATAGACATAGGAACTCAGCTGGAGGGGGAAGGAAGAAAACAAATGTTGCTGGGGTTTCCCAAAACATTTGGTTTTTTGAAGCTAATGCCAATGTTTTTGCCCTCCTTGCTTCAGGCACAGACAGAGAGGAAGCAGCAATCTAGGAGCAGGAGAAAAGAGAATGTCTAGCAAACTCATTTTCAGGACCTGACTTTTATGATCCTAATTCCTTTCATTGTTCTGGGGTTTTTCTTCTGGGTACTTTTTTGATCTATTTTTAATGGAAGACTAATGCTTGTGCAGCTTCTTTCTCTTGATAATGTATTGGCCATTAAAGAAGTTTTCTGTCTCTTTTTTTAAATGTAACTTTTATTTTATTTTACTTCTTTTCAATTACGAAGCATTTATTGTCTCTCCCTTTCCCATCTCCCCACTCCCCCAAGGAGTTTTCTAAAGAGAATTTTTTCAAACTTGGTTTACTCTCTTAAGGGGACAATAATGGAGCCAAAGTGACTAGGAATAACTTGATAATTATGGCTCATGCTTATAAAATGCCCTCACAAACAGTATTTAATTCAATTCTCACCACAACTCTGTTAGGTAGGTGCTGCTATTATACCCATTTTAGTAATAAGGAAATTGAGGCACAGAGAAGAGGAATACTGCTGCTGAGTGGACCTAAGCTCCCAAAAGCATCTGGAATCTGGTAGCGGAAACTAGATCTTGAGTCCAAATCCAACTAAGAGTGTATCCTTCCACTATTCCAGCTGGCCATCTGAATTACCTACATGCTAACTATGGTAGTGCAATTCTGATGGCCTTTTCCACTCAGTGATTCAGAAGGAAGAAGAGAGAGAAGGTCAGTACATTACATCCCCACGCCTCTGTGATTCTAGAAAGTGAATTTGGCTTTGTCTCTGTGTTTCCCCCAGAGTCGACCTTCTTCCTTCTCCTTGTTCCCTGGCCTTTCATCTGCAGTCTGAGAAGCACGTGTACTGACCACTTTTCAAGTTTCCAAGTCTGTAACTTGTCTGCTGAGTGGAGACATGTAATCATTACATTTCTCCTATACCGAGGGACGGGAATAAAGGAGAAAACGCCTCTTATGTTCTGAGTGCTGAAAACTCCACACTTTAGAGAAATGTCATTCATGTACTAGCTGGGCCATTCTATCAATCTAAGGAAAATTCCTCAAATGTTAGATGAGAAAATATACTAAACTGTCCTGGGGAAGAAAGTTCTCATAAAGACACATTTTTATTTTAAAATGTATCCTGTGACTGTCTTCAAGTCAATCCAGCAAATAGTTGTTAAGCACTTACAATGTGCACAGAGTGCTTTTAGGGGCTAGAAGAGATATAAAAACAAACAGCTATGCACCCTGCCTTTAGAAGGCTTATCTTCTAGTAAGGGGATAAGACAATTATAATAACAACCTGTAAGGCTAGATAGAAAGCCTGCCTCAAAGCTGGCAGAAGTTAGGAAGGATTCTGCATTGAAGGAGGTTTTGTCCCAGGGCAAGTCAGATCCTGCAGAAGGCCCAGTAACCCAGGAAAGTAGGAGGTGGGTAGAGAGATCTAGTCAGGTTCTGAAAAAGGCCCTGGAGCAGGGTCAACATTATGCTTAACTTTCTATTTTTTTCATGTTATGTCCAGGCAATTGTGGACATAATTGTGGACAATGGTTTTTGCCATGATCGTTTTTTCAGTTTCGATACAGTTTATCCGTGGAATTCTCAAATATATTTTGAGGTCTTTTTTGTAACATGAAGATTTGTCATTTATTATTCTATGAAAGTCAGATATATAACTTTGGCCCTCAGGTCCTGCCTTGCTAGGTATTGAGTAGCTGCTAAATTTGTTACTGTTTTTTAGTTACATGGCTGGTGAGAGACCTGGTTTTCAAATTCATGTTTCCTGACTCCACGTCCAGCACTTTTTATCATGATGCCTCTCAAAAGGAAATGGGGACTAGAATTCTGATATTCCTTCCACCACTAAAGCTCACATACTCTATAAGACCATAAACATCAGTAATTAACATTATCATTCATGCTGATTAACATTTCAGTCATACTGCTGCTGAGTGGACCTCAGTGTTTCTAAAAAAGCTAAAACACGCCCTGGATGGCATGTATTATCATCTTCATATAATGACTGGATTAGTTTTAGTCATTGGAACTCTACCTCTACACCAGTAAAACATGCAACTGAAAACACTACATGTCTTCTTTGTGTGCTACTTAGAGAACCTAAGTATTCACTGAGTCCCTAAGAGAAGCAAGCTCAGAGGAGCACCTTATCTGGACTTTTTTGGTTTATGTAAGGAATATTCCTCAGCATCCAATACCGGCCTGTTTTGCAGAAGTTGATCTTACATTCCATCATTCAAGACAATTGAACAGATCTCAGCTCAAATACAATTCTGTCATATCCTGACTAATACTACTGGGACCAAAATACCGGGAGAAATATTTGAGAATCAAGTCATATCTATTTTTCCAACAGGCTTGGTCTGACTTTCTTCATGATTTCCCCAAGTCAGACCAAGAATAAAGTCCACGAGTACAGTGGACATAGAAAATTGGATGGACAAAATCAGGGTTTCTTAAACTTTTTTCACTTGAGACCCCCAGCTGCGTAGCCTGAGGGCAAATGCAGTGCAAAGTGGAGATGCTTTGTGTTCAGAACCAAGGCTACAGTGAAGTTACCCAGCAAGCGCTGCCAGAAGCACCTAGGATTCATTAAGCTTTTGATTTTTAATTAATTTTTGGTTATTGCATATTCATAAACTTTTTACAGTTGCCAAATTTTTTGTGACCCCATATGGGATCATGATCCACAGTTTAAGAAACACTGGACAAAATGACTGATTAGTCATTAGCTTTGAGACACTATGAGAATCTCTGCTGATTATTCTCCTACCATACAATATGAGATGAACAGAGACAATGCTTTCCATTGCTGAAAAGACTTATTCCCAAGGAGTCAGGGTAGTATTTACTGTGGTTGTATTAATTTTTTTGTGGTCAATAGTAAGACATCTGGTGTACAAATGATTAATTTCTTCAATAGCCCCCTAGTAATTCAAAAGTCTATTCGGAAATGGTGGAATCAGGAACTAGACCTGGTATCCACACAGCTCACAAACTGCTGGACAGTATGAATTGCTTGTGGCAAATTCATTTCAATAAACTTTTTTTCATCCCTATAATGTGTGGATAGCACTGTGCTGAGTAGTTAGTGAAAGTTTATTATGAAAATTTTATTTTGCTTCTTTTTTTCTTCCAATCAACAAGCATTTACTTACTTTCACTCTCACTCCTCTCCTTGATTAGAACACAAAAAGAAAAACAAATCCCTTACAACAAATATTCATAGCCAAGTAAAGCAAATTCTCACATTGGCCATGTCCAAAAATACAAGACTCTTTCTCTATCGAGTCCATCACCTCTGGCAGGAGGTGAGTAACAAGCTTCATCTTTAGAACTCTGGAATTAGGGTTTGTTATTGCATTGATGAGCGTGGGAGATATAATTTAAATAGGATAAAAGATTTAGAGCTGAAAAGTATCTTATATGTCATCCAGTCTAAGACCCTCTTTTTACAAATGAGGAATTGAGACCCAAGAAATGTTAATTAACTTGTCCAAGGTCACGCAGGCAGGAAGTAACAGAGCGAGGATTCAAACCCAGTTCTTTGACTCTAAAGTCAGTGCCTTTTCATTCCCTTGCCCTCAAGGAAGTCACTTTATAGTAGAAGAAAAAGATAAAAAGAGGAATAACTAGAATACAACTTTGAAGGTTGACTAGCATCAACTGCCACCCCTGAGGGGTGAAGGGTCTGTGCCTTTCCCTTTCCTAGTCCAACCTTTGCCCCATTGCACCGTGCCTGACAGGTGCAGGATACCCTCTGGCATCCTGCTGGATGCTACCCACCTATGACACCACATCTTTGGGAGGAGGCATAGGAACAGGGATGCTATCCAGACCTAGTCTAATACTGAGAGATGCCAAGCACAGCAGCTAGTTTATTAACAACTTGGCGGCCCAGTGGACTTGGGCGCTGGGCTTGGCACACAGTAGGCATTTAACAGATATTTACCAACTGACTGGTTGACTGTATATTTTGGCTTATTCCCTTTGAAACCATGACTAATGTGTTCTCTGTCTCTTCTGATACCAAAGGTGATTATCAAGGTTCAGGCCTTGCTCACTGGCCCATTTGGGTCAATCATAACTTGCCAATTTATTTACATTAGGATGATAGGCCCTACCTATATGGCAATATCTTGAAAAATAAGATATACTTGAGCAGATAGGTGACATGGTAGTTAAAGCTCTAGCCTTGGAGTCAGAAGGACCTGAGTTTAAATCTGTACTCAGATACTTCCTAGCTGTGTGACTTTGGGCAAGTCACATAACCCTTATTGCCTCCAAAAAACAAACGACAAAACAAAGAAAAATATGATAGTCTTATTCAAAGCTATGGAAGAACGGGCATTTTAGGAGCTTTGGCTACCTTTCCCCTCATTATTATTAGTAGGAGTAATTAAGACTTGGAAATATTTTGAAATAGAAGTATTATTAGAAATAATAGTAAAAACTACATTTATAAAGTGTTTCATCTGGAGGCAGCTAGGTAGTACCGTGGATAGAGCTTGGAGGAAGGAATATATGAATTCAAATATGGACTCAGATACTTACTAGCTGTGTGACCCTGGGCAAGTAATTTAACCTCTGTCTGCCTCAAGTTCCTCAAGTGTAAAATAGGGATATAACAGCATTAACCTCACAGGGTTGTTGTGAGGATCACAGAAAATAATATTTGAAAAGCATTTAGTATAGTGCCTAGCAAAAGTAGGCTCTTAATAAATGCTTATTTTCTTCCTTCCTAGCAATGAAACGGAACAGGGAAGTGGTGGAGTACACTGGAAAAAACATTGGGAGCCAGAAGATTTGGATTCAAATCCTACCTCTGATATTCACTACTCTTGTGATTGTGGGTAAGTCACTTCACTTTTCCGCCTTGGGTTTCCTTTTCTTTAAAATCAGGGGGCTAGCCTTTGAGGGGCTCTTTCAACTCTAGCTCTGGACTGCTAAGCCTATGAACTCTTCTTTAACTTATATACACTCTTAGAAAGTTGCTTGGGGGCACTGAGAGTGACTTGCCTATGATCCACAGATGATATATGCCAGTGAAAATCGGAACCCAGGTTTTTGTGACTCCAAGACCATTTCTCTATCCATTATTCTATGCTGCCTCCCCTTAAAAAGAATACATTTATTAATTAAAAAGGACATGAAATGGTCTAAATAAAAATTCTCCACAATATAAACAGGAAAAAATAGTCCATTTGGAATTTATATAAAACATTGATTTTATTATTATAATTTTGAAAAATTTCAGTGTTTGCTTTCAAAAGGGCTCAGAAACCTGAGCATTCCTTCTGCCCTATGATTCTGAAGGATGCAAATACAGCCTAGTGCCAGAATAACAAATACTCCATTTTCTAAGCACTCTCCCATGATTTATGAAAGGTGTACCTCACTGTGGGAAGATAATGCCATTTGAAATGGTCCATTTCATAAATCTATCCTCCTCGCTCCTGGCTGCAAACAGGACCACGACAGGCTCCTGAATCCAATAATGTTTTCATCCTCTATTGACAAAAAAAAAGAAAGAAAGAAAGAAAGAAAAAAAGAAAGAAAGAAAGAAAGAAAGAAAGAAAGAAAGAAAGAAAGAAAGAAAGAAAGAAAGAAAGAAAGAAAGAAAGAAAGAAAAAAGAAAGAAAAAAGGACTTTGGCGCGAGGTAATGATGCAGTTACGGGGGAACCGCCGCTAAAGCGCTGTCTCGGGGGCTTTCTTTGGCAATAGCCATACAGCTGTGCAGCAGAGGAAACTTGGATAAACAAAACAAAACAAAAAATAATCACCACACACTCCGTCCCTAATGTCCTCTTCCTAGTAGTGGCATTAATTATAGCCCGTGTCCAATCCTCTGTCCTATTGCCGAGCTGAGGGTTCTGCATGAATACACTCTCCTCCCACATGATAGATTTCTCCTCAGGAACAAGGATATTCTCTATTCATCCTTGGACCCACTCTGTGGATCTGTTTATTTATCTCTCGGCAAGAATGCTTCCAGGTGAGATTTTGGGGCTCAGCGGGATGGTACGGTACCTGTGATTAGGAACCAATCAGAAACTAATAAAACGCATGGTTCTGAGGCTTTTCTGAGGGCAGGACAAGAAAGAGATGATGTATACATAGAGGGACAGGAAAGGCTCAGGAAGAAACACAAACTGGAAATCTTTTTTTCCTCTTAGTATCCTAAAAAATATCAATTTCCTGACATCCCCTATGTCCCCAAATGAAAATCTCAGCACCCCTAAGGTTCTGGAGTCCCCTTTGCTAGCTTTCTGGGTATCTCAGTGCTCAGTTTGGCTAATACACAGGTTCACATACAGATTGAAAGGGACTTTCAAGAGATTATTTAGTCCAACCTTTTCACTTTCCACATTACGGCATCATAAGGTTTTAGTGCTATAAGAAGCCTCAGATATCATTATTACCCAACCTAATTTCATAAATGAAGACACTAAGGTTTAGAGAAATTGTGACTTCCCCAAGGTCATGCACCTAACTAGTTGGTTTCCTTGGTTAAGGAAACTGAGGCATAGGGCTCATACCCAGAGATGCTCATTGCAGACCAGTTCTTGGCAAACAGATGCACTGCCAGCAGGTCTATACTTTAAATCTCTTAGTTTGATAAGGTTTCCCAGCGCTTGTATTTTGCTGGCCCAGACTCTGAGAAACTACACTCACTTAATATTAGAGGTGGACTTTGATAAATGTGGAAATAGGTCAGAAAATTAATTTTTTTAAACTACAAAAACCCTCACTCTGGAATACATGAAGAGGGTGGTATGAGAATGAAGTAACATGGCTAATTTCTTGTGTGGCCAATGGAGGTAATTTCATCAGTGTCTAATCATGGCTCAAAACTGGACCTCATATCACCTTCCTGAGGTAATCTCTGAAAAACAAGTAACAAAGGAGACAAGATAAAATCACAGAATGAAATCATATCATATGCATAAGAAAGACACTAAGTTGGAAGGGGAAATGCCTATTTTCTTTAGTCTCTTTTGCTGATTCACCATTCATATCACCACTACTAACTGTCAATGGTCCCCAGAGTTCTGTCCTAGGTCCTGGTACAGCACCTGGTACATAGCAGGTGCTTAATAAATGCTTTTTGAGGGACTGATGGATAGGGAAGGATGTTTGTTGGGGGGAAGAGTAGAAAGGAGAGGATTTTTGCCTTGAACTGAACCAGCTCATTTTAACAAAACCCACCATTCATAGAATAATGATAATAATAACAATAATGACATTAAATGCAAAAGAATAACATTAGAATAGCAATTTGTCCCAGGACTCTTTCTATCTGAATTATATTAAACAAGATGAAAGAATGATTTTTCTATCATAATAATAATAATAATAATAATAATAGTTATATGATGATGATGATGATGATATAACACTGGACAGAGAGACAGAAAGACATGTGCTTAAATCCCAACAGATATTTTCTAGTTGTATAACTCTAGGAAAATCACTTAACTTCTCTATGCCTCAGTTTCCTTATCTGTAAAATAAGGGAGTTAGAATTAATGGTCTCTAGTGTTCCATCCAGCTTTAAATCTAGGATCCTATTCTATCCTATCCCATTTATATGATGCTTTAGATTTTGCAAAATTCTCCTTTAAAGAATCTCATTTAAATTCATGACAACTCTGTGTGTCCCAGAAAAGTCAAATGACTTGGACACAACCATGTAGCTGGTGCTATAGGTTGTATTTGGACCCATGTCTTTCTGACTATAAATCCAACACTCTTATTTTAGTCTTTACGCATTCATACTGGTAGATAAGAGGTAAACCAAATGGCTATGTGAAATGGGGGACCCTTCCATTACTATAAATGTGAAGAGCTCCACACACGGGCATCAGATTTTGATACACTGGAATTTGCATATTTTGACTTGTGCTTTAAAAAAAAAAAGCAATTTCAAGGTCAGTTTCAGTGGAGAAACAGAGAGCCAAAATGGAAAGTAACCCCATTAAAAGTCTACCAGTGTTTTGCATATTTATTTTTTCTTCTCCTATAGCACATACTGGGAACTCATAAATCAAAAAATCAAGGTAAACAAACACCAGAGGTTATTTTAGACAAAAATGTATACTCTTTATTCTCTCTGTGTAAACAGGCAAGCATTTCTATTACCTGGAATCCTAAAGTGTGTAATACATATATGTGTGGTGGAAATCTGCATATATTTGCATAAGATAGAAACTCTATTACCATTCCACATCTCAGAAGAACATCATCTATATAAAGTGACGACACTTCAAATGGAATTAGAGCGAATGGAATAGAAGTAACATATGTTTTCAAAAAACCTCAAATCTGGAATTTTTTCTAGAATGGAGATTCCCAGACCAGGAGCTACTGAGTTATCGTAAAAGTTCCCCAATCCACAAGAAAATCCACAAATAAGCAATCATATTTTCTTTAGATGGAATAAATAAGATATCTTTGCACAAAAGTGTATAATGCATATGTATAATATATGCATAAATCTGTATAATTTTCAAATTATACATATACACACGTCTATTCTATTGGTTACTAAAATAGTTTTTTTAAAGTAACAAAATTTAGAGAAACTTGTGTATTTTATTAATAAATATTAACTAATAGAATGACAATTACCATGTGTCTACAAAATTTTTGGATATTAAAAAAATCAGTTCTTGTACTTGAAATTTTATGAACCTGAATCTCCATTCTAGAAAAGATGCTAGTCTTCCTATAGAAAAGCCTTTTATATAGACTCCACAGTCAAATCATGGACAACTTATAGCCTAGGGCAAGAACATATGACCTCTTTCAACCTTGTGGTTCAATTCCCTAGATTTAAAACAAACAAAAAATCACTTTAATGAGATATATTAGTTCATCTCAACAATGAGAATTAGTTACACTAGCTGTTTAGTAATTTCCCAATAGAAATCATAAAAAAGCCAGTGAACACTGACTTGAAAACCAAGGTGCCCTCAGATGGGGTCAGAAAGCTATAATAAGAAGAGGCAGAGGAAGTGACTTTGGTCAAGTTCTTTCCATTCTTGGTGCCTAAATTTCCTCATCTGTGCAGGGGTTGCAAGCACGTGACTCATGAACTTATAAGGTTCCTTCTAGTTTCAGATCAATGATCCCACGATCCTTCCAGGTCTAAGGTTCTAGGTCTATGATAATCTAGCAAAACTGCTCATTCTTATCTTTTAGTGGAAGCCTGGTATTGTGGGGAAAAATGTCAAGAGACATAAGATCATAGAAAATATAGCTAGAAGAGGCCTTAGAGATTATCTATTCCAACATGCTCATTTGACAGAGGAGGAAACTAAGGGTATGGCTAGAAAAAATGACTTGCTTTCCAATCTAGTACACTTTCCAATAACTAGGTTTGTCCTGGCAACCTGGATCCGAATACTGTCTCTGGCCCTTACTCTCATCTGACCCTTGGTAAGTCAGTTACTTTCTCACTGGACCTCAGTTTCCTCATCCGTACAATTAGGGGGTTGAACTAGATGATGTCTAAGGTTTCTTCCAGCTCTTAGGTTCTTTGCTTAAAGTTCTAAGGCCTTTTCTAACACTGGTTTTGTTTTCTATATGACAACATTCTATGTTCAGCAAAAAGGAGGTGACGGAAAAAGGAATACTTGGGCCACATAGCCTCTAAGGTCATCCTTGCTCTAATGACATTTGACTCTTACTCTCCTGCCAATAACAACATGGCCCTACCCGTTGCCCTTGTCCCTAATGGAGTGACAATGAATGAAGCTGGTTGAGAAGGAAATGGTGGTCAGAAAGCTAAGTGATGTGCAAGAAGGACCTGATCAGTCAGCAGCAGGGATTCTCCCAGTTATAATCAGATGCCCACAGAGTTCAGGCACATTTCACATCTGCACTGTCACTTTAGAGCTCTCTTTGGGAAAAACAGTCTTCAGGGATTGTTATGAGCAATTGTTATAGGAAAGAAGAAATCAGTGATTCTATGAAAACTAGACATTTCCTTCACGATTAAAAAAAATAAATAAACAGGGTTCTTGAGCCTCATCACCACCTTAATCACCAGAATGACTTCTGGCTGTTTCAAGAAATCAGACAACACTTAAAGGATTACTATTAATAGAAGACGAGTGTTCTAGACACTCATCTCTAGAATAAGGGAGGTGACAGTTTTGTTGCCCTGTGCCTCAGTTAGACCATATCTGGAGGACTACGTCCAATTCTAGGTGACACACTTCAGGAAAGACATTGACAAGCTGGAATGTTTCCAGAAGAGGTTAACCAAGATCATGAGGGGACTAGAAATCATGATGAGGAACAGTTGCCTGTCTTGGAGAAGAAAAGACTTATGGGAGACACGACAGTGTAGAAAGGGGGATGACCAGGGGATCCCTGAACAACTGAGTCCTCCCAACATACTTGATGAAATTACAGGATGTAAGGGGAAGTTAAGGGAGGTTGGATGAAGAAGTGAGCCTCTTTCAGACCTTGACTGACCAGTGTAAAGAAGGTATAAAAAAAAGTGTTTAAATTCTTTATACATCTTTATTCCTTTAGGAGGTAGGAAGAAGTTGTTTAATCAAATTGAGAGGATTATAGAGCATTGGCTTGTGTCACTCAAGAAGAGTGCAGTGACTGACTAAGAGAATCAGCAGTGCTCACTGGATCTATAGAAAAGAAACCAGCTAGCTTGGAAGTTTGACAACTGCTCTGGCAATTAGGGCCAGAACCAGTTATGGAGAAAGAGAACCAAATCCTGAGGTAACTCCACTTTTTGGTCTGTGATGATTACTCAGTGTAACAAATGGGGCTAGGAAGAGACTTCTTTGTCCTCCCTATTACTTGCCTCTTCCCTTCCCTGATACACCTCAGTAATGGCATCTTATGCAGAAGTACTTGAGCTTTTCTCCATCTGCTCACTTATGGGGCACACAGGAGAGACGGAGGATTTAAAAGGAAATGAGCCAACTGTGAAACTGAACAGCTGGAACGAGAAGATGAAAGTTTGGTGCTTGGGATTGGAACCCTACTCTGGAGGTGGTAGAATCCAGAGCTAAGACTCCGTGTGGTCCTAGGGGGTAGGCTCTGGTTCTTTCTGAGATTAGGGAAGCAATACTCTAGACTAGGATGTTGGCTGAGACAGAAGCTAGAAACAGTAGTGAGTATAATCAAACCATGAAGGAGCATCTAGTGGGGACTGAGCCCAAGGTTATCAGAAACAGGGCAAGGACGTCAGGGGTCAGACAACCCTGAAGAATCAGAAATGGGTGTCTTGTTCACATGCGTTCTCTACCTGTGCCCCTTTCCACCTGTGAACTCTCTCTGGGATGCCTACTATTTCCACTAATGCCCTATGCAAAACAGGGATGTTTTGTTACCATTTTTGGTTACTATGTCATTTCAATAAATGCCTATGTTTTGAATTAATTGTGTCAACTAGCTAACTGTTGAGAGACAATTCATCAATTAACACTCAGGAGCTATAGTTGGGGGAAGGGTAAAGGAACAAGCATTTATTAATCAGTTCTTATGAGCTAGACATAGTGCTAAGGAGCTTCACAAACATCTCATCTGATCCTCACAACAACTCTGGGAGGTTGGGGATATTTATTATCTCCATTTTATAGTTGAAGAAACTGAGGCAGGCACAAGTTAAATAACTTGCCCAGAGTCATATAAGTAGAACTGTCTGAGTTTGGATTTGAATTCAGGTCTTCCTGACTCCAGGCTCAGTGCTCTAACCACTGTACCACCTAGCTACCTCCAGTTTTAGGAGTTTAGATCTGCAGAATACCTTAAACCATCTCTCAAGGAACCTATCTTACAAGTAAGAAGTAGGAGAGTATGCCAGAGGAGTATTCCACAAAAATTTGAAGAGCTATCATATGGGAGAAAGTTAGATTTGCTCTGCTTGGCCCCCAAGGGAAGAATTAGGTACAAAGGGTAAATGTTATAAGGAACAAGATTTCAGATTGATATAAGAAAAAAAATATCCTAACAATTAGAACTGACCAAAAGTGTAATAAGTTGTCTTATTTGGTGAGTTCCCCATCATTGGAGGTGTTTAAGCAGAGTCAGATAACCACTTGTCAAGGATGTCAAGGGAACACTTGCACAGGTTTGGGTCAACCTCTACAGACTCTCAGATTCCTTTCAGCTCTGACATTCAGCGATCGTAAGATTTGCTTCCACAGAAGAAATTCTACAACATTTGCCTCAGCCTATGAAGACAATTCCCAAAGAGATGTTAAAATATCTCTTACTCAATGGCAGCATTGTTGGAAGGAATATGAAGCCTCTCAAGGCTACCACTCCGAAGACTCCTACACTCATGTGGATGTTTAAGTTCTTGGTCTTTATTGCATCTCTCTCTCTCTCTCTCTCTGTATGTATGAATCAGTGATTTTATCAGCATGGCTGGTGGTCCCTTCTCAGACCCTAATAATGGTCCTTCCTCTATGCCTTAGTAAACCACCTCCTAGTGGCCAATCTTATGAGAATGGGTGATAGTCCCTTCTTGGACCTTCATGCTACTAGGAGGTCCTCTATGCCTCCTTAAACTACCCTCTAGTGGCCAACCTTTCCGATGACGAGGATATAATGTATCTACTTCCTTATTTGAGGTTCTGTGGTTCTTTATGTGTGGGAGGCTCCCTCTAGGAAAGGACCCTTAGGAGATGCTTGCATGAACTGCTATAGCTCAAAAAATTCCTCCCCAAGCGTCCATCCTTCTGTTGATGAGCCACCCCAATCTTAGCTGGACTGGTCCCAGGACCAAAGATGCAGAATTATGTGCTGGGCCTATAGTCAAGGATTTTTCTGGATGAGTTAGGAGCTGCCACACTACGGGTTCCTCTGGCATAGTCCTCAGGAAGTCAGACTCATTTCTACATCATAAGGAGGCACCAGAGGAGGACTTTGATGGAAGATACTGTATCTATGAATATGAATCTCCACAATCCATTGTATATCATGACAAGTAAGGGACAGCTATATCCTAAAGTACAAATGAATCATGGGATACATAGATGGGAGGACCCTTAGAAGCCATCAAGTCTGACTCCTTCGTTTTATAGAGATGGAACACATAAGAGTCACTTAATGAATGTTTGTTAAATTGAGGCATAATGAAGGGAAAGTACTTGCTTGGGCTCCCACAGCAGGTCAAACAGTAGAGCCAATGGGTCATAAGAGGATTCACCCATTGAATAGAGAGGCTTTGCAAATTTTTAACAAGAGCAAAACTGCCTGTCTTACTCTCTGCTTTTGGATACCACGTGGCTGCTGTTAATACTTCATTTCCCAGAGAGTTCCTAAGATCCAGAATGTTACAGGAGCCTGACAGTGATGGATTAAAACCATACCTTCCACCCAGCTCAAACAGTAGTACTTATTTTTCTAACTGAAATCAGGGTTGAATGACTGGAGCTATTTACTGTAAACTGGAATTACTGAAGCGTTGTCAGAAATCTTTCTTTGTCTGGCCTAAGCCGGATCCTAGATCAAAGACAAAATGCTGCTGAGTACTGGCTGTACCTCTGAATAACTGGGGCATGTGGGCAAATCACTTCTCCTTCCTGGCCTCAGTTTCCTTTTTTTTTTTTAAATAATAGCCTAAGTAGTCCTTGGGTTTCTTTATGCCTTTGATATCCTGTGGATCTGTACTTTACCTTCTGTGGCCTTTCTAACTCTCTCTGTACAGTCCAACATTCTGTTTCAAGGCACCTTCTGTCTCTACCATTTTCTGTTTCTAAACTGTCTTTGAGTTTTAAAGTACCATAGTTTATGCTCTGAGGTCCTTTCCAGCTCTGAAATTCTATATTTCTAGGTCCTTCCTAGCTCTAATATTTTATATTTCACATTTTAAGGTCCCTTCAGTCATTTTGTAATCTGTGTTCCATTTTCACGTTCTCTGTTACAAAGTTACATTACATAGAACAATGGAGTGAAGTGACCATAGTATAGCCTAAAACAGCCATTAAGCCAATCTTAAACACCAAACTTGCGACTTCTTAACTGACTTTTTTTTATAAACCAGAGAGACACCAACTAAATCTGGATTGGAATATGCTGTGTAAGACGTTGATTATGTTTCTTCTCCCTCTTTGCCCCCCAGGTTTGCAAACTAACAACCACAGATAGATCCCAGATGCCATTTTGTTGGTGAAGAAAACCTTCCAGTGGTCTTTGCCAGGGAAGGCTCCTGCCAAAGAAAACTCTGTCCCAGAAATGTTCTTGGCATTGCCTTCATGTGGTGCCAAGAACCTACAGGAAATGCTGACCTCCCTGAGAAGGAGACCTGCAGCTGTGCTCCTGTCTCCAGGGTGAATTCCCCAGATGGGAGGATTTGATGAAATTAGAAAGAGAACAACTCCACATTAGAAGCCCAGCTGGCCCATCGCTGAGACTCTGACCATGGTGACTTCAAGGGATGCCCTGTTGGAAGGGTGGGCTGGACTGACTCTGCAGTTCGTAATAACAGCTCCCATTTCTAACGTGTCTTAATATGCACAAAGTGCTTTTATTATAACAACCCTGTAACAGAGTTAGCCCAGGAACTGGTATCTGAATTTTCCAGAGGAAGAAAGGGAGGCTTGGAAAGAAGCAGTAACTTGTCCAGAAGATGTGGTAATGAGAAGGGATGGAAAGAGTCCTGGAGTCAGCAAGACTCGGGTTGAATCCTAGCTCTCTTCCTTACTACCTGTGAGAATTCTCCCTTCTGGGACCTATTTACAAATCAGTAAAATGGGTTGTTGAGTTAGATGATCTTTACCATTTGAAACCTAGACCCTATTATCCTCAGCATATGAACTAGGATTTCGCCCAGGGCTCTCTACAGCACTCTTTCTACCATACCATATTGCTTCTATTAAAAAAAAAAATAAAGAGCTGATAATTATATCATGATATTTTATTTACAAAGTACTTTATTACATTATCAAATTTAATCATCACAACAACCCCCATGGTTGTTCTGGGTTCTATGGGTTAATGTCCTTTCAAGTTCTGACATTCTCTGATCCCAAGTGTTTTGGGAGGATAATGACTGAAATTCTTGTGCTCCAGAGTCAACCTTTCTACCCACATGAGGAACTGAGTTATTTTGAGCACTGGAAAGAGATTTTTAAAGAACAAGGGCATATAGTGATTCCTCTTCAAAGTTCTTTTCTATATTTTAGCAGTATCTTTATAAATCACTGTTGTAAAAACAAGGCAAGGAGAAGGGCTAAATATGCAGTACCTAGAAACTGAAAATTCAAGTATTTGCTTTTTATAGGACACTTGAGGCTCTTAAAAACAGAACCACTAGAAAATAAATCCAAAAAAAAGGAGAAAGAAAATCACCGTATGGTAACAGAAACACGCTACAGAGCTGATTAACTTATGAAAATAATTACAAAAATATAGACTTCAATCTATAGCTTAAAAATATATGACCCCCCCTCTCTCCCCTTGTGTTTTCAAATGGATTTTTATTTTCAAAAAGCAAATCTTCACTAAAGTTTGATTATTTTGAGGCAATTACTTCTCAAACATCTTCTGTGGGGATACGAAGGCCAAAAGCTTCACTGATGCCAATTTCTTAAAGTATGCTCATGCTCAGAGGTATGTTAACATTAAGCTTCGAGTTAAAAAAAAAAAAAAAAACAAACCAAAAACCGAAACTCTAAATGCCCTGTAATTACCTTGGATGAGGAATGCCTAGGTCTAAATTCATGTCTTAAGTTCAAGACCCATGGCTTTCCTGTCTTTTTAAAAATGACATGGCATGGTAGGGATTCCTAGCAATGCAGGCATGTAAGACAAGGGATATTAGAGAAGAAAATGTTGTGGGCCCTTTCCTTTTGCTTCTGACATTATCGTTTTCTCCCAGAGTATCCAGACCTTGGAATTTTCATCTTTTGTATCTTTCGGAAGTGTGTTTACAACAACTTTAATGGCTCTCTGTAGCATTGAGATATCCTTGGCAAAATCAGTATTCACTTCGAAGGGGAAAATATTCTGAACGAGCAAGAAGTGGAAGGGAAAACAGAGGGCCTGAGACATGATTATTAAGCTCATGGGTTTAATGAAACCCAAACATGGTGAATACATTATGTAAATGCACCTGGACAAAGGACTTCTGAAGTCAGGCCGACCACAGCAACCAGAATCTTCGCCTACGATTTCCATTAACAGATCTTCGCTGAAACATCACTTTCAAAACTGCAAGCCAGAGGGTGTACATGGAATGAAATATTCTACTCAGTTTTAAACCCAAAACCCTCGTTTACTAAAGCAATAATGGTTATTTATGGAAAAAAAAAAAGGACTGGAAGAGACTTTAGAAATAATCTATTCCAGCCCCTTTATTTAGTAGATAAGGTAACTGAGGCCCAGAGAAGGGAAGAGGATTGAGTAAGTGGTAGAACTGGGAATTCTTTTCACCACATCCCAAGTCACTTCTACATAGCAAGCTCCTGTCTTGGGTCAGAAGAATAATTTGCTAAACTTCAGAGTTAGAAACAAAAACACCTGCTGTGAATTCTATCTAAGCTTCTGTTTCCAAAGAATCACATCTATACAAAGTATACATAAGCATAAGCCCCAAGAGTGTGGGAAATGGATGAAGACATTAGTGGCAGGCAAGATGGATGAGCCAAATCTAAACAAGACGTAATTAATGGAGGTCAATGTAAAATCTTGCATATAGGTTAAAAAAAAAAACAACAACAAAACTGGACAAGTATAGGAGAGCAGAAAGATGATTATTAAGTAGTGCATAGGATAACAGATCCAGAACCGGGAGAGACTTCAGAGATTTCCTAGCAAAAAGTTATCATTTTATGGGTGTGGAAACTGAGATCCCGGTGTGACTTAGCCAAGGTCACATGGTGGAAAGCATTAGAAGCTAGATTTGAGTAGAGATCTTCTCACTAAAGAGCCAGTATTCTTTCTGCTTTTCTACATGGTCCATTTTAACACACATAGACTATTTCTTGCATGCCCAGAGAAAGTTCATCTAGTTAAAATAATCCATAGCTGTTATATTTCCCCTGTGAGGAATGAAGTCAGCATTGACCAACACAAATGCTCAGGAGAGAACAAATATGATGCCTTCCCACGGGGACTTGTGTTCTGAAATTGATGCCATTCCCAGTGGCTGACCTTGCTGAATAGCTGAATGTGGGAGACAGACATAATGTAGTATAGAATAGTAGGCTTTAGAGTTATCTAAACTCATGGAAGAAAGAGAAACATAGTGGTCCTAACTAAGGATAGGTACTAGATCATAACAAAAAGCTAGAGATGCTAATCTTTGACAAGGTGGGCACATGCAATTTCTTGCCCTGCAGAATTCTCAGTACTTGTCAACTATGTACATACATGGCTTACTTCTAAATTGCAGCTTTTATTATTAGTAAACATTTATTACTATTATTATTATTATAATTAGGATTGAAAGAACCAGACAGGTTTGTTTGAGGCAGATTGTAAAATAGCTTGCAGCTAGGGATGGAGTGAGGATGCAGGAGGTGGATGAGTGAGGGGATGCTACTGTTTGTCTTTCATTATCAAAAAGGACCATGACATCAGATCAGGGAGGTGATGCCATGACATGCAAGTGAATTGGAAGCTTCTGGTTATATGATGTTGCAAGCTAGAAATAGCTATAAAATTACAGAGGTCAAACTCACATTGAGCATACTGATCTAGTAACATTTAGATTTTTTTTATTAATAAATTCTCTTTTAACTTTTGGGTATTTCCAATACGTGCATTTCCAAAGGCTGTTATTGGGTGCTGGTTTGCACTGTGGCCTCACTCCTTCTTCTTCTTCCTCCTCCTCAATTCGCAGGGCAACTTCAAAGTCCTTACAAAGGCTTTTTTTCTCAGGTACTAGGAAGCTAAATCCCCTTTTTGTCATTTAGTAGTCACTGCTAACAGAGAATCACAGTTTTCCTTATGAAAACAATAAGTTAGAGCATATTCGTGATGGCATCACCAGAGAGCTGTCTGAGAAAATATCTCAAATGATACTAATGAGTAGTGAGACCGAGACTTAGTGAGACTTTGAAACAAGAGCAGGGACAGTGAAGATGCTTCTACATGACTGTCCACAGAAATCTCATCTCAATTCTATCACTGACTAGCATGGGATCAAGGCCAGGGCAGTTCACATTTCTAGATCCCAAATACCCAGATCACAAAATACGGAGGACTGGACCAAATGCTCCCTAAATTTCCTTCCAGAATCCAAGTTCTAGAATTTTTTGTGGCCCATAGGACCCCAATTTTCCTGTGTGCAAAACGGGGATAATAATACCTCTATTATTTATTTCACAAGGTTGTTGTAGGTTTCTGTAGAAATCCCATCTCAAATGGGATAAGGTAAGTGAAAATATCTATAAAGCACTAACTATATATATATGAGGGCGTGATTATGTTTGTTTAAGTTTGCGGAGGAAATATTTAGGGATCATATTCACTCTTAATTTTACGCTGGTTTATAGAGTCAGTATCCTTGCCTAATTTTCGATCTCTGGGTGCTGAAATTATGTAAACCATAACTTTCATTAGCACAGGATTTTAGACGGTGAAGAAAAATGGGAAAAGAAACTGCATTCTGCCTTTGCTGGATCCATCTTGCCACAGCACGGTTTAGAAGCTAATGTCTTTTCAAACAGCTCTGTTTTGCCTGCAGAGTTGAATACCCTCATTATAGTGTTTGAAAAAAGTTCCCTTATGTTTTTTTAAAGAATGCCATTCTTCAAAAAGATGTCAAGAAGATTCTCCCCCACCCCTGCTTTCCCGACCCTCCCCCCTGCTACAAGGTGTAATGTAGAGATAAGCACAAAATCTGGTTGGAAATGTGACCTATATTGGACTGGCAATGCTTCACATCAGGCCAATAGCAAGGTCCCGACATGCTTTTGTCCTGACTTGCTGCCCAGAGGTTTTTTAAGTAGCATATACGTTTGTGGACAGTAAGTGCAGTGGGGAAGTAAATTATTACTGTTGTTGTTGTTGTTATCATTGTTATTCTTGTTATTTAAGGCAGTGGATTATTTGCTAACAGAGTTCATCAGTATTGCTATTCCCTGGTCTTGCTTAATAAAGGTAATACCGGTCTTCTGGAAAACAGTTCATTTTCATACTTGCTGTTTGAAAAGGAAGAAAAAGGTGGTGTTTTGTGGATGAAATGGTGTTTGTAAAAAAAAAAAAAATAGGTCACTTTCTCCTTCTCCCTTCCTCTCTTTTTCTGAAAGACAAAGGAGGCTTTCTAACACATGGATAAAGTCAAACCAGGCTAGTGACCTGGGCATTCTCTGCATTCAGAATAAAGGTTGGTAACATTTTCAATCAGGGCTGACATGGAACATGGAAACTGTTTGGGGGAATCCTCGTGGCGGACAAAAATTGGGGGGAGTCCAGGCTGCCATGTCAGGCAGCAAAGAATCTGGGCCAGCTCCCATAGCTCTAGGGAGAGGAGGCAGAGTCTAGAGATAAAAGACAAGCCCTCTGTCAGCCATTTCACAATACAGGGCAGCAGAGCAGTCCTGAGGAGGATGGGGATGGTCAGAGGACTCAAAAAAAAAATTATGGAAGGTTTTTTTGTGGACCTGAAGATGTTTTGTCTGGAGAAGAGAAGATTTTGGGGGGAGGGGGGACAGAATAGCTGTCTTCAAGTATTCGAAGGACTATTATGTGGAAGAGGCATAGAATTTATTCCTCTTGGCCCCAGAGCATAGAATTGGAGCCAGTGGGAGGCAGAATGGCATGGTAGAAAAAGTTCTGGATTTAGACCAAAGGGATCCTGGTTCAAATCCTGGCAGTGCCACTTACTATCTGTACGACTTTGGCAACATAACTTAAACATGTTAGGCCTCAGTTTCTCCATTGGTAAAATGGACGTGGAAGTTGGGACTGGATCTAAGGTCCCTTCCAGCTCTGAATCCTATGATTTTCTACGTTACAAGGTGGACCATTTTTGCAGGATATAAGGAGAAACTTCCTATTGGATCTAATGATGAAATGCACTGCTGTGGGAGATTGGTAAATTCCCCACTGCTGGAAGTCTTTAAGCAAAGGCTGTATAAACCTTTTGCTAAAGAGGATGGAGAATGTATTTTTCAGGGAGGTGTTGGATTAAGGGGATCAGCTTCTATAGGAAATCTTTCCTTATCTTCCCAATTGTCAGTGCTCTTCCACTCTGACTCCTACCCAAGATTAATTTGTATTTATTTCTATATTTTGATTATACCAATAATAGAGGTAGAGATGGATAGATAGTGTCATGGAAACAACAAATATGAGTTGGGACAGACTTCAAGAGATAGTGGGGAAATAGAAAGGCCTGTCATGCTGTGGTCCATGGGGTCACGAAGAGTTGAACATTACTGAAAAACAACAGCATAATAGCGCTAACATTTATATAGAATTTGTACAATCTGTAAAAGCACCTTACACATGTATTCTCTGATTTGATCCTCTATAACACTATGAAGTAGGTGCTATTATTATGTCTCCCCCCCCCTTTTTTTTTTGCTTTTTGGTGAGGCAATCAGAGTTAAGTGACTTGCCCAGGGTCACACAGCTAGTAAGTGTCAAGTATCCGAGGCCGGATTTGAACTCAGGTCCTCCTGACTCCAAGGCTGGAGCTCTATTCACTGAGCCACCTACCTGCCCCCTGTTCCCATTTTAGAGATGAAGAAACTGAGGCTTTGGAAGTTTAGGTGACTTGCTAGGGTCAAAAAATTAGTAGGTAACTGAGGTAGGATTCGAACTTTGGTATTCCTGACTCCCAAGCCCAATGGGCTGAGACCCATTAGACCCATCTATCTGAGTTGTTTTCACTCACTAAAATGTAAGCTCCATGAGGGCAGGTCCTTTTTAATTTTTGTCTTGGTTTCCTCAGCACCCATGACAGTGCCTGCCATGCCCTAGGCACTTGATAAATGTCTGCTGAATTTATTTGAATGACATTCTGATTTTAACCTTAACTATATACATCTGTGATTCTGTGAATCTGGAAGGGAGGAAAACCTATTGTATACCTTATTCCCTCCCACATTCAGCTCGGGCTGATAAGTGTGGGAAGAGTGAAAACACTGCTGGCAGTTTGGGAGGTGAAAACAAAGAATTCTGGGAAGCAGCCAAATGCCTTGGGCCAACCCGCCTGACTGAACCGCAGGAACACTAAAATAGATAATGTCTCTAGGGTCCCCGGTTCAGAAAATGATGTGGCCTTCAGGATTGTCAATAGGAAAAGATAATTAAAACTCTTAAAAATGACCCTCTCCACAGCCCTCCACCCCCAATCCACAATCCTCTGATAACTCTACTGTCTTTATATGATAAATAGCATAGTACAGTAGAAAGAGGACTGGGTTTGCAGAATCAGAAGACCTGGGTTCTAGTACTACTTTTCGCCATGTGACTTGGAAAAGGAAAAGCCATTTCTCTGAGCCTCAGTTTCTTCAGCCATAAAATACAGATAATGAAACTCACTTTATTATTAACACAAAAGGCTGTAATGGCTTGAGTGCTGGTTGCAAAGCCAGAAAGCCCAATGCTCAAGCCCTACCTCAGACCTATCCAGGATGTATAACCCCAGAGAAGTCACTTATGTTCTAGGTGCTCTCAGAAATTCTAAGAGTGGAAGAAGGTTCATAGAAGGTACTGAGTACCTGCAATGCTGGGGAGAGCTCACTCACTCTGGAGTTCCCTATACTAGTGAAATCTCAGGTCTTGTTTCTCTCCTTCGCCTTTCATTAACTCAGATAGAAAATGAAGAGAATACTTTCATGTCTTCTTCATACAACGGGGATCATATTTGCACTATTTAACCCATCCATTTGTTGTAAGGATCAAATATATGCAAAGCACTTTGTAAACTACACAGCATTTCCATTAACACCAGCTATTACTATGGCTTAAACGCAAATTATTTCTATCAGAGGAGTTCAAGAAGTCAATGGAGGAATTGAACTTTGTGTTGGACAAAAGGGCAAGCCCTCTTTCTCCTCCAAATTAAGCCCGTGCAGTTTCCACACAAGAGGCAACTTTGCCTATTTCTTTTCAAAGGCTTGAAATGATAACTTAGGTGTTTTTGAGAGTGTCAGGCCCTACTCTATCAGAACAACAGTTTCAAAACAAAGCTTTCTCCCTGAATGCATAACCCATAAATGTCTTTTTCAAGTAATAACCACAGCTAATTATACCCATAATCTCAGTTTACAAGCTTTTCTGTGTTTACCTTACTGAGGATTAATCATGTGGAGCTGGGGAACAAGGCTCTGGAAAGCATGGCATTATTATTCTAAGGAAAAGGAAGCCCTTCTGAAAGGCTGCAATCATCCATCAACTTTCCTCTGCTAGGAGGGATGGGTCGGCTTCCTGGCTTGGACCCTCTTTTGTTAATGAGAGGTTTCCTCATCCTTCCAAGCCTTATGGAAGGGACTTCTTCTAGGGGTTGTTTGGAATTTGCTGTGGGCCTAGTGTTATCAAGATGGGCCAGTGATCAACTCTGAAGGACATGGCGTTGGGAATCTGACAAGTACTGTAAACATAAAGATAACACTAAGTCTGTGTATACTGTATGGAACAATACGCTCCCCAGCTCCTTCTTCTTAATTAGCTTTAGAAACAATAAGTGGGAAAAGTCTGCACATATCACTGTTAAAGATTAGCTTTCATTTCTGTGCATTGATTGAGTTGATGTTGAACTCAAAAATGATTTCTCACTTTCTCCTCCTCTGTTTTTCATTTAAAAGTTCTAACCTGAACCCTTCCTACCTTTCCAGTGTTCTTACATTTTATTTATTCCCCTCCACACATTCTATAATCCAATTACACTAGTCCTATTCACAGTTCTTCCAAAACAATACCTCATCTCCCATCTCCATGCCTTTGCATTGGCTTTGCTCATGCCTGATGAGCTCTCCCTCTTCACCTCTGTCTCTTATTTACCCTGGCTTTCTCAAAGACTCAGATTGAATCCCACCTTCTGCAGGACTTTCCCAGTCCCTCTAGTTGCTAGTGCCTTCCTCTCCCAGATGACTTTCCATCTGCTCTTGCGTGTAACTAGTTATTTACATGTTGTTTCTCTCGTTAGAATATATGCTTCTCGAGGACAGGGATTTCTTTCCCCTTTTTTATGTATCTGTAGCACTAAGCACAATGCCTGTTGATCAATTGGCCTGAGAGATAGAAGACATGATTTCTAGTCCAGAATCTACCACTAAATACTGGGTGACTTTGGGCAAATTACCTGTCCTTTTTGAGACTTAACATCCTCTGATCTAAAATGAGCTGGGAAGATGCCTTGATGCCTCAAAGTTCCTTCTGTTTGTGAAATTCTATGGTCTAAGGTCACTCCCAATCTTAACACTTACATTCTATGTTCTAAGCTCGCTTTTTGCTCTGAAATTCTATGTTCTGTGATCTGTCCCAGCTCTTCCACCTCTCACATTCTATGAATATAAATACACAACATCCAATTCCCACCCAATTATGCTGAGATTCACATGTTTGCTCAAGGCAGATAATATCATTACAAGTAAGTGGAATAAAAAAATAAGCCTTTGATAAACAACAGATTCCTTCTAATTCTCCTTTTTGTTTCCAAATGGAACAACATTTTGTGTTGTTTGGTAATGCATTGTTAAGGACATGTCCTTCCAGGAAAGAAGGTAGGAAAGTCATGGAGTGAGAGAGGGAGGGAAAACAGATTAACAGTTGCTGGTATTACTAGGTGGCTCAATGGATAGGGAGCTAGGCCTGGGGTCAGGAAGACCTGAGCTCAAATCCAGCTTCAGACACTCACTAGCTGTGTGACCCTGGGCAAGTCCCTTAAACTCTGTTTGCCTTAATAACCACTGGAGAAGGAATGGCAAACCACTCCAGTATCTTTGCCAAGAACACCCCACGTGGAGTCACAAAGAGTGAGACGTAACTGAATGACACGGGTGACACAGGCTTTTAAAGGAACAAAAAAGAACTCCAGTTTGTTGGGTAGATTCTCTATGAAATATGTGGAGAAGGTCAAGGACAAGTGTCATACCAGATGAGAAAATGTAGACAGGTTAGTAATAATAATAATAATAATAATCCATAACAATAACAGTTAGCATTTATATAACACTTTAAGGTTTGCAAAATGCTTTACAAATATTATCACAACAACCCGGGGAAGTAAGGGCTATTATTATCCACATTTTACAAATAAGGAAACTGAGGCAGGCAGCGGTTAAGTGACTTGTGCCAAGGATCACACGGCTAGATTTGAACTTGGGTTTTCTGGATTCCAAGTCCTATACTCTATCCACCATGCCACCTAACTTTCTCAAAAATGGTTGTGACTTTGACTGGTATAAGGAGACCTAAGCTCCTCTGAAATAGTTGAATGTTGATAAGTGCATGTTAACATCTATGCTATGCTATGTTCCCTTTCTTTCAAAGAACATGTACCTTGCAAACCTTTAATGCATCAATTTCCAGTGTTATTACTCGCCAGCAATGTTGGTAGGCCTCAGCAGCTAGCCTCATTAAAGTGACTATGCCATTACTAGTAATCATGCTATATTAAGACGATTCACATTTATGACTGCCCTATAGAGTAATATTTAAGCTATTTAGGATGAAAAATTTCCCCAGCTTCTGAACACTGTCTTTTGAAATGCATAGACACAACATTTCATCTTGAACAAACTCCCCCAGATAAATGATGAGAAGGTGGCCAAAGTCTGTGCTTATGAACTGGAACAGTTCTATCAAAGGAACCTCACCAATATGCCTAAACAACATGGTTGACGGGTATTCTTGGGGATACTGAAAGGGAAGATGACAAATTCTCCTGAAAAGTCTTCTACATTCCGGAATATCTAGTTAGATAAAACAAAGGTCTGAATGTTGGTCGCTCCTATCAGTGCATGTCAAAGCAGGTAAGGGGTGTGATACCTATGTGGTACCCTTACCCCCTGGTGCTCTGTCCAAAGGGAATATAAATTTTAATCTCTGAAACACTTTTTTGTTTTGTTTTGTTTTGTTTTTCTCTGTAAGACTAGCCTTAACCTCAGATCACTCTGGTCCCAGACCAAGCCTTACTTGGTCACAGTTTGGGCCCTGATTGGCTCAGAATGCATCTAAATAACAATTGTTTCTGTTTTGTTCAGAAACCCTGAGGGTCTTCCCCCCCAGATCTATTTTTATTTTAAGAGGCCATTCTTTGCCTTTTTTTTTTTTTTTATTAAGCCTTAATCACTGAATGGGCACTGCCTCAGTCAAATGGAGACCTGTTAAAGATCTTGGCTTGAAAAGGCCAAGGTCGCCCACTGCATCCAGGGCCATCTCCGGTCGTCCTGATCCATAACTGACCACTGGACCCAGATGGCCCCAGAGGAGAAAGTGAGGCTGGTGACTTTGCACAGCCCTCCCTCACTTAAATTTGATGCACTTGCATGTCATGGCATCACCTCCCTGATATCATGGCTCTCTCAGAGAATAAAGGACGAACAACAGCAGCAAAGTCAAAGCAGCAATGGAGATGGGTTTACATGGCAAAGAAAGGGTGGCTTACACCAGGAAAATCTGTGAATTTTCAAAGCTGGTAAAGTTGAGCAAATCACTGAACCTCCCGGGGCCTCGTTTTCTTCATCGGTAAGATGGTTTCTGAGGTTCCTCCCAGCTCTCGGTGCGTGATCCTATGATAACATCCTTTATTCAACTGGCACCCTGCTTTTGAAAAGTAAAGCAGGGTCAGAGAT
Source organism: Vombatus ursinus (assembly GCF_900497805.2). NCBI lineage: Eukaryota > Metazoa > Chordata > Mammalia > Diprotodontia > Vombatidae > Vombatus > Vombatus ursinus. The sequence continues at coordinate 61,741,556 of NW_020954556.1, forward strand.
GTAGGGCCGAAAGGGATCTCAGGGGTCAGCCCATTCCAGGCTCTCATTTCATAGATGCCACACGGAGGCCCAGGACTACAATGGCATCAAGTAGCAGAGCTGGTGCTGTGACTCCAACTTCCGTGCCCCTTTCATTGAAAAAGCTTTGGTCCATCACAACCGCCCAGAACTAAAAAAGGCACAGAGATACTCTGCTCCCTTCACTCTTGTTAAACATATGGGTGAAGCTAAACCTACAGCTGGTACTAAGAGGATGAAAGAGTTCCAACTATTGCCCTCTGAAATCAGCAGCCTTGGGCAAAGTGCCAGTTGCCCTGCCCTAGTAACGACTCTGCCTGGATTTTAGTACTAGATTTGCCATTACTTATTAGGTGACCTTAGGTGAGTTGCATCCCTTCTTTCTCTGGGCCTCTGGTGCATCCTCTGTAACATAAGGGGTCGCACTTAGATAACTTTAATCTTTCTTCCTGTTCTGAATCCCGAGATTCCATGACTAGAGGATTTGTTGCCCCATGGGTTGTAGATAAACCTTTGCTTGGGTGCTCTTTGAAGAGCTTAGGATTTGACGTGGAGTCATTTAGGTTCCTTGGAGCATATATGAAGATGGCAGAAGATTTGAATGTTTAGTTTGGAGAATAGAAGGCAGAGGGGAGCTCGGATGATTATCATGTGGAAGAGAGTGAAGACTTGTTTCCCTATATTGGAGAAGGCAGAACTCAAGAGAAACAGGAAATTACAGCATCAAATATCTGTGTAATAAAAATTCCCAAATGCTTCGATTTCCTAGCAAATAGGTCTGTTCAAAAATGGAAAGGGCTGCCTTGGGAGATAGTGAGCTCCTTTGTTTCTGTGTTTGAAAGACTGCATCCACCAATAATAATAACAACAACTTTTATTTCCATAATAATAAGAGGTTTTTGAACTGGACTTCTGATTTAATTGGCATACGGGACTCTATGCCAATGAGGAAACTCCTCCTACCAGTGAGGATCAGATCTGCAACTGATTGTCTTTAGAGAGGCGCCTGAGGCACTGAGAGGAAGTAACTTATCCAGGGTCACACAGCTACTTTGTGTCAGAGGTAGGATTTGAACCCAGGTCTTCATTATTTGCAGGCGAACTCTCTAAACATTATGTCATACTGCCTCTCACATAAAAAGCAAATGCCATAGGGTACTTTAGAGATTAAAAATCAACTCTCATAGGAGAGTCCTGTGAGGTAGACTGTACAAGCATAGGATCCTAGGATTTTATTTTTTATTTTTATTTTGGATGCGACCAGGGTTACGTGACTTGCCCCGGGTCACCCAGGTAGTAAATGACTAAGGCTGGATTTGAACCCAGGTCTTCCTGACTCCAGGGATGGTGCTCTATCCACTGCACCACTGAGGTGCCCCCCACTCTAGGATTTTAGATCTAAAAGACATCTTTAGGTTTCCTAATCCAATTCCCTCTTTTTTAGGCAAGAAAACCAAGGCCAGAGGAAGGGAAAGCACTTGCCCAAGGTCATGTGGTTAATAGTGTCTGAGCTGAGACTCAAACCCAAATTTCTTGCCTTCAAATCTGATATTCTTTCTACTGTGCCACAAGGTAGTAGGAAAAAAAAGCTCTAACAGATAATATTATGCCTTGATCTCTTGCGGGGGGAAAAAAAAGAATTTTATATCTTACTCGCTGAGTGCGCCTTATTGGCTAATTATATAACTGGACTAGAAGTTGGTTTTAGAAAATCCGTTTTACTGTTGCCTAATCACAAGTAAAGACCATAAAGTTTATGAGAGCTTAAGGAACCAGCTTTTACAGAAGGGAACTGAAATGAAAATTAGAGGGGACATAAAATGAGAAGCAATAGAATTCCTCAAGGTGTTTTTCCCTGGACTGCCATGCAAAATTATAGTGTTGAGAAGATAGTCTTACAGGTTTTTGCCTTGAACGAACAAGACATCAAAGGGGATGTGTGTGTGTTCAGAACCCAGCAAGGTAGTAGCACTTTCAACACGAAATACAGGAATGAGGTAACCACTATGAAATCTTCATCAACTCTCTTTGTTTGTTTGATTTAAAAAGTTAAAAAAAAATCATCATACAGGCCTCAAGAAAAACAAAAGAGGATTTCCTTTCTTCGCCTTAGCCAAGACAGTTAAGGGTTTTGCTCTTTTTGGATTTAAAGAGATAACATAAACCCATATTTTCCTATCTTTTGAGAAGGGTATAATGTATTTAATTAAAACATGGGATCCAATCATTATAAAGACTTGATTCCAAGGGACTTTGATTCCTATAGCTCAGAATTACAGAATTTTAAAGATGGAAAGGACTCAAGTGACCATCAGCTCATATGTGCAAAAGAATGCTCTCTGTAATACACCTGACAGGTGGTCACCTAGCCTTCGCTTGAAGATCTCCACTGAACGGAAACCCACTGTTTTCCAAGCCAAGCCAATTCACTTTTGGACAGCTCTGCTTGTTAGCTAAGTTGTTTGTTAGATGACCGCCAAATCAGAGTCCTTCAAATGCCTATGCATTGCTCCTTGCACTGCCCTCTAGAGACCAGTGGAACAAGTACCACAATCCCTTTTCCACATGGCAGTCTTTCAATCTACTTTCCCATGAGGAAACTGTCATCACAATTTATGAATGCATACAAAATAGTACCTCATAGTTAGTTTTGTAAAGTAAGCATTTCAGAACTAGATATACCACGATTTGCCAATCAGGTCTTATGACTTTATAGTGCACATGGCCCTATCTGAGAGGACATTTATTATAGTGGAAAAAGCACTGGGTTAGAAGTGAGTCCCCAGTTTTCCACTTATGGTTATCCCTTTCACATAGCAGAAGTTAGGGGCGTGGCGCCCCTGTGATCTGAAAAATCCCCATAAAATTTTTTGGCCATCCCTTCATACCAGAGAAGTCTTCTGGCTTTGCTGATTTCCTCCTCTTTTTTGTTGATATTATACAACACTATACATATATTTTATGCATTTCTGAGTTTCTAAATATCTCCTGTGTCATCTGCTGGCCTTCATATGTTGTCTGCGGCTTCTAAAATTCCCATTTGATTTCTTATGCTGACCCGAAATATATCAAAACCACGATGGGGAAAGGATAATTGTGACTTTAAGTAAGTCCCTTCAGCTCCTGGGGAATTGGGTCCCTTTTGTATGAAATGATAGGGTTGGTTGGGTCAGATAATCTTGAAGGTGTCTTCCAGCTCTGACATTCAATGGTTCTATAATTCTACATGTTAAGCACATCTGACACTCATCTGAAGAGTTATAATGAAGAGGGGACTCTTGGGGTTTTGCTCCAGGGTGCTATCATCTGGGGATAAAGGGCTGCACATTTTTCCTCCCTTAAGTGATCCTCCTGGACATATGGTTTTCTGCTGGCTTGGCTGTCCTACCTGCCTTTCCACTTCTCCCACACCCCTAACTGTCCACCCTTGCTGAGAGTCCCATGATTATCATGCCCTTCTCCTAGAGCCCATCTTTCCTCATGGCTATGCCAACATGATTGTACTCAACTAGACTACTCCTTAAAGAGTCCTCAAGGATGAGAAACATACTGCCTCCCAAAATTACAAAGAGTTCTACTTTTGAATAATTTGAATACTTGGAATAATTCCATCTTATAGTTCATAAAATATAGTGCCCAGAGCAGAACATAATATCCCAGGTGTCTCATATGAACAGAGGACAGGGCTATTGTCACCTCCTTATTCTGGGAATTATGTCTTTGTAAGATTCTAGGTCAGCTTGAGATTACTTTTGGTTGCTACGTCATATGGTTGACTCATACAGAGCTTACAGTCCGCTAACTCTCCAGATTTTTTTTAATAAAAATTATTTATCAGGCTATGACTTCACTATCTTGTGTTTTTGTATTGGATTTTTTGAACCTAAGTGTAAGGACTTTGCATTAATCCCTATTAGATTTCATTTGATGCCTCTGTCATGAAACAATAAGTAATAATGGAAATGGTTCCATGACAAGTATGTATGATAATTAGTAAATTGATCCTGCAACTAAATTTAAAATGCTGAACTTTAAATAAGTGGAATGCAATAGCCCACTATTTGATAAATGCAAGATTATAATTTACCGGGGAAAAGGCCTCATAATTTCAAAAGAACTGTTGGCAAAACTAGGCAGCACTTAGGAAGAAATTAGATTTAGACCAGTCTCTTATACCATATACAGCATCAAGTTTTAAATACATATGTGAACTAAGTATAAAAATGGCCATATTACTTTAGAAATTAGAGAAGGAAGAAAGGAGGTAACTTTCACAGCTAGAGATAAAATTCTTACCAAACAATGGATAGGGGAAATTATAAAAGATAAAGGAAACATTTTTAAGAACTTAAAATTTAAAAGTTTTGGGAAGGACAAAATCAATGCAATTAGAACAAGAAGAGAAATTGTCTAGTCAGGAAAAAAATTCACTTCAAATATTTCTGATAAAAAATCTAATATCTAAGATATATGGGAAATTAACAAATATTGAACAAATGATGGACAAGAACCATTCAGCAATACATATGTATTCATAGGTATGAACAAGGAGTTTTCTTAAGAAGAAATGTAAACTATCAATAATCATAGGAAATACTATTCCAAATCACCAGTATTAGGAGGAATGCCTGGTATATGATAGGTGCTTAATACATGCTTATTGATTGATGAAATGCAAATTAAAATAACCCTACGGTTTCACCCCACAACCAACAAATTGATAAAGTTGAAAAAAGACAGAAATAGTGAAAATTGAGAAAATTGGCACAATAATACACTATTGGAAGAGTTGTAAATCAGTCCATTCATTCTGGAAAATTTTGGAATTACATGAGGGAAAGCACTAAATTGTTCATACGCTTTGATCCAGTGATATCATTACTAGGCTTATGCCCTGAGGAACTTAAAGTCAGAAAGAAGGGCTATGCAATACTAAAATATTAATATTGCTATCTTTGTGGTATAGCAAAAAGAAGAAAAGGAAGAAAGAAAAGAAAAGAAAGAAATTAAGTGAGTGCCCATCTACTGAGGATTAGTGAACAATTCTGTCTCAGAATATCATTGCACTGTATCAAATTATATATCTGAGGAATTTAGGGAAACGTGGGAAGACTTGTATGATCCAATGCAGAGCAAAGCTAGCAGATCAGGAAAATGCTATATGCAACTAATACAGACATGTAAATGAAAAGATATCAAAAGAAACTAAACTCTGAATAATCGTAATGACCAATCTTGGTCTTGGAGAACAGATGAGGTAGAGAGGTGGGGGATTACAGGCGTAGAATGTTGTATACATCATACTGTTGGCTAATTTTGCTTGACTGGTTTTCTTTGTTTCAAGGAAGGTATGTGTGTGTGTGTGTGTGTGTGTGTGTGTGTGTGTGTGTTTATTTGTATACATACCTGGAAATGGCTTGAATATAAAAACAAAAAGCATCAATAAAACATTTGGAAAATAAAATAAGAGAAATATATTTCTCAGACTTTTAGCAGTAGGAGTGGTGAATTTGATTCAAAGGTAAAATAAAGGCTGGGTTTCCAGCAGAGTGTACTGGGAACCCATATAGAGGCAGACTGCACACGGTTTCCAGGCTATGAAATATGGCTCCTGTTTTGACACTATTGTAATAGCATGGTTGTTCACTTTCCTTGTTTCTATGGGGTTTATGGTCCATAAAGTTTAATAACAATCTTAACAGCTGAACAGTGAGCACTGTGAGCCACTGGGAGGCCTCTCTACAAATGAGGATGGGGTTTTAACTATGGAAGCTCTGCCAGTAACAGAGACCCTTTTTTTACTGCTGGCCACACAAAATAATGGCATGATTAAAGGTTTCACAAAATGGTGCTTCTTGGCTCTTAAACTTAAACACAGGCTACATTCTTGGGGTTTCTTCAATAAAAAACATGGTTGAAGCTTTGATGAAGCAAAGGATATGAAGAAATTGCACTGCCCCTAACTCTGGACATACAATGGATTGAAACTCAGTTCTGTTAAATGTGTGACCTTGGGCAAGCCCCTTCCTCCTCCAGGTCTCAGTTTCCTCTATGTTAAATGAGGGGGTTTGATGAGATGAGCTCAAAGATTATTGCAGGCTCTATGTCCCATGAGCTTATGAAATGATCTCTGTTGCCTTTTGCTGGTGAATATAGATACTGTCTGGAATTATCTCTGAAATACAAAACGGCATCTTAATTATATCTTTGTGAGCCTGACTGGCTCCTGGTAAATATCTACAGTTCATATCCTTCCTTCCAAATTAAGGACTTGGGGTCTTTGATGTCCCCTCCCTAACTCCAAAGACTATCCCTTTTAATAAAGATTTAAAAAGAGAGGAAAAAAAGCAGTTCAGCCAAAAAAAAATTTACATTGGCCACTTCTGATACGATATCCCACACACATAATTTGTTATCTCTGCGATGGATAGAGAAAGTACATTTTATCCAAATTTTCTCCTCTAGGGCCAAACTTAGTCATTATAATTACACAGTATTCAGTTTTCTTTTATTGTTCTTTCTGTTTACACTGTTACAGTGATTTTATATATCATTCTCCTGGTTCTGCTTACTTCAATTCACATCAGTTCCTGTAAGTCTCCCCCTGTTCTCTCAAGTCTTATGATGATTAATATTCTATTACTTTTATGTATCACAATTTATTTAGCCATTCCCCAATTGACAACCACCTATTTTAATTGTGATTTTATGTTAACACAAAAAATGATGCTATAAGTATTTTAGGATATATAAGACCTTTCTATTTGTCTTTGATCTCAATACTAGCATTAGGGTTAACATTAGGGGCAGCTAGGTAGGGCAGTGGATAGAGCACTGGGTTTGGAATCAGGAAGATTCCTCTTCATGAGTTCAAATCCAGCCTCAGACACTTACTAGCTGTGTGACTGACTCTTCAGCCCCTCATCTGTAAAATGAGCTAGAGAAGGAAATGGCAAACCATTCCATTATCTTTGCCAAGAAACCCCCCAAAATGGGGTAAAAGAGAGTTAGACATACATGAAATGACTGAACAACAACAACAAAAAGCATTAGGGTCTCTGGATCTAAGGCTTATGGGCATTTTAACAATTTTCTTAGTATAATTTTTAATTGCTTTTCAGAGTGGTTGAACTACTTCACAGCTCTACCAATACTGTAGTTGTCTGTCCTCCTGCAGGTCCTTTAACATTAAGGAGATAGTGAGTTCTCACTCTCTGGAGTATTTAAGGCAGGATAATGACATATCAGCTATATTGTGGTAGGGATTTCTTTTACTAGCATAGGTTAGATTATCTAAATCAATCAATAGGTATTCATCACCTACTATGTGCTAGGCATTATGCTAGGCACTCAAGATAGAAATACAAAGAAAGAAACAATCTCGATTGAAAAAGATCTTACATCCAAATAGGGAATACAGTACATATGGAAGTATACACAGAATAACTACAAAGTAGTTGAATATGAGATAATTTGGGTAGGAGGGCACAAGCAGCTATGGGGATCAAGAAAGGCCTTATGTAATAGGAAGCATGAGCTACAATGACAAGATGGCAGTTGGTATCCCTTTCAACTCTCTAAGTCCATGATTCTGTGATTTAATACCTGCTCATTTTAGAAAGGAAGACAACAAAGTTCAACGAGGGTAAGTCTTTTCTTGCCTGAAATTAAGCCAAAATGTTAGAACCAGCACTGGGCTAGGAAGAGAAGCCTCCTGATTTGAGAGCCCCAGCAGCTGGTCAAAGTGAGGGAACAGATTCCGTATGTTGAAGATTCACTGAAGCGTGACCTCTGGACAAGAGACGTAGACAAACATTCCACATCATGCTTTCCTAATTTTCTCCATGGTTCTCAAGGAAACAGTTAACTCTTCATTATTACAGTTTTATAGTGAATTTGTTAATGGAGAAATATGTCTTGAAATCCAACTAAACTGCCAAGATAATTTTACATGCACTGATCATTTGAAACTTCTTTTAAGGGAAGTCATAAAAATCATTTCATGGTATTAAATGTCATTTTAATAAGTAGTTTTACGGGTAAACAAGAGTTGTACCTCCAGTCTCTAGAAAAGGCTGGAATGCAAATAAAATTAATTGAAAGGTGAGGGATAGACCATGTGTTTAGCTCAGTTCTTAAATGTTTCTTTTTTTAAAAAATAATTTAGTTATTTTTAATTTATGGAATAAAATAAGCATTTCTCAGTTCTTCAGTATTTTAAAAGGTCTATGATTTCACTGACATGGGCACTACCTTCACCTAGGCAGATTTCAACCCCTTTAAACTCAACCAATTCAACATAGCAAAAATTTATTGCTAGCCTAAAACAACACAGTCCCTGCTGACAAGGAGCTCCCCATCTAAAAGACAATCATTTAGTCTAATTTCTTTGCTTAACAGACAAGGAAACTGAGACACAGGGAGGGCAAGCTTAAGGTCTGACAACTAGTCAGGAGCAGAGTCATAATCAGGACTGTTCTTCCAGTCTTCTGCCCAATTTTGTCTTGGTTATCTCCACAACATCCCTTGCTTGGGTTACGCTAGGCAAGTCCCCTAACACAGCCACCTGCCTTGTTCAGACCTTTATCACCTCCTGCATGGATTACTGCAATAGTCATCTAACTGGTCTCCCCTCCTCTAATCTCTCCCTGATCAATCTATTCTCCACTCAGCTACCAAAATGATTTTCTTAAAGTGCAGGTTTGACCATTTCACCCCACTGACTCAATAAACTCCAATGGTGACTCAACTCAAATCCTGCTTGCTGCAAGAGGTAATTCCTACTTCCCTTCCCCAAAGCTAGTGTGTTCCCCTCTGAGATGAACTCCCATCTCCTCTGTACACATCTGGTAAGATCCCAGTTATTTAGATGTTATCTCTACCATTAGAATGTAAATTCCTTGTGGGCAGGAATTACTTTTACCTTCCTTTGTGCTTCTGTGTTTAGCCCAGCTGCTGTCTGCCTATTTATACTGTAAATACTTAATAGTGCTTTTAAAATTTGATTTTATTCAGGTAAGGGTATAGTGGAAAGAGCATTAGATTTGGAATCAGAACTGAATTTGAGTGATGGCTTCTGCTATTTAAGTCTCTGTGATCTTGGAGAAATCATTTTCTTTTTTCGAGCCTCAGTTTTCTCAACTGGAAAATGAGAATAATAATGATCCATCTGACAGAGTTGGTCTGACAATAACTAATATAGTGCAGAATGTAGAACATTGTGCCAACAAAGTGCTAGACAAATATTAGTGTTGGCATTGAGGATAATAACAATCATTATTACTTCTGAGTGTGTATTCTATTTAGTGTCCTTATATTTTAGATGAGAAGGTGACTTTAGGTAGCAAGAGAAGACACAAAGTTAAGTCCTATGCTGGAACTAACAGAGATTTGCTTTCATTCTTAGGAGGCAGTGGGTGGGAGAGTGGATTCCCATGCAGTAAAACAGGAGACATTTTCACTGAGAAGGAGCTATCGAACGGCTTTGTCCTGGAGTCTCCATGGAGCTGAGCCTGATGGTTCAACCACGGCATCTGGGTTGAAGCCCCTGAGAGCTGAAGAGAAAACTTGGAGGCCGGTGTCAAATTCTCTGCTCTCTGGATAGCCCTGGCTTAGGCCTGCGCAGCAGCCACCAGGGAAAGAATGATGTACTGCAATCTAACAAGCCGCCTGACATTTTGAAATGCCTTCACCTCGGCTTTCATCCACCTCTTTGCCCTCGCAGCTTCTCCCCTTCCCACGTGTAGCTTCAGGATGTGAAAGGCTTCAATGTGAAGGAAAAAGTCATCATCCCTTTGTCCTTGAGGTAATTAATCAGCAATGACTCTTTGCTCTGTGAATAATTTTGTTCAGAACTTTTTCTTTTCTTTGAGGTGAGAGCAATCCTGTTTCAGGAGGACCGTCTGGAAGGCAGAAAAGGTGGCTTTGCCATAGGCTAAGTTGTCGATATGGGTGCTTAGAAATGAGACTGTAAAATGGAGAGCTAGAACAGATCTTGGAGGCATAGTTCAGCCTACTCAGTTTACAAAGAAAGAAACTGAAGCCATGAGAAGGAAAATGTCTTTCCCAGAGGTCACACAGCCAAAGCAGGATTGGAACTCGAGTCTCCCGAGTCTGAATTTCATGTTCTTTTTTTTTTTCTCCTAATATACTATAATTGTTTTAAACATACCTGGGTCTGCCTTGAATAAGAAAAATAAAAATAGTCCTCCTAATCTCCATAGAATTTAGATATATAAACTGCTGGCTAGGAGTCAAGCTTTGATATATTAGGCAAACCCTGTTCTCTCTCTTCATAGAGGTTTTCTTAGGCCGCCTCTCTACTTCCTCCCTCCCCCAAAAACATATAGCAACTCAAAGCCGCACGGCCCATAAGAGAGAACACTAAACTCTGTGGGTGTTACTTCTGGGAAGGTGTGTCATATATCCTCAACTCTGTCTGTGGCACAATTGAATTAGGCAAGGCTCAACTTAGGTGGAACAACACTGACTATCCATCACCTGATTTCAAGTGAATCAGAAATAATTCAGAACCTAGAGCATTATTCAGGGTTTAAGTGGAAACCCTTCATCCTCCTGTGAATATATCAGGAGAAGTGTATCTTGAAACATGTTAGGCAAACGGACGCCTATCATTTTAAGAAATACACTATTACCAGTACAAACATTCTGACCCGCTGACCTTGGCTACAGAGTGCCCAGAGGCTGTCCTTAGGAGTTTTCACAGTACTGTCTTCCAAATGCCAGAGTCTCATAATTGAACTGTTGGGCCACATTAGGCACTAAGACTCTCTACATGAAGTCAGAATTTTGCTTAGGCAAAGTACTAGTCTGTGAGTCAGAAGAAAGCTGAGTTCAAACCCTGGCTTCACCACTCCATGGGATGGTCATAAGTCTGGAGTTGAAAGAAGCCTCAGAGATGGTCTAACTCAGCAGTTTTTAATCAGGATTCTGTGAACCTGTTTTTGTAATATGTTGATAATGTATGTCAATATAATTGCTTTCTTTTGTAATTTGATGTATTTTTTTAGTGCATTTAAAAACATTTCCAGAGAAGAAGTCCATAGGCTTCCCCAGATTGCCAAAAGGATCTATGACACAAAATAGGGTTAAAGAATCCCTGATTCTAGTCCAGCCTCCTCATCATAAATTACTCCTCCTCACACACACTCACTGGTTTACCCAAATCTGGCCTCCTCATGAACCTGCCTTCTTGCTGTTTCTCACAAACATCTTTTGCCTTCATACCTTCACACAGCCATGGTGGAGAGGCTCTAAGGCCATTCTCCTTCTACTTTGTATGTACCTATTTATTTAGGTTTTGCCTCCTCATTAATAAGCTTCTTGAGGGCAAGGGTTGTTTTTGTGTTTTGGCTTTTTTTTGTATCCCCAGTACTTAGTATGATACATAATAAGCTTTTAATAAATGTTTTTTGATTGATGTGCCCTTTCCTCATTTCCCCCTTTTGGACTCCCTTGTTGGCTTCAAAAGTTCAGTTCAAACATCCTCTTTCCTCATCCCTTTGGCTACTGCTCATGACCATTGTGCCTTCCCTGCAAAGTTATCTTGCATATATTTATATAACCACATGTAGTCTCCCCCCTACAGAATATATGATTCCTTGAGGTTAGCGGATGTTTCATTTTTCTCTTTGTACCTCCAGTAGCTAGCACTGTGACAGTACCTGGAGCAGGATAGATAGCGATAAATGCTGGTTGATTGATTTGATAAGAAAAATGAAGCTGAGAAAAGGCAAGGGATTCGCTGTAGACCATATGGTGGTACATACAGGAGTAGATACTAGATGTCCTTGCCTAGAGTTTTCCCCAGTATTCCCTGGCTGTCCACTCAAAAGTATTGTTTCACACCGAGAACACCGTGCATTATCATTGGAGGAGCCTGAATCAAAAAGATGGGGACTGATTACCCTGTAGAACTAAGAAGTGAACAGTGGATCGTGATAGAATATGGAAAGGATACTTGGATTTCTGGAAAAATGCTTCCAGTATAAGAAAGAAGTATTCTGTATGTAACATACCTGACAATGGCTGGTAAAAATGGGTCTGTCTTGTAAATCTAATGCAAAGAGTATAAAATTGAAAAGAAAGGAGGCAGAAAGCACTTTACATATATCTACCAATATAGATATGGATGATATCTAAAGTGGAAGAAGAAGAGTCATGGGGATGTCCAGCAGTTCACAAAGTACAGAATCTAAGAAAGAATCCAAGTGACAAGATGCATGGCTTCAGATGTCTATGCACAAAATGGACAGAGCATGAATAATAAGGCGCAATGAGCTAGGGATCCTAATGTCAGAAGGCAAATTCGAGCTCACAGGTATTACAGAAGATTGGCAGGACGTGTCCTATGGCTAGAGTGTGTCTTAGGGAGCTATACCTCATAGAACAAAAGCAGAATGGGTAAGAGAACGAAAGTGAGAGGAGTCGACTGCTTAGCATTTTAGATTAGGAAGACTCACAGGAGGAAATGAGATGATTAAACAAAGATTGGGGGAGGGGGCAACAGGGTGGAAAAAAGATATCAGTGAAGAGAGACACAGAAATAATATTGTCATTAGATTCTACCCCAGGCTAGGTTTAAAGCTCCTCTGTGGTATATCTCCTTCCTACCTTTCTAGGACTTCTACTTCATTCTCATCCTCAGCTGCTAATACAGTCATTCCCCTCTTAGATGACCTTGTTTCCTCTGTATATAGTTTGCTTGCTCCTAGTTATTTATGTACTGTCTCCACCATTAGGATGTAAGCTCCTTGAGGGCAAAGTCTGTCTTTTTCTTATTTGTATCCCTTGTGCTTAGCAGAAGTACCTGGCACATAGTAGGCACTTAATAAATGTTTATTGACTGATAGGGGCTAATATACCTTTTTTTTTGTATTCCAGAATTTAGCATAGTGCCTAGCACATAGTCAGGATTTAATGAATGCTTGTTGACTGACTGACTGCCTGGACAGAAGGAAAGATAAAATGAAGAATTTAGAAAAGATCACAAACCTGACATACAAGGATGATACATGGTAATAACAATAAAGGACTTAAATCATTCTCAAACTACTCTTTTTCATTTTTTATATGTATATGTATCTACACATACATATGCATGTATATACCTGTACACATGTATAACGCGTAGCTAATGCAAATACATATGTATTTACATATATTTACATACACACATGTATATATGTAGACATAAATTTATATACATATATATTTATATATGTTCATGTTATCTCTTTCTTAAAAAATGATCTTTGAACTAGAAAGGAGAGAGCAGAAATGGTCACCAGAAAGCTGAAACCCAAGATTTATAGAGGAGATAGCACTTTGCTGCTCTTGAAGAGTTCATATTATCAGGCCCAGATGAACTACTAGAAAACTGGTAGATGCTGTTGACCTCTATAGTAGTGTTCTTTGAAAGAGCATGGAGGGGGCACCTAGGTGGCGCAGTGGATAGAGCACTGGCCCTGAAGTCAGGAGGACCTGAGTTCAAATCTGGCCTCAGACCAAACACTTGATACTTACTAGCTGTGTGACCCTGGCCAAGTCACTTAACCCCAATTGCCTTAAAAAACAAAACAAAACAGAAAGAGCATGGAGAATGGGAGAGATACTGCAGGCCTGGAAAAAGGGAAACAGAAAATGTACTTTTTTCAAAAGAGGGAAGACACTAGAATCTACAAACTCCAGGTCACATAGTTTGACTGATTCCTGGTAAAATTCTAAAGTGTATTATTAAAAAGATGGTTAGTGAACAACACAAAGACCCAATAGAGCTTCATCAAGAATATGTCACATCAAACTAACTTCATTTCCTTTTTTGACGAGGCTACTAGAATATTAGGTCAGGGAAATGCTGTAGATATAGTTTAATTAGCAAAGTATTTGTCAAAGGCTCTCAAGCAACTACTGTAGAAAGTGGGAGAGATGTGGGTGAGAAGATATTATAAGTCGGACAGTCAGAACTGACTGAATGGCCAGAGCCAAACAATGGTCTGAAGAAGATTAGGGAGTTTGACTGAACTGCAAGCTTAATTTGAATCAACAGTGTAATAGGGTGAGCAAAAAATCTGATGCAATATTAGTCTGCAGTCAGAAAGCTATGATGTCCAAGTGACGATCCCACTTTGTTTTGACTTGGTCAGATCGCATGTGGAATACTGTATTTTGTCCTTATGTTGTAGCAAGGGTGTTGGTAAACTAAACGGAGACTGCCCACAGAAGGGTAACTGGCACTGTGAAAGGCCTCCAGTTCATTCTGGATGAAGTTCAATGGAAAGAACTGAAGACACCGACTTTTAGAGAAGCAAAGACCCAAGGGCAAAATGAGAACAAGACAGAAGTCCAGTCAATTCTTGTTGACTTGAATAACAACTGTCTTCAGGTAATTGAAGGCTGTTTAGGAATTAGGCTCAGTCGTTCAGGCCCAGGGGGCAGAACCAGGAGCAAAAGGTGAACTTTGCCGAAAGGAGAATTTAGGCTTGATGTCAGGGGGAAAAAAAAACTTCCTACCAACTAGAGCTGTCCAAAAGGAATATACTCCCTTGGGAAGGAATGGGTTCCCCCCTCCTGGGAGATTTTCCCCCAAAGGCTGTAAGACCACTTAGTTGGCATTTTGTAGAGGGCATTCTAAATCAGGAATTCATTTAGCCCAAAGGCTTCTGAGATCCTTTCTAGGCCAGAGATTCAGTTATTTGGAATTTTGTTGATGATGGCTCAACATTCTGATCCTCTATAAAACTGTGACTCTCATCTGACTAATTATGGTGTTCTTGGAAAGAAAATGATAAATAAAATATGAAACGGTTCCCATTATAGTTGTCTGTCTCCTGTATGACTTATTTTTCTTCCCTTAAAATGCTTTTGATTAAAAATATTATTTTGTTTAACATCTGACAAATTAAAAAAAGAAAGGCTATTAAGTTAGCATGATTGCAGTGAATATTATTGAAAGTAGCTATAATGGAGTTGTTTTTATAATTTCATTTGTTCTGAATGAAAAATAGCATTCACCAAACATCTGATGTGATGAGAAACAGAAGACAAGTGACCAACTGGTAAGAGAATCTAGTCTGATGAGACAATTTTCATGGTCCTGATTACAAATTATAGTCTAACAAAAAATACCTCGGATCATGACAGGGCTTTTCCTTTTTCCAAATACAGTCAAATATTTGTATGATCTCCAGTAGACACGGGATGATAGGAATTCGTTCGGATCTTCATAAAGTACTGCTTCCCAGGCTTGGTTCAAAGGTCATTTTAGGGAATCTTTCTCTGATTTCCCCAGCTGTGTGAAAGATTGTTCCTTCATCTCTTATGCCTTTCTATTCTACAGTCTTCTTCAGTCCTTACCAGGTTCTAATTTATGTTACAGTTATTTGTGACCATATCAACTTATCCCAATTAGACTGTATGCTCCATAGGGGCAGGTATGGTACCGATGGTGCTTGTGCAGAGTGGGTATTCAACGAACGTTTGGTGGAGGAATAAGTACACGAAAGAAATCTAGGTGTGTAATCAGAAGGCCTGGGCTAGAGTTCTAGTTTTGTTGCTTGCTAAATAAGTAACTTTGGGCCAGTCCCTTCCTCCTCTGTAAAATGAGGGAGTATATGAGATGATTTCTAAGGACCTAGCTAAGTCCAATGAATGAAGATTTAAACCTTTGATTTCTAGTAAATTGTCATGATTTATTTGACATATAATAAGGCCAATAAAATTGTTAAATTACTGAAACACTCCATTAATACTTAAAATAATTTTAATGAGATAAATTGATTTCTGAACAACATGTCATTTAAGATTATAACTGGTATCTAGCAAAACATCAAGGTGTATTCAACACATGGAGAATCTTGGCCCAAAACTTTCCACTACTATGACTGAGCTGAACCAAAAAACAAAAAGTAAAACAAATAAAAAATCCCAGAAGAAGAAATGACTTTTACATACTCATAAAGTCACAATCACATTTCCTTCATGGTTTCAATCTACACTGAGTAGACAGGGAAAAGACTATTCTTGGTACTTCATTTAGAAGGAAGAATGGAAATAATGAGAGGGAATGGAAGAGAAAGAAGAGGCATAAGAGAAAGAACCTGAACAGGAGAAAGAGTGAGTATGGGAGAAGGAACAAGAAAGCGATATGGCAGGAGAAAATGAGAAAGGAAGAACGGGAGGAGGAGGAGGGAACAAACAAAGCCCTTTTGCAGAAATCGGGCTTGTATGTTGCAAATCTCCATTTTGGTAACCCAAAGAGGGAATATAAGCTTAAAGGCCTGAATTTAACAAACCTAATTATCAAGGCTTAATTAGTACCAAGGGTAAAGCTTCATGGAACACCTGCAGACTTAATTTATGTCCTGACAGAGAGGAACAAGTGTTAATGGGCTGTATTTATGTTAATACCTGAACCTTGGAGAGCCAGTGGAATAAAACAGACTATGCACTAGTTTTCTGAGGTAGAGAACAAATACAAGAGATTTTCATCTTAAAGCCCATTTGCACATAACTCATCAGGGGAAATGCAGATATGTTTAAACTTTTAGAACCAAGACACAGAAATAACAAAGGACCACCTTCATTTACAGAGCTTTAATAGCTCACAAGATCAAGTCTAAAGTCAGTGGTCATCCATCTGTCGTCCTTACAGAGACAAGAGGCTGTGAAATGCCTTCAGTTAGCAGAAACAACGTGCGTAATGCACTCACTCCAATATAAAAGTATAATTGACAGTTCTTTTTATAGGAAGAAAAACTCAATGCTGGGAATATTGCTAAACAAATGTGCCTTAAGGTTTGTTTCTTAAGTAGACAAAATAAAATAATTAATATTCCCTCCTGAAGAAATCAATGTACACAGTGGCTTGAAAGATATAAACATTATTATTGGTTCTTCTGCTGCCTAATTTCCAAGTGAGAGCTTTCATAATGCTCATGCACTCATCTCTTTTAATCAAGAACGTGCTTAACTTGCAAGGATGACAACAGGTATAAAATTCTTTTCATTCTCTGGTTTCCAAAAATGTGAGCTGAACTATCAAAGAATTATTGTCATGGTTTTCTTTTTAAAAAATTGTTTCCATATTATATTTCATTTTATTAGTTGGTTATAGAGTATATCTAGATAATATTTTAATTTAAATAATTTTAGTCTTAAGAAAAAGCAAGGAACCACTGAGGAGTAATTAAATAGTTTGGAAAGAACATAATGCTAGAAACAGAAAGGTTTTTTTTGTTGTTGTTGTTGTTTTAAAGAAAATGTTTAGTTAAAAAAAAATCTATTTAATTTAAAGGGTCCACAGACACCTTTTTAATACATATCTGGATATGTGTATGTATATGACAGAAGTATGTGTATATATACATATATTTATATGGAGAAAATGGGATTCCATTTTTTTCTTATTAGTCCATAACTATTATTAATTTTTGGTAAACAAAGTCACAGATTTAGAGCCAGAAGTCACCCTAGCATCTAGTCCAACCTTCTCATTTTTTACAGATGAGCAGTAGAGAGAAGATAAAGTTATTTTATTTCCTGTTTAATGTGCTTTCAAAAGCAATTAGAATTTTCCCCACAATAAAGTCTCTCTTTGAAAACAAAACAAAGCAATGATTCTTTACTTCTTTCTCAAGGAGGAAATGCTTAGTGTTTCAACTATTTATTTCCATACCATGAGATGTTTATAAAGATGTGTTGAGTTATGAGTTAACTATAAAAATGGAATTGGTAGCAATTTGAGGAATTCTTTTCCTAAGGCAAAAAGTCACATCCTTGACCTTGTTCAGGTCTGAATCAAAGCCATAAATCTTGACCCTCCCCTTTTTAAAATTCCAGCAGAAAGTAAGATTGAAGCAAAAGCCCAAGTGAATGTCCTGACGGGATTCAAAAAGGAGATTCCACAAACATTTATTAACTATCTAAAGAGTGCAAGGTGAAAGACAGCAAGGCATGGCACACAGAGATGTTCTCAGAAATAGGAAGATTTGTTTAAGTCTTACTTGTGACACTGACTGTTTGACCTTGGTCAAGTCAATTAGCTTTTCGGTGCCCCCCAAAACACTCTTATATTTTTAAATTTTTTTTCAGAAGCACTCTATTAAAAAAAATAACTTTTCCCCCCAAATAACAAGAATTTTTTCCCTTTCACTCTGAACTTTCAACCCCCACTCATGAAAAAAAAATAAAGAAAAACAAAACCCCTGTAACTAATATGCAAAACAAATTCCCACATTGGCCATGTCCAACAATGTGGGGTCTCATTCTACACTTTTAGTCCATCAATTCTCTATTAGGAAGCTGGAAACAGCACTCTTAATATTTTTTTTTTACTATGAATTAAAATTTTTTTTCAAGTAATGAGCTTTTTAAAAAAAATAATCTGTTCCTCCCTCTATTTTATCCCCCTTCTTTACATTTAGCAAATTAAAAACAAAACAAAACAAACAAACAAAAAAAGACTCTTCATTACCTATCTATGTAGTCTGGCAAAACAAATTCCTATATTAGCTATGTTTGAAAAATGTGTGTTTCTTTGTGCATTCAAAGTCCATCCCCTCTTCAGCAGGAGGTGAGTAGTGGGTTTCATCTTCACTCTTCTGGACTCCTGGTTTATTCCTGTGTTTATCAGAGTTCTAAAGGCCTTCAAAGTTGTTTTTCTCTAGAATGCTGCTACCATCAGAGAAATGGTTCTTTTAGCTCTGCTCATTCTGTTCTGCATCATAGAGATCCTCCTAGTTTCTTCTGAATTTGCCCATTTCAATATTTCTTATGGCAGAATAACGTTTCATCATATTTGTTCATCACATTTTGTTTATCTGCTCTACAGCAGGAGGGCAGCCCCTCAGTTTCTAATTTTTGGCTACCACAAAAAGAGCTGATAGGAGCATTTTTGTCCATAAAGACCCTTTTCTTCTTTTGGGGGTTTCCTTGGGGGCCATAGGGCTAGCAGCGGTACAGCTGGGTCAAAGAATATGCAAAGTTTGGTAACTTTCTGGGCCTAGTTCTGAACTGTTTTCCAGAATGGCTGGACCAGTTCATAGCTCTACAAATAGTGCACAAGCTTCCCTGATTCTCGTCAGCCTCTTCAATATTTGTCATTTCCTTTCTGAGTGTCATCTTTGCCAGGTGTGAGGTGGAAAATCAAAGTTGCTTTACTTTGCATTTCTCTAATTATTAGTGATTGAGAGCATTTTTCATAAGATTATGGATAGCTTTCATAGTCTTTGATCAATTAAGGAATGGCTCTTAGTCTTATAAAAGTGAATCATTTCCTCATATATCTTGGGAATGATAGCAGAAAAAAAATCAGAAAAAAATGTTGCAAAAATATTTTTATCAGAAAATAAATGTTGCAAAAATATTTCTTCCTGCTATGTTTTCCTTCTAACTTTTACTTCATTTTTTTGTGCAAAATTTCTTTTCATTATACTCAGTGATACAAAATTGTGGAATGGTTGCGGATCTGTGTTGGTAGAAACCTTTTCTTCATCAGGAGTTTTTTATACCAATGAAATCCCAGATTAGCTGCCCTACTCTAAAGAAAAAGAGGGCGCAGAGCACTGTGCCAGGTGTTGGGGAAGGGGCTGAATTTAGATAAGAAGTCATAACTACCCTTTACAATCTAGCAGGGAAACAGAAACTCATAATACTCTGAGTGCAGAGCATGGCACCAAGTGTGATGGGAGGCCCTAAAGGCAGAGCAGGGCATCAGCAAAGATTTCATAGCTGAGGTAATATTTGGTTTGGACTTAAAAGGATGGCAGGAGAAGGAAAAAGGAAAAAGGAAAGGGAGGGTATTGCAAGTAAAGAGAATGCCATCCACAAAAGCATAGAAGTGGTAAAGTATAGGTCATGTTTGGAGAGAAAGAAGAGTGGGTAGAAGAAGTAGGGGAAAAACTAGGTTAGAAAGATCTGAAGGGGAGTGAAGACCATTTCATTTTATTTCATTGTTTTATGAAGACCATTTTAAAAGAGGAATAGAATCAGATGTGGTTGAGGAAGATGAGATTCAAACTATGCAGAGCAAGGATTGTTTTCATTGTCAATTAGGATGTGAAATTAAGCTTTAGGTATCAAGAAGATCCCTACTTTTCAAATTTTGTGAATTTGGTAACCAAATCTTGACTGCACTAGGCTTCGAACGTCAGGCAAAATGATATGTACTTTTCTCAGTTGACAACAGGATCCTAGGGACACCGACCTAAAACTGTAAGGGACCTCAGAAACCATCTAGTCCATTCTCCTTATTCCTCATTTAACAGGTTAGAAAAGAAGCCCAGGGAAGTTATGTCACTTGCCTGAGGTCATATAGGTAGTGAGAGACAGAATTTGAATTTGTGTCCTCTGACTCCACTGTAATATGCTTCCTTAAAGGAGTGATTAGAGACTGGATCGGTTTTTTGCACAGGCAGGATCACAAGAAGAATATTCACTGCTACATGGGATTCATTGAAATACCAGAGAAAAAGACCTGGCATGCCCTGGATTTCTTAACCTTTTCATATTTTGAAGTGGAGGCATCTAACCTGTTTCAACCAATACTACCCTCAAGAGCTAATTCTAATAATGACAGTCTTTAGTTGAAGTTTTATATTGAAATAATACTTTTAAAAACTCAGCCTTGTTGCCAAATCTCAGCCAAATTTTGAAAAGTTTTAGAGGGAACCTCTTACCATGGGCTTAGTTCAAAAGCTGCTAATGAGACTGTCAGGATATAAGAAACCACCAGGTGAAAGCTTTTAGGGTTTCTAGTCCTCCTAGCATCCCATGGGTCAGGAAGGAATGAAGGCCAAATTTAACTCTTAGTACGAAAAATGATCAACAAATTAAATTTATTGGATAGCTATACTCCAAGGGCTAAAAGGAATTAGAAAAGAAGGCTTTTCAAGGCACTGCTGAAATCTTCAGCCTCCTCTGGGACTCAGCTCAGATGTCACCTCCTTCATGAAGCCTTTCCCAATCCCTCCAGCTGACTTTTTTTTTTCTTTTGCTCTGAACACGCTCTGTATTATATTTATGCTCATGCTATTCCTGCCCAGGTAGAGATAGTTCTTTGAATGAAGAGACTCTTTCACTCTTTGCTCATCTCTCTATATATATCTCCAGGGCCTTGCACATAGTAGGCATTTACTTGATGTCTGTAGGATTGAATAGAATTGAGCCAAATTTTCTCAACAAAAGTAAATGTTTCAGAAAAAAGTAAAGCTCGTTGCTATGTACTTTTCATTTCTTTTAACTGGACAACACTCTATTTGGTTGAGAACACTGTGTCTGGTGACGCTATCAAACCTTGAAATGAGGTTTTAAAAAGCGGATATTACACATTAGCACTTGTCTAATAATGACCTTCATTACAGAAACGCTTAAACCTAACCATCGACTTCTTTTTTTTGGGGGGGGGGGTGTAATAAGTCTATTGAGATAAACTATGTAGAACACTAGTAATTTCTCGTAAACAGATGGCAGCATGGTGTGACAGGAAGAACAGGCTCCAGCCACAAATCTAAAAAAGCGTAGGATCTGAGCACTTGATGGGTGATTTCATTTTGGTCTCTGAACAGCATGTTAGTTGTATGTTTGGGTAGATCTGCTTACAAAATGATAATGGGGAAATGATTTAGCAATCTGATCAATTTAGAACGGAGAATTCTGAGAAGTAAGGGACAGGCCAGCCATATGCAGATTTAGTCATCGGGTTCTAAAAATGTCTGCAACGTGGAAAACTAGGGATCTTCTTGAGGTCTAAAGGTCAAATTCACGTCCTAGTAGACATGGTAAACATGTGCAGATGCATGGTTTCAATCTCATCTTCTTGCTTCATCTCGTCTGATTCCATTTCTGCTTTAATGTGGCCTTCGTTCCCCCTTAGTTTCTTCCCCAGAATCACTCAGCCTGAAGAAGCACATGAGTAGGCTGTGCAAGTGTGAGAACCGAGTGGTCCCCAGGCACATTAATCAATGCGTTGCATAGAGGAAAAACAGACAATCTCGTCTTCTGTTAAGAATCAGCATTGAGCCAAACTGCTTCCACAGCCATGGATTAGAAGCAGCAGAGGGCTAGTCTCTGAGCATGCATACTTGTTATTAATAGAAATGTTGACTGAGAACAATCATTAAAATGACAACAACAACAACAACAGAAAATGCCATCCATACTTGATTTTCCACTTGCCCGGTTATCAATGAGAAAGAATGGCTAGGGTGGTTCAGAAGCTACATTTCTTTAGGGATCATTCTTTGCTTGGAGCTGGGCACTTTTCTTCCTACTTTTCCATTGTTATTTTCAGGCAGATGTATTTTTTGCTTAAAACAAAAATTAACTTTGGACTAAATTAATTTAGATATTAATAACTGCTTGGTGGTGAAGCACATTAAAGGAAAGCTGAGATGAATGATTCAGATAGCACCAAGTCAAAGCCACTGGGGATTGGGTAGGGGTAGGGTTGGAAGAGTATTTCTGAATTTTTTTTTTTTTGCATCCAAATGCAAAAACATCAAACAGAAAGAAACAGAAAATGCTTCATATTAGCTGAAAGATGTATTCCAGAAGCAACTGTACATCAGCTTCCAAGACATTCTGGGTCATTCGTTCATTTAACCCACATTTATTAAGTACATAGTGGGGAGGGAGCTCTCTTCTAAAAGATGAAGGGAGATAAAACAGCTAAAATATGACTTCTGTCTGGATGGCGTCTGTAGTATATTAAAGGGATGGGACACAAATAACGGTAATTATAATATGCAATAATATATGATCACAGATTTAGAGCTAGAAAGAACTTTAAAGATCTTCTAATGAATGGATGAAAATGCATATATTAAATACCTACTATATTGCTAGGCACTGGGTTGGATGCTGGGAATGTAAATATTTTCTTCTAAATTCTAACAGGAAACAAAAAATATCTATAGGGGAGTAGTGACCAGCTAGGTGGTGCAGTGGATAGAGCACCAGGCCTGGAGTTGGGAAGACCTGAGATCAAATCTGGCCTCAGATACTAGCTGTGTGACCCTGGGTAAGTCATTTAACCCTATTTGCCTCAGTTTCCTCATCCACTAAATGAGCTACAGAAGGAAATGGCAAACCACCCAGTATCTTTGCAAAGAAGACCCCAAATGGGGTCACGAAGAGTTGGACGTGATGGAACGACTAAACAACACGTGACCAGACAGGGGTATGTTGTTCTGGCATGGTAGAAAGTAGAGAAAGGGGCAGGCAGATGGTGGGATGGCCAGGTCATCTAGTCCAACTTTCACATTTTACAGACAAAGAAACATAAAGCCAAAGTGTCAAAATGACTTGGCTAAGGCATTACGCAACACAGCCTGGATGTGAACCCAGATCCTCTGCCATTAATTTAATATTCTTTACAATATACAACAATATGTCCTAAATATCTGATCTAAATACCTGCATTAGGGAGGGGCAAACCAACTAAGTATTACATGAAGTCCAAGGGGAAGAATGATATTTGATAGGGGAAAACCCAGAATTATGGTGGCTAATAACCATAGTCACCTCTGTTCCTAACCTGCTGTGCCGACTTTGGGCAACTTCTTTTCCCTTTTATTGGTTCAGTCTCCTAATCTATAAAATACAGAAATTGGACTAGATGATTTCTAATGGCCCTCCTAGCTCTATGTAATGTCTGACTATTATCTGTGTACCCAATATATGAAAGGTAAACAGGGAGGGGTGAAAGGTTTCCAGTGGATCAGGTAACACAAGCCAGTATTGAAGTGAACTTGTTTCTAGTTATCCTAGTGATTGGGAGTCAAAGGGATGGGGCAGGTTGCAAGTCTATGTCGCTAGAAAACTCTCCTCAGAAGATACCTGCAAACACCTCTACGCTTATCTGTGGTCTGACCCTGGTGACTTCTCCGGCCTGATTTTCCCCTTTCCTCCCTTACTTGGCTGTACTTCCACATTTTCATTCCCATTTCCGTGAACGGCTCCAAGTGTATAATCCTAGACATCTCAAACTCAAAATGTCCAAAACATAACTCATTATCTTTCCCCCTTAAAGCCCTCCCCCATCCTAACTTCTTCATTTCTGTTGAAGACACTACTATCCTTTCAGGCACCTGCATTCACAACATTGGAGCCATCTCAACTCCTCCCTCTTCAAGGAGTTGCCAAATCTCATCAGTTGAAATACAATATGTATTTCACGGATATCCTTCTCTCCACTCACAAAGTCGCCTTGGTTCAGGCTCTCGTCACTCTCTCAGGACCCTACCTCCAGCCTCTCCTATCTCTAGTCTCTTTTCTACTTAGTTGCTAAATTCATATTTCTGAAGCAGAGTTCTGACCATATCACCATTCTAGTTCCTGCCTACCTTTCTGTACTTATCTGCCATTACTCTCCTTCCCATACTCTATGTTCCAGACAAACTGACCTCCATGTTGTTACTCATATTCAGCATCCCATTTCTTATTTCCATTCTTTTCTACAGACTCATATCTAGGATGTGTGTCCTGCCTCGGAGAATCTCTCTTCAAAACTCAGCTCAACAGTACATCCTATAGGAGTTTAAACTTGA
The DNA here is from genome assembly GCF_900497805.2 of Vombatus ursinus. Taxonomy (NCBI): domain Eukaryota; kingdom Metazoa; phylum Chordata; class Mammalia; order Diprotodontia; family Vombatidae; genus Vombatus; species Vombatus ursinus. The sequence continues at coordinate 61,766,140 of NW_020954556.1, forward strand.
TCTCTGTAGCTGCCAGTGTCCTGCCTCCAGAAATAACTTTGTTTATTTTTAAAATTTAATTTTTAACATACACGTTGTCTTCCTTAATAAGCATGGAAACTCCTTTGAGGCAGACTGTTTCATTTTTGCCTTCACAATCCCAGTGCCCAGCAAAGTGCCTGGCACACAGTAGGCCCTTAATATATGTTTGTAGAATTAAATGGAATTTAATTGAGGTCAACACCTACTCAACTGCTTCTGTGTGCTCCCTTGGTTTTGTGTGATACTTCATATCCCCACCTCCCACCTCACCCCAACCCCAAGCACCTCTGCCTAGACTCCCATGAACGTCAGTTTCACTGGCTTCTCGCTGACACCCGCACATCCTGGCAGAGGCCAGGGCTGTTTCAACATAACTTTGCACCATATTCTGATACAACAACATTCAAAGTCAAGGGGAAAGGTGTATCTCTGAAAACAAAAGGCTTTCACTGAACACACTGCTGCGATCTTTTGGGACCACAGGATTGAGATCTAGAAAGACACACTGGAGATCATCCATTTCCTCTCCTGTAAAATGAGGGAATTGGATTAGGTTTCTTTGAGATCCATATGAACCCACAGATGACTTTAAAGGAAAAATAATAGTAATATCTCACATTTTCATGATGCTTTATGCTAAAGAGTGTTCCCTGCCTTTAGTCACAGGGGTCTGTCCATGTCAAGGATTGAACTAAATCCCAGGTCTTCTGATGCCAATTTCCTGATTTTTTTGTTAAAATAATTTTTCCTAGCAAGTGAATGCTGTGACATGTATTGTGCCCTCAGGTCACCTCTAATTTACCCTCAAATATGCAAGTTTGTTACACAAAGCAATGATATCTTGCTTAAGCTCCCCTGTCCAAAGGGGCAGAGAATAACTGCGTAACTAAAGAAGGGCTCTCACAATTGGGGAGTTTAATCCTTAGCAAACACTCAGACATTTGATTCATTTTATGAAATTAAAAGCCTATCAGAAGTGTGTCTCCAAGTTTATCTTCAGACTGTCCAAATGACAGTTTCCAGATACTCCTGCCACTATGAACTGACATTTATAAAATACTGAAAAAGAATGTTCTTAGGCAGGCCTTCATTTAAGTAAAAAAAAAAAAAAATACACATACACACACGACAACCTAGATCTCATGGACCAAAGATTCGAGACTGCAAACATACTCTAATCTGGACTGTAGTGTGAAGTACTAATCAGGAAAAGATTTTCTAACTATGATTCGAGGACCCGTCTGTGAAAGGACTGAGAGGCTCATTAACAGAAGTCTGGTCTCCAAGTGAAGAGGTTTTTGGTTCCAGGCAATCACAAAGATTGTCCACAAAGGAGTAAAAGGGTTGCTCACTACCTGTATCAGTAGAGGAATTATACCAACAAAATTGAGAATTTTTATTTGAAGTTTGGAAGTACTATATTTACAAAAGAAAAAAAAAACAAATATAAATGTGGTTGGGGAATTGAATAGATTTTTCCCCCATTATTTTCTTCCGCCTTCTTAGATGAAATTTCTATTCCTGAGCACCAGTGTTCTTAGAAGAGACATGAGTATTACTTTCGGAATCATTAGTCATCTTTCATGATCTGAGGGTCTTTCTTGACCAATTTAGGAAAGAAGGATGTTACACCAAGCAGACAGGATGGCTGCTAATGACGGGCAACAGTTCAATATTTTATGCCACCTTAAAAAAGTTTCAGTAACTGAAGGTGTTCTCACATTAATTCCTTGCATCAATTATTGACAGAGAATTTAATTTAAAGGCAACTAGTCAGTAACCTAGGGGTACTGTTTTAAATAATTTATAATTGCTGCATGAGTGTAATCACATTGCTATTGATTAAGATCTAGTCACTTCTACTAGTCCAGCATGCCTTATGCTAATTCCTTTGAATGGAATCACCTTTTTAACTCTGTATTACCTGGTAGCAAGAATTTATTATAAAAAAAATAATTTAATGAAACAAAAAATCTTTAAGAGGCCCTCTCGAGATTGGGCAGATGACGAGATGGTGCAAAACTAAAAATGAAGCAAAATTGTATCTTGAGATTTAAAGACAATATCCTCCAAACCTCAAAGGGCCTAATATTTATCAAAAGGGAGGAAAACCATAAGGAAAAACAGTCACAGAGTCACAGAATGTTTTGCTAGAAGAGCTCTTAGAATATAGAATGTCAGGGTTGGAAGAAACCTAAGAGGTAGCCCACTATAAACCTTTCCTTTAAGTTTGGAAAACTCACCCAGAGTCTAGTTGGCAAGTCTTAATTAAAGTCAAACAGGGCATTGATAGCAAAGCATTTTAGGGGAATTTTTTAAACTGCTATATATTATTAAAGCAATTTTATTTTTCAACTCTAACTTCCAGATTTTTCAATATGCCAAATTATTTTCAACTAATCATATTTCCATTTCATTACTTTTTGGTTAAATGAGAACTTTATTAATATCCACTGGTGAGAATTTTTTGATGGGGAAGAGGCCTATAATCTTTTAATACCTTTGAAAAAAAATTTCTACTTTGTGCCTATCTTGAAATATGGGGCAGTGGCTGTCACACCATCTTGAAAGTCAGTAGAATCAGATTTCAGCCTCAGACCTGCTGCTGTCTGACAACTACATAAGCCACTTCCTTGCTTAGCCTTTAGTTTCCCCACCTGGAAAATGAGGAGACTGGACTAGGTGATTTTTATTGGCCCTCCCATTTTCACCATTCTAGAGTGGCAAAATCCTCATCTCCTCTGATGTTCTACGTACTGCGTTTCAAGGTCCCTTTGAGGTCTAACATTCTATGATTACTTTATTTAACATTATATACTCTGAAGTAGCCATGAGTTCTAACATTCTAAGTTCTGATATTTTATTTCCTAAGGTACTTTCCAGATATGATGTTCTATGATCTCATGATTCTAGAAATCTTTACATGAGCAAAACTGAAACAAACAAACAAGCCGCAAATATAGACACCTCTAAAGGCAGAAAGAAAGGAGAAGTATTAACAAACAGGAGCAGACCAAGGTGATTGCAGTGTGCTGGGTAAAAGTTAAGTTGTGGAGGAAGGAACCATGGAGTGTATTGGAGGCCCCTTTAAGGAAGTAAGGCAACTTCTGAAAGAGAAAGAGGGAGGGTGAGGAAAGATGAAAGAATCTGAGAGAAGTCAGCTGAGGTCCAAAGTGGGTCAGCATCCTTTCTAACAAGGTGTCACGTTTGCCACTTTCCACCTGGCAACTCTTGTCAAGTTCCATTTCTGCCTGTGGTTATGACGTATGGATATAATTGTGTAACAAACATTATGACACTTCTAGGTCAAAATAAAAAAAAAAACACTACCATGGCATTAAGGGCTGGCAAAGAACTTGTCTGGATCCATTTGCCGGAAAGCCTGATTTAAAAAAATATATATTTAATTTTGGCAAAACCATCTTCATGGCTTGTAATCTGTGGGAAACTAGATGGTGAAAAACTTGGCTTCTCTAGAGACAAAGTCATTTTTCTTCAGGAAGAGCAAAGTTTTTCAAAACCTTAGGTGTCAGTTACTACAGTGCCTAATAACAGACTCATGGACCCATTTATGCACAACTTAAAAAAAAAAAAATAAAACCAGGAAGCCTCAGAAACTGTGACCTGCCCACACTGAGAGTCTGCTCACCAACATAAAGTTTTACTGAAACCCAACAGAAAGAAAACAAACCTCTGAATCCAAACTGCTTCTACTTCCTCTGAGCTCACCTACCTTATTGCTTTCTAACTGGGCCAGATTCTCAAAAGTTCTGTCCACAGATAAAGGCGAATTCAGGCAGTCTTATGATGCAAAATGTAGTTTAATTGAACAGCTACAGTGTATGGTGACTTGTAAAGAATACTGTTAGGACACAACAGGTGTGAAACATAATGACTTGATTTGAGTGGAATCTCAGAACAGGGCTGGAGACATAGTAAACCTCTAAATAAATGCCTGTGGAGGATGATCTTGGATATTCCAAAGTCAGTAGGCCGGATTTAGACCACGGTGAGAAGCAGCTCACCATGACTCAACTGAATCAACAGGATGGTGGCTTCTCCAATATGATACTGAGGAAAACACTTAGATCAGAACAGCTGGGCTCAAATTCTGGACTCTGATGCTGAGTAGATAGCTATGTGACCAGGAGCAGGTGATCTCAGCTCTTAGAGCTACCATTCACACAGCCTTACCTGGGGTGGTTGCGAGGAAGGAGCTTTATGCATCCTCAGACACTCTAGAAATGGGAACTATTATTATTAACCTTCTCCATGTGGCTCCCAAAAGGCAGGAAGATGTGTAACAAGGGAAAGTTTCATCAAAAGGTGCCTAAGTGGTAGGGAAGGAGATAGGGTAGGTTTTGACGTTACTAGAGCTAGAAAAGAAGCTTAGAGATAATCTAATCGAGTGCCCTAATTTTATAGCTGAGGAAACTACATCCCATAGATATCAAATGACTTGCCCAAGGTCATACAGGTAAGTAACTGACTTGGTATTCCAACCCAGATGCTCTGGCCCCAAATTTATGGTTCTTTTCACTCTAACATATTGCCTTCTAGCTCTAACTCCTGTTAAAAGAACTGCTACTATTTCCTAATAATAGCATATTAGGAGCTATTCATTCATGTATGCAACAAACATTTATTAAACACCTACTGTGAACAGAATACTCAGAAAAATGCACAAGTTCCATAAGGCAGAATTTCTGCCTCATTGAGCTTACAGTCTCGTAGAAGATCTTAAATACGTCCCAATGGGCTATACAACATTATCACACCATTAGTCTATGAATGTCTATGTTTCGGATTTCGGCTTGTTTTCAGAGAAATCATCAACCAAGTTTTGACATGATGCCATGGAAGAAGACCTTCGTAAGCTTACCAGGGTACTCTGCCAATAGGGAGCATTGCATAATAGATAGAAGGCTGGCCTTGGAGTCTAGAAGAACTGGGTAAAGTTCTTGCCTCTGGTACACACTAGCTGGGGGCAGCTACTTACCCTCTAGGTGACCTGGGCAATGCTCCGAATTATACATTTTAAATCAGTTGCTATTCAATATTGGTGGAAGGATTGTCTACACACTGATGAAATCACAGGTCCAGACTGTCCCATTACATGAAAATACTAATTTCTATCAATAACAACATTGACATATTAATAACAATTAGATGCTGGTAATGATAATAATAATCAGTATTGGCTGAGGTGTGGATGAACAAAGACCCACCTACAGGGGAATGATTAACTAAGCCTGAGCTCTGTTGGTTAGAGAAAACAATTCTGGCCATCTTCCTCAACACATAGATATTTAATTCAATTATTAGAGTGACACTTCCATGCTAGCACCTCTCCCCCGAACAATAATGGTCTCCTTAGTTGGAACTCAAGGAAGGGTATGCTGCTATTTCTAGTACGACCATTCTCACTTACCTCCAATAAGGGTTTCCTGTGAAGAGCCCCTGGAAAACCAGTCCTCACTATTACTTTTCAAAGTTAGGAAGTATAGGGTAGAATAATAACAATTCAATATATAGGGATTTTTCCCAGCTGTAGAGACTGTATCCTAGAAAACGTGGCTCAGAGAAGGTCTCTAGTTTGGCGCATCAAAGGATCTCATAGTTGGAAAGGACCTCAGAGTTAATTAGCTTCAACCAGTGCCTCAATAGGAATCTACAATGTCTCGGTCATCCAGACTCCGCCAGAAGGCCTTGAGTGATGAGATTACTATCTCCAGAGGCTGACCATTTTTTCTTACATAGACCTTAAATCCATCTCTCTGTAAACTCTACCCCCTGCCACTACTTCAGCCTTCCAGGCCTAAGCTAAAGAAAATTCATCCCTTTTCCTTGTGACAATTTCTCCAATACTTGCCAGGGATCATGTGCTTCCCCCTTTTCTCCAAGTTATCCTTGGTGGATCCTCCTATGGCACTACATCCAGTCCCCTCACCATCCTGGGCCCCCCACCTTCTGTCCACACTCCACCTTGTCAATGCCCTTGCTCAGAGACGGTGCCAGAACCACACGTGGTCTTCTCCATGTGGTCCGGCTAATGCTCCCAGAAGGCGATTGAGAAAGGAAGCCTGTTGGGTAGGACGGCCGTACGGGCGCTGAAGGGGCCAAAGTGTAGACTCCAAAGGGGGCTTGAAGGAGAAGGTCCCAAATGGCTGACTCTCCCCCTGCTGGGGTTAAGCCTTTCCTGCTGGTGTCAGCATGTCTCAGGAACTCACCTTTGAAAAGGAGGCAGCTTTGGTTGTAAATGGCAGCGACATCGCAACAAGAGAGTTCATTTCACCAAGATGATTCATTAAGAAATGAAATATTCATGGCTGACAGCTTGAAGGATCGCCATACAGTTTTATTCTAATGCACCTGTCCTCTTTGTCAAGTCCAATATGGGATGTCATGTCGCCAAAGTTTTATTTAGAAATTGTTTGTCAGAGGGAGCTTTCTAATGTGAATGAAAAATTCATCCCCTCATTAAGAAGATTTTACATGAAATGTCTAGGATTTTCAATGAACACCAGGACATGAACCAATTACTGTTAAACACTTAAAGAGACAGTGTCCTAGCTCACTCAGCAAAACCCCCTAATTGCACAAATATGGAGAAAACTCAACATCTAGAGAGGAGAATGAAAAATTTAATGGGGAAATTTTTTTCTTTGCTTTTGGATCTTCTGAAAAATCCTAGGATTTAAGAGATTTAGAGATTTCAAGTGTGATATTACCCTTTTGGGCCATGCTAAACAATACTGAACTTTAGAAAAGACTTGGGTTGTAGTCCCAGCTCAGATGCTTACTAGCTAAGTGACCTCAGGTGACTTCTTGCCCTTGCTGCATCTGTCAAAGAGGGGACTAAATAATACTTGGGCTATATGACGTGGTAGAAGCTTGGAGTCAGAAGTCAAATTCCAGCTGTCCTACTTGTTGGCTGTGTGACTTTAGGCAAATCACACAACCTCTCTGAATCTCTGTAAAATGATGGAGTTGAACTGGATGATTTCCAAATTTCCATCTAGCCCTCAATCTTATAACTCTGTCTGATGGGGCTGTTGGCAGGAAGGTGCTTTGCAAGCCATAGGGTTTGAAATCAATAAGAGTTAGCATCATTAGCATCATACTTATACACAAGAAGATGGGAATGTAATTTTTTGAAATTTTTACTAAAAAATAACTAAAATGCCCCCAAGAGCTATTGTAACTCCTTTTTTCCACATTCACCTTTACCAACATAATTCATGGAAATATCAAACAGGTACTTCGAGAGCAGATACATTTAATAAATCCAAACAGAGTTTGGAGAGGGAGAGAGCTCCTGCCGATTAAAAACCGGAGTTGAGCAGTATAGGAAATCAGGGAGAATCCGCCAGGGAATTACTTGTATAATGAAATCGCATTTTACAGCTCTGACAATGGATTAAGTTGACACTGAGGTTCTACCTGACATACGGTCTCGTTCAGCTTAATCTATGGTAGAAAGTAGTTCACACCTCCAGACCCAGCACACATTATATAGGCACTGTATATATAGATTTGGCCAGACTGTCATTTCCAATTTCAGAGAGTCTCTAGACTGATAATACAAGAACTGAAGTTTCTCCTGCTCAACCCAGGAGGCTACGGAGACTTTGCAGATTCTATTTCCTAACTTCCAACATGAGTGATGTAGTGCCTCAGTTGGGGGAGAGAGCCTGAACCCTTGAAGAGGTAGGGACTAAAACACTGGCCCTGGTGCTTATGGGGCTGGAAAGTAGGGCTCTAGGGCTGAACTTTTTGCTTATAAATAACTGCCTACCCTCAACTATAAAATGAGGGAATTGAACGGGTAAGAATCCTTCTAAGACTGAATCTATGATTTTTCTGTAAGCCTGCTGAATTGAATTGCTTAATTTGAATTGAATTGCTTAATCTAAGTATCTTTTCCGTAGTTTTGAAAGCAAGACAAAGAAATAAAAAGACAAACCAGGGAGGCAGGAAAGAAGGGGCATAGGGAAGGAAGAACGCAGACATAGAAAGGCGAAGAGCAGGGAAGGGTATAGTAGGGCAGGGCAGGGAAAGGAAGAGCAAGGAAGGACAGAGCAGGGAAGGAAACTGGAAGGGAAAGAGAAAGAAGAGAAGTGAAGGGAAAGGAAGCAAACATCATGATAGGACAGAAAAGGAAAAGAAAGAAAAGGAGAGGAGGAAAGGAGAATGGAGAAGAAAAGAAGGAAGAGGAAAAGAGAAGACAAGAGAGGAGGAAGAAAGCCCAGGATGGTATCTGATTACAGTCAAATCACTTTATTATTTATCTATAGAATCACAAAAGCTAGGATAGTAATAGCTCACATTACTATAGCAATCGAAAGCTTGCAACTTTACAACAATTCTGTGAGGTGGTGATATAATTACTATTACCCCCATTTTGCTGATCAGGAAACCCAGGCTCTGAGAGATTTAGCAAGCTGCTCATAGTTTGATGTGAGATTCAAACCCTTCTCCCCTGACTGTAGATTCATTGCTCTTGGTACTATGAAATGTGGCCTCTCTATCACCTCCATGATCAGATACTAAGTCCAGTTTGGCATTTAAGACTCTTCACAACCTGACCCCTTCCTACTTTTTCAGTCTTCTCACACTGTGTTTCTCTTCATTCATTCTACTGTCCAGCAATATGGACCTCCTAGTTTTTCTTCATACACGACCACTCCAGCTCATCATGTCAAAAATGCTGCCCCTCTTCATCTATGCCTCTTGGCATCCCTGGCTTCTTTCAAGATTTACCTTCTGTAGGAGGCATTCATAGTCCCCTAGGCATGTGAGCCATCCCCTCTGAAGTTACTTTCTGCCAATCCTATATAGACTATTTTAGTTATGGACTGTCATTACCATTAGGATGGGTAAGTTCCTTGAGGGCAGGGACTGTTTCTGCCTTTTTCCTTTCTCACTATGCCTAAAACTTAGGTCAATGCCTGACAAATAGTAAACACTTAATAAATGCTTATTGATTGATTGACCTCTCATTTCGTAGGTGGCACAGTGGATAGAGTGCTGAACTGGAAGTCAGGAAGACTTGATTTTAGATCCTGCCTCAGACACATACTAGCTCTAGCAAGTCACTTATATGTCTCTCAGTCTTAATTTCCTCATCTATAAAATAAGGATAATAATAGTACCTACCTCATCGGGTTGTTGTGAGAGTCAAATGTTATAACAAATGTAAAATATTTTGCAAACCTTAAATGCTCTAGAAATGCTAGCCATTATTATAATGTTCAAGTTAGAAAGGCTCTCAGAAGATGCAGTCCCAACCCCTACCTTAAGAATGTTTTCCCTGAAAAAACACCTTGGATAAATGTTCATCTAGCCCCTGATGAACACCTCCAGTGATAGTGGTCACTAACTTATTAGGCGGTACACTATATATATGGTTTTCATAATGAGTTTTTCCATTTATAATGGAAAATTATTCTCTTCCTTACTTATCTCACAAATGAAAATATCTGAGAAAGTTTTATAAAATGAAAAGCATTACAAAAATTTTCAAACTATTTTTTCAAACTATTATTTTCAAACCAGTTAGATCCTAAGTTACTAGAGATACTTGTATTTGTGGTAATTGTGTTCCCCAACCCCCCATCTTCCCCATCATGGCATACCCATAGGCAATTACTTAATGCCTATTGAATAACTTGGTAGTAGAGGAGAGATTTCTGCGAGGCAATTCCAGTTATTTATGTGGTAGATTCACAGAATTACAACCTCTCAGAGAGAATCTAGTCCAAAATGAGCAGGAATCTTCTCTACAAATCCCTGACAAGTGGTCATCCAGTCTCTGCTTAAAGACCTCCACTGATGGGAAACCTACCACTTCTCTTCAGGATATTAATGAAAGGAGCTGTCTCTAGAAAAAAAAAATAAGACACAGAAAACCCAAAACTCTTCCTATCCATCTTCTGGCTTACAGTCTACCAAACTGCAATCCATTCAAATAAATAAATACTTATACCTCCACTGCCTCAGGATTTTGGTGAGCAATGCTCTGTGTTGGAAAACACACCCAATATATTTTTCACCACTTTCCTATAATTAGTTTCACTGGGAAAACTGTGAAGAACTATTTTCCTGCTTTTAAATTCATAATTTCGGTTCAAGAGGACAGAATAAGATGTTTAGACAGAGTGAAAAGTATTTTCTAACAAATCGATATTAATTTCTCTGACTGTTATGGTCTCAGGAGGCAGAAAGTGTTCTTGTACTGAGCTGACAGGAAAGATTTTATCCTGACCAAATGTTATTCAAATATTTATAAGACTGGATAATTTAGGAAAAAAAATATAGATGGAAAAAGGCATGAATATTTTTTTCAGCACTCCCTTCACATTTACAAATGACAAAAGTTATAAAAAGGTGGGGAGTATGATTAGTAATTTTCTCCCCTACATGACACTTCCTTATAGAGCTGCACTGTTCAGTGGGCTCCTGTACAGGAGGAGAAAGGGAAAGAGTTAGGTAGCAGGCCTGTCACTTTCCATTGTCCCAAGTGGGTGACTTAATGCCCCGGCACAAACCATCATGCTAGGTGCCCAGCTATATCTGGGGTTGGTTCTGCTGGCCTGATATGGGCCTCTGGGACATGCCAGTCAATGTCAGCTTATAGAGAGGTCTGCAATGACAATCATGGCACTGAGTTCTCAGCCTCTTTCTGATTTAAAGAATTTTTTTTTTCAGTGATTGGAATGAAGGTACAAGTGGCATGTTGATCAAACTTGCACATGACCCCAAGTTGGGAGGGACAGCCTAACATGTTGGACAAGACAAAGGTAACCAAAAAGATGGGCAGGCTGAATCTAATAAGATGAAATTTAATTGGAGCAAATGTAAAGTCCTTAAGTTAGTCTACGAACTTGGCTGCAGACGTACATGATGAGGGAGTGACCATTGTTCATGTGGAAAGGACATGGGGATTCAGAGTGAGATAATATAAGTTAGAAGCGGCAGCCAAAGAAACTAATTGAACTTTAGAATGCATCAACGAGACAAGAAAATTTAGAGCAAGAAGGGACCTATGGGGTCATGTAGTCCAACTCTTAATATTTTACGGGGAGGGGATACGGAGGCCTAGGGAAGGGAAATGACTTGCCCCAGGATAGTTAGCAAATAGAAAAGCTAGAAATGAACCTCAGTTAATGACCAGCACATGAAAGTACTGAAGACCAAATGAATTGAGGATTAGACTGAACTGAGGGCCAGACTTGTTGGGGACATGATAGTTTTCTTCAAGGATTGCAAAGACTGGGATGTAGAAAAGGGATTAGGATTATTTATCTATTCCCCGACACTCTCAAAGCCAATGCATAGGAGTCACAGGGACACAAATTTAAGCTTGCTATAAGGAAGCAGATCCTGACTAGTAGAGATGCCTAACAGTAGAACAAACCGTTTATGAGGTATCCTAGCAAAGTCTCTGGATGCTTTGGGACAGAAGCTGGCCACTTTTCAAGACACTGGGGAACTGCCCCTTAGAGGATTGTGAAGGAGCCTGCTTTGTAGGGGCTACATTGTTAATGAAAAAGCTCTCGAGGAAAAGAATAATTCTTAATTCTTAATACTTATTATTACTTAATTATTATACAGCCTACGACTGTACTGCTACTTAACCCCATCACTCCTGGCTGCTCCAATCTAGAATTTGACCTGGATTCTAGATTTTTCTCACTAGATGAGTCCCTCTGGGTTTGATTCCCTCATGCTTGGCTCTTGTCACGCCTTGATTCTTATTCACAAAACTGAGAGTATCTTGTTCTTAAAGGAGCTCTTACTCCAGTGTTTCCCGCTAATAGAAGCGAAACACCTCTTCTCCATTCCCCAACCCCATGACCCCTAAGCAGACCATGGTTGGGGTAGCGCTGCAGTGCCCCCTTGCTGCCTCATAAAAATGGGAAACATCTTGACTATTTGTTAATCACACCAACACCAGAATCCTATAAAGGCTTTACTCTACACATACTCGGGCTGTACTAGCTTGAAGTCACAAATATAGACTTGGTGGCATTGGGTTTGCCTAAACCAATGAGGCCCAAAGCATACTAGCCTGGGATTGAGGGAGATATGTCCCTTGATGTTGACTAAAACTTTCAGAAGCCACCTCATGTCATGGTGGGGGGGGGGTGGCGGGGCAGGCATAATGTCATTTATACTCTATTTGGCATATATAGTTTTAACAGTAAAAGGAATCTAACATAAAGCTGTTAGAATTATTTTTCAATCCAGTTTAATGAGATTTCTAGAAGAAAACGTCCATCCTTAACATAATTAAGTTGATGTTATTTGAGCCACCTTCGCTGAAATTGCCCTCCAATGTTTCAACATATTGTTGGTGATCTGGAACTTTCAGGCCTCTTTACCAGCAGGGAACAATCTGGCCAATTTTACTAAGTTGGACAGGTTTCAAGTATGGTCTAGGTATGAAGTATATGTTTGTCATCCGAGGGCCAGTCTAGCTGTGGCTTATCACCATAAGGTCAACTTCCAGGGGATGAAATTTTTGGTCACGGCAACTCATGAAACTATGTACTAAAGTATGGAGACTCCACATTAGAAGAGAGGATATCCTCACAGCAGAAACCAGATTGCTGATATGGAACTAAAATTTGCCCCAGTGTCTCTTCTAGCCATTGTTCCTACTTCCATCCCAGTTCAAGTTCTTGTCATCCTTCTTTGGACATGTTTCAACCTGTTTCTGTTGATATTAAAATGTTGCAAGCCGAATGAAGCACAATATTTCAGATGAGATTTGATCAAGATATACCTCTCATGTTCTAGACAGTATGCTTCTAATTAACGCATACAGTAGATGCTTAAATGTTTGGTGAATGAATTAATTCAACTGCCCTCAATTTAGGGAAGAGCTCCGGTATTGGAAAAATCTACCCAGTCCTTTCCCTCAATATGTCAAGATTTTTGAAAACACCCCTCCTCCACACCATTTCAATGATGTCAACTGATAGTCAGGATGCAAGCGGGTTGTTAGCATGCTTCCATCAGCAAGTTAGGATGGCCAGTCCCCCAACAATAAGAAAGCAGGAGCAGAGGGGATGGAGACAGCCACTCTGGCTCTAGTCCAAGCATGAAAACCTGCCTATCTACCTTCCAAATGATGCAAAATTGCAGTTTGTTTAATGTTCATCTTATGTGCTTAATTACCGATAGTGCTCAACTAATTATTTCTTGTTTTGTACATTCTTTAAACAGTGGAGAAAGACCGCTGCATACTTTTGTATCCTGAATGAGGATTGGGAACACATTTTTGTAATCACCTAATTCCCAGAGGGCTTCATTACAAACCAGGGGAAAATAGGATTTGGAGCACAGGCGACAGCCAGCTCAATCTCTGCAGGTGTGGGTTAGACTATTTGAAGGAACATAAGAAATAAACAGGCCCATTAGATATTTTCCCAAATGGAAGGTGCTTTTGCAATCATCAGAAACAAAAATGCCAACATGGCAAAAGACATTTGTATTGGGGCTAGCTTGGCTCAGGAGAGCTCGAAAGAACCTGACACATCATGAACATCTACATACTCATTTTACAGAGAGAATAGCTGCTGCTCACCAAAAGTCTCAGGCTTTCAGCTGCATAAAAATGCAAAGGATTCAAGAGATGGCAAATTGATGGGAGAAAAAAATTCGATGGGCACTCTTAGGGTCTACCTACGTATTCTACCCCTGAGCTGGCAGAGACCCTGGACATCATCTCATCTACGCCTTCCCTGATGCCATAATCCCTTCTCTAGCATCCTCAAGTTGAGTCTGTTTGTTTAAAGTCCGGTGGTGTCAAACTCAAATAGAATTGGATCCCTAGGGGCCCCATGTTGACTTAGAAAACCACAAATTAACACCATCTATGTTGTACTATATTTTATTTTCTTAAACATTTCCCAATTACATTTTAATCTGGTTCAGGTGGCATTTGGGAGTTTTGCCAGTGCGGAGGTAGTATGCACCTCTGCAGGAGATACTAAGTGACTTGCTCTTGGTCATTCTGCCTGTTTGTTGCAAAAGTCAGAATTAGAAATCAGATCTCCTGATGCCTGGCCCAGTGCTTTTTCCACTCCTACTATTAGAGAATAAGTCAATGCATACTGGGCACCTCCCATGTGTTCAATTCTATGCAGAAAGACTCTCTATATGGGGGAGACAAACAACATGTGAATTGTGGTCCCCTGCCCTCTTAGAGCTCAAACTCAAATGGGGTTGACAGAACTAATCCACGGGAAGAAATAGAGAGAAATGTAAAACAATATATGATTAAGTACTGAGTTGTATGACATGGCTACAAAAACTGTTGAGCATGATGACTGGGATAGTCAAGAAAGTTTCATGAAGGAATTGAGACAAATTGGACTTCAAAAAATGAACATGGGGGCAGCTAGGTGGTGCAGTGGATAGAGCACTGGCAGTGGAGTCAGGAGGTCCTAAGTTCAAATCTGGCTTCAGACACATGATACTAGCTATGTGATCCTAGGCAAGTCACTTAACCCCAATTGCCTCACCAAAAAAAAAAAAAAAAAAAAGAGAGAGAGAAAGAGATGAGCGTAACTGGAAGAGACATAAGGTTGAAGTCAATTGAAGATATGAAATCAGGCAACATGGCTCTGAAGCCTAGTTCTGAAACTTGTTTTTTTAAAAAAATAATTTTCACTATTATCTTTTTAAATCTTTATTACTCTTTCTTATCTTCTTCCCGTAGAGTTATTCTCTATGGTAAATAATATAGAAGGGGAAAATCAGCCACTAATATTTAAAAAAAATAACAGTGTTCTACATCCTGGTACCCCACCTCTGAAAAGAAGTATGGGCAAAGAGCTATAAACATAGTCACTACTAACTGTGCGTAAGTCACTTTTCTTCTCTGTTTCTTCCTCTGCAAAATGGGAATAATACTTGTATTACCTTTCTCACAAGGTTATTGTACGAAAAGTGCTTTGCAATCTTCAGGTATCATAGAAACGCAAGTTATTGTTATTATTTTTGACAGAGAACTGGTTTTTTAACCTCATGAGTTTGAATTAAATAATGATGAATTTTGATTAACCAGTTGTTTGACCAAAATTCATTGTATAAGGGGAAAAACTGTCATACATAGACATAGTCACAGAGGACATGGTAACTAATTGAATCATCATGTCTGAGGAGTTCACAAGACTGTCTACTATGGTCTTGGAAGGACTGTCTGTGATCAGTGGAGGGAGCATCCTTGCTGATGAAATCTGAAATCACAGATCCTTGAAGCACTAAAACAAGCAATTGCTTCTCTGACGGAGGCATTTAAACAGCCTGGGACTTTCAGAGGAACAAAAGTAGAAATCACTTAGGCTAACAGACCAATGCCATTTGGAGGAAACTCACATTTTCACATTTTATGCCTTAATTTAAAGTGGAGCTACATGATCTCCTATAGGAATTCATAAAGTGTTATCTCATTTTATGCCCCAAACTAGAAGAGAGTTCCACTGGGTTTGCCAAGCTGTTAAAATTAAAATATCTGTTTGAGCACAGCATAATAGATGAGGTATTTAAGGCATTTTTCCTTTAGATTTTTGGTTAATCTTCTCTTCGTTAATTTTCCTAGATAAAATCCAGTTATAAATAACCTGAAGGTCCCTTAACTAGGCTGCTTGTGGGATGGCAGATCTTTAATCGCCAGAACTTCTGCCTCTTAGAGATCTCAAGAGGAAAAAGTACTTTGAAAATTATCCAAAGTAAAATAAGCAGAAAGCATTAACAAATTAAAGAGAGAAAGAGGGAGTAGAGCAGAGGAGAGAGACAGAGAGAAAGAGAGAGAAAGACACAGAGAGAGTAAGAAAGACAGAGACAGAGTGAGAAAGACAGAGAGAGACAAACAGACACAGAGACGGAAACAGAGACACACACAGAGACAGAGACAAAAAGAGACAGAGACACGCAGAAATGGAGACACAGAGAGTCAGAGACAGAGACACACAGAGAAACAGAGATGGAGAGATGGGAGAAGGAAGATAGAAGGAAATGGAAAGGAGTGAGCAAGAAATGGTGAGATAGGAAGAAAAGATAAGAGAGACAGAGTTGGAAAAGGGATGAAGAAAGCGGTAAAAATGGAGAGATAGTGAAAAGAAACAGAGACTGTGAGATAGAGATGGAGATGGAGAGAAATGAAAGGAGGAAATGAGACATTGAGATTGGGAGAATGGCCAACAATTTATATCATTCACAAGAGAACAGAGTTCACTTTTTAAGATTGATCATATTTTTTGAATTAAAAGCTCATTTTGGAATTTATGAAGTACTTCCCTCACAACAGCTCCGGTGTGATGGTCATGATCATGCAAGAATTTTTATTCCAATTTTATATATGAGTAAACCAAGGAATGGTGAGTTGAAGTATCTTGCCCACATCAAGGCCTCCTGATTCCAGAGCCTATTCAGCTATATCATTCTGGGTCTCAAAGAGACTAACATTCAAATTCATTTGTTGACAAATCAGCTCTGAGTTTCTAGCCTATGATGGCAAAAGGAAACTCACTACTTTATTGATGGAAATGTGTTCAGAGAAAAAAGTGAACCACCATGCTTGTCAGGCTTGAGCAACAAAGACCAAGTTTAAAAAGAGGGAGAGACAGGCAGAATGAGAGAACTGAAAACGAATTTTGTAAAGTAACTAGCCAAAACAACAGTCAAAATGTGAACAATCATTAATAACGGAAAAAGATCACCTGGAAGGGGTAAAACAGCTGACATATGAAGATGTGAACCATATATTGGTTGCCATCTGCTGGTGGTGCATATGTGTGTGTTTGTATATATGTATATATATGTATATATGTGTATATATGTATGTATGTCTATGTGTGGATAAAAAGACAGACAGACAGACAGACAGATGGATGGATGGATGGACAGATCCTGTTATAATAAGGGAGTGGCATCAAGTAAAACCTGGGGGTCACTGCAAACAAAGTAAATCTGCAGGTCTAGATAAGAAAGACTTTCTTTCAAGTCCAGAAATCTACTGGCAAATTATCCTTAGGGAGACAGGAGTTTCAGAGTGTTTCTATAAAGGCAGCCCGGCCTAGGGGCAAGAACAAAGGACCAGGAGTCCAGAGACCTGGGTACAAGGTCAACATCTGCTGCCAATTAACTTCTTTACCCTGGACAGTTTGCTCTGCCTCTTTGGGTCCAGTTTTCTCAACATAACAACAACAACAACTGCCATAGATAGAGTGCTTTAAGACTTACAAGGGGATTCATGCAGGACATCTCATTTGACCACTCACAACGACTACCCTGGGAGGTAAGTGCTACCACCTCCCCCATTTTACAGAAGAGGAAGTGAGACTCCGAGGTGTTGAGACACACCTCTGGCTGCGCTGCTGGTGCAAGTTTGAACTCAGGTCTTCCTGACCCGAAGTCTAGCATGCTCTCTACCATATCATGCTGCCTTTCATCTCTGCATCAAGGAGGGGAGGGGTGGGTTAGAAGAAATGCTGATCCTATTCTTTCTGGGCTCTAATGTTCTATGTTAGAAGCTCCTTTCTGGCTCTGACGGTATGTGTCTGAATGTTCCTTCAAGTCCCAATATTCTATGATTTATATTCAGAGATCCCTTCTAATTCTGACATTTTGTGTTTGTTATATGTGGTCAGAATCAAATATCTGGAAGGAGCCTTGGAGTACAACTTTTACAAACAAGAATTCCCTCTAAAAACTTGTGCTACGTAGTCACTCGGGAAGCTAGGTGGCACAGTGGATATAGTGCTGGGCCTGGAGTCAGGAAGACTCATCTTTGTGAGTTCAAATCTGGCCTTAGACACTAGCTGTATAACCCTGGGCAAGTCACTTAACTCTGTTTGCCTCAGTTTCCTCATATATAAAATGAGCTGAAGAAGGAAATGGCAAACCAATCCAGTATCTTTCCCAAGAAAACTCCAAATAGGGTCACAAAGAGTCAGATACAGCTGAACAACAAGTGGTCTTTCAGCCTCTGCGTGAAGAACTCAAGTGAGGGAAACTCCACCACCTCCTTAGGCATTCCATTCTACTTGGGCACAACGAAAATTTTTCTTACATTATGAACCTCCTTCTCTGCCTTCTAGATCAGCTTTCTACAGTCAAGCAGATAGCCTTCCTCTTACACATGTGAACCCTTTAAATACTTGAAGAGAGGTCTTGAGTCTTTCTGAAGTCTTCTTTTATCCAGGCTAAATGGCTTTACATCCTTCATCTGGTCCTCATATTGCCTGGTCATTGGTCCTTCCTACATTTCTTCTGGATTGACTCCAAAGTGTGCACATCTTTCCAAAAACATAGTACTCTCGGGGTAGAAGACAATAGAACTACTACTTCGCTTGTTCTGGGCATCATGCCTCCCAATACAGCCAAGGACTGCATCTTGTTTTTGTTCTTGTTTTTTTCCTGCTGTTATTATACTGTTGACTCATTGAGTTTTCAGTACACTAATATCTAAGTCTTTCCTATAAGAAATACTATCAAGCCAAGCCTTACCTTGTGCTCATGAAGTTTCTTTTTCTGAACTTGTACAGCAATGCACATTGATCCTATTTAAGATTCATCTTAAAATATTTGGTTTTTGTTATTGCCTAGCTCCTGACTCTGTTTGTTGTCTGTTCAGCTTTATGTCATCTGCAAATATAATGATCTGAAATAGCTCCATCCAATTTGGTAAATTCTGAGGTCATCTCTAGCTTGGACATTCTATATTTGGTGATCCTTTCCAGCTCTGGCATCCTGTGTTTTATGCTCAACAGTTTCCTTCAGTTCTGATATGGGATGTCACTTAAAGTTTTTAGAGTCAGTGAGTACTTTTGCTGATATTTTGTAAAAGCGACAGAACTGTCCTAGGAAGCGGTGAGTCAATCACTTTTCTCCAGGAGTGATTATATCAAGAAAAATAGAGGAACTATATGATCAGGCCCATTACCCATGAACATGGAGCTATGATCTAGGAGGCATAAGCCACTGCAGTTATGGCCAAGTCTGGTTAACTGTTTCCCTTGTCTTTGTGGAAGGTCTAGGAATGGCTGATAAAGGTATCACTGATTTGGATTTCCCTAATGAACACTCAGGGTAAAAGTGACTGTGGAAGGTTAAAAGTGATGTGCACAGACCAAAGACCCAAATCTAAGAACTCAAAGAAAATAGTTAAAATGACGATGTTTCTAAAGCACAGCAGGGTTTACAAAGTGTTTTCTTTACACTATCCCTGTGGATGTAAATGTCATCATCTTCATTTTGCAGATGAAGAAACCGAGGAGCAGACATGTAAAGACATGGCCAGAGACAAAGGGCTACTCAGTGTCAGAGCTGGCATCCAATTCTATCCATTACACAATTTTGGTAGCCAAAATCAATTTAAAGTATAGTACCAAGTAAAGAACACATACTTCTCACATGGTACCATTTAGAATAGAGTAGGCTATTACATTGAACTTAGCAAAGCTGATTAGACAAATGAAAATTAAGGAGATATTAATTCAGAAGAAACACAGGGAAGCACCTGCATTCCCAGAGAATAGTATATGTTTTTAAAGGTATTCAAAACAAGATTGCTGTTGCAGATACCAACATACTATGATCCTGAATAACCACAAAATCTATTTATTTGCCTTATGGTACTGATAGAACAGAAGAATGAAGAGTGAGAAAAGAAACACCCTCCCCCCCATTTCTTCTGCATAAATTCTCTTTATCAGGTTAATCTATCTGCATACCATCTGCTACCCTCACGTTAGAACTCCCATTCATAGAATAAGCAACTCCGTTCCCTGATCTGAATTAAGAAACTGACTTTGGTAGTAAGGAAGGGAGAGAAAACAAGCATTTATTAGGTTTCTGTGCTAGACACTATGCTAAGTATTTTACAAATGTTATTTCATTTGACCCTTACAACCATCCTGGGAGGCTGGGGCTATTCCATTTTATACGTGAGGAAACTGAGACATAGTCTTACAGAGTCATACAGCTAGTAAGTAAGTGTATGAGGCTGAATCTGAACTCTGGCATTTCTGACTCCAGGCCCCATGCTCTATTCATTGCACAATCTAGATGCCCTTATAAGCTGACCCATTAAGGAGATGACCATATTTTTAAACCTCTCTCCAGAAAACAGATTTGAAAGTGAAAAGGTAAGGGTTCTCCCCATCCCACTTAATTAGGGAAGGCCCAAGTACTTCAACTGAACCAATCAATAAAAAGTAAACTAGGTGTAAATAAGGCCTTAATCAATTTGAAAGGATCACAGAGTTTTTGCATCATTGGATGAAAGCAGATGATGCCACACAGGAAGTACATAGTGACTGATTAATGAGAATCAGTTGTGTTCTGAGAGGCTATATATCAAAACAAGCTAGGTAAGAGTAAGTCAGTTAAATGGCAAAGGAGCTTTACATAATCTTCACATAATATTGCAAAAACCTATCATGACATTATTTGCACACATAGTCATATTTGCCCACGTATTTACTCATATTCACATTCCAGAAATTGTTAATATGTGACTATTGTGTGATAGGCCCCTTGCTTGGTGCTGAGTATACAAAGATGGAAAATGACAGTTTCCACTCTCAAGAAGCTTATACTCTAGTAGAAGTAGGATGAGATAAGTACACAGACATGTACTACAAGGTAGAAAATGATAAAGTGCATCAAAGACGTCAAGCAGAGAAAGCTAAAACATTAGAGGAGAGAGAAAGATATAATAATTTTAAGCTAGGGAAAGAAGAGGAAGTTTTAAGGAATTATATGAATTTTTAGGGTGTTATCTGGAACAAAAAAAAATAATTACTTAAGATTCCTTCAATTCTTTAATGGATTCATGGCACCACTGAAAACAGTCACAACCCACCCACTTCTTGTCTCATGTAATTCTTGTTCAGATACTTTCATGGTTCTCCACAAACATTGACCCTAATATATTGAAAGACTTCCTCTTGTTCTAATATCTTGTGGGTACTGAGGTAGCACCAGGCTATCAAGCTTTAGTCCCTTGCTTTTTCTGAATGACCTCATTTTCTGGTCAAACATGGTCTCAGCACAATATCTTATGCCACTTCATGAGCAAGTCATTGTTTGTAACATGTGCCCTTAAGCCTAATTTTTAATCACAGTTATTTGACAAAAGAGCATTTTAATAAAGAAATGATATCTACAAAGACCAAAAAAAACTACATATCAAGGTATAAGATTCAGGGCCAGAAAGATCTAACACTTGTTTGACCATAGGCTAAGAATTTACCCCTGCAGCGCCCCTGATAACTGTGACTAAAGATCATAAAAAAATTTCTGATCTGCACTGGTGGATAGAGTTTCCATAGTGGGAATTCCTACTCTAAAGAAATTACAGGCCTGGACACACACAGAGACAAAAGGTGGGGATGGGATGGAAGCATTCCAATAATCCCAGCTTCCAGTTTAGGCAATGTGTTGCCCTAAATTTAAAATTCTAATAAATATATAAAATTTCTCTATATAAACATACATTTACTTATATATTATAGAAATGCATACACATGTATGTATATATACTTTCATACACACATATATATCTCCATGCATACATTCTTAGCTCAATCATGCAGAGACTGATTTTTCCATCTGAATTATATACCACTGTACCTAACATTCTCCTCTCTTTTTCTGAAATCTGGCCGATACAAGCAGCACAAGTCATACTGGGTATGGACTGAAATTCCACAAAGCAGAAGCCTGAGCTGGAGAGAGAGAAAGAATAGGACTGGGAGCTCTAGCTCAGCTGCCAGTCAGTCATGTGAACTCAACACAAAAGCCAACTCCACAGGACACTCGGGGCCTAAGTCCTGCTTGCTACATTTTTTGGGATACCCCATTCACTCTTCCTATCAGACTGTAGCTAAGTCTTTGGAGTCACTCAACTGTGTCAAGTAATGCAGTCTTAAGATCTTTAGCGTCACCGGGGCCATGTAAGACAACTTAGGTGGAAATGAATTGAAAGTTGTTTGTGGATAAAACAGCCATCTTGATCAAAGACCAAATGAACTATTGTGGGGAGCCAAAAAGTGTCACTGAAGAATTGCTCATCCCAAATACCCTGGATGAGCCTTTAATCTTGGCAGCAAGGTTTTAGAGCATCCACACACAACTTCTCACCTTCCATTTTATCCCCCTCCTTCCCCTTCTCCATTCTCATATGGTTATTCAAAGGGTGCAGTAGTGCATATAGTTAGAAGAACCAGAAATAACACATTAGTAAAAAAAAAAAAAAGAAAAAGAAAAGAAAAGAAAATCAGGTTTTCTTTGTCTAATGGCAGTGATTTGGCACATGCCTTGGGACTACCAGAATCCTTCGCATACATACCTCCTCCATTGTCTTTCTCTGCAATGTCTCCTTGACAAACAATGCTTACCAATGGCTGTGTCAGTAAGGGGCTAGCTCTGACTGGTCTCACCAAGTTAGACCTTCTTGAAGTAGTAATAGTAACAATGACAACCACCACCACAACAACCACAATGGTTCATGTATTGACAGAGGACAAATCCCCATACTCCAAATACAGACTTCAAAATATCCTTGAGAAAACAACTAATAAACTGCAATAGAATGAGAGCAATGTCTTGGACTAAACTGCAGTATCCAATCACCAACTGATCCATAAAAATTTAAGAATAATGTTTTCAGTAGATGTCACCATATCAAATGCTCATAATCTCAAAGCTGAATGGAACAAAAAAAGCTTTCAAAACATAGAGAGCTACTTAGGAGAAGAAATCAAAACTGTGGTGAGGCAGGAAGAAGTACATGATTCCCACCATCCTGCTGGCTACTGAATTTATACTGAAGATACTTTTAGTGCACCTACAGAAGAAGAGCTTAAATCAAATATTTTTAATCAACTTCAACTCCAAGGAGCAGTTCTTTCATAGACTTAAGCAATAGTGTGAAGAATTTAAATATATAAGAAAACCAACAGGAGGGTCCCTAGACTGTTTCTTCTGGGACTCTATCAAAAACAACAATAAAAGAACAAAATGAGTGACCAGTAAACAGACCAAACGAACAGATATGCAAATAGATCAAAGCTCACTTTAAGGTTCACAAAGTGATGTGATCCTCACAGCAATTCTGTGAATAGGTGACATTAAGATCCACACTTTACGAATAAATCCAACAGCCTAACCACTATGCAATGCTGCCTCTAGAAATAGGCTAGGTATCTATCACCTAAAGACCAACCTAGCTAAATAAGAAGAGGCTTATTAGCAGAGTATTGGCTATTGACAGATTCATATTTTTGACCACAGCAAGTCATTAAACAGCCTACTAATGTGTGAAGAATTTGAGATTTGACCATGTCACAGGATCATAGATTTATAGCTTGAAGGGTCCTTGGAAGTAATCTATCGAGAGAAAACCTAACTGATGAAATCAGGTGCCCTTGAAGTGCCAAAGAATAAGATGTGTTACATTCCTAAGGCATGAATTCTCCTGGAAGAATTATGTAGGTTTAGAAATAGGATCCCAGGATCCAATGTATAGTTAATAGTGAAGATCTTTGGCTACTTTTAGGCAAGGTAGCCTTAAGCCAAGAGATGTACAGAGCAGGGAAGAGATAAGTTATAACTATAGAATAAACATCAGTAACAATAAAATTAGCTTGCTATATAAATGTTATCTATTATTATTATTATTATTTCTCTAGAATTTTATGGCATAAAAAGTCCTAGCATCACAACAGGTAATTATTAATACTCCCATTTTACAGATGGGAAAACTGAGCTTCAGAGAAGTCATTTGTATATGATCTTTCAGAGCTGGGTGTAAGCATGCCACTTCTGCTCCCTAAGCCTCTGTCAAAATGAAATAATGATATTTGCTTTACCTATATAACAAGGCTAACAAAGAGAAAAGTGTTTTGTAAGGCACAAAGCACTAGAGAATGGTAACATGTATACACAGATATAGCTGCATATAAAAATATGCATATTATTATTATTTTTAATTGAATGGACCTACTTGTGATCTTAGCAGTGTGAAAACCTCCTGGTGTGGACCCTGTTCTACATATGAAAATGGGTATCTCCTCTGCCACCTAGAAACACACTGAGTTGTCTGGGGCACTGGGAAATTAAGTGACTTATCCAGTATCTCACAACCAGCATGTGGTCGAAATGAGACTTGACCTGAGGTCATCCTGGTGCTATCCATTAGGACACACTACCCTGAATATAAACTATGTATATATTAAATATATTAAATTATATATGTATTAAATATACTGTATGTGAATGCTAGCCTACATAGTTCTGAGGTTTTATAGTTTTTGGAGTTTTCTCTTTAAGAGACATAAGATAGCAAGCATCACAAAAAATTACATTGCTTAGGGGTTATATGTGCTCATGTGGGTTTGTAAAGAGGGTCTGTGAAACACGCAAGTATCATAAAAAAAATCAAAGGTGAAGGATTATGGTCTAAAAAGGAAAAAATAATACATAAGTTAAAAGAGATGGAAGAGGCCTCAGGAATAAGTCTGATCCCAACCTCTCATTTGACGGATGAAGAAACTGAGGCCTGGGGAGGACAAAAAGAGAACTGCTCAAAGTCACATGGTGAGTTTCTGCCTAACAATAAAGACAGGTCTTTTTCCTTTTCTATAGTATGGTTCTCTTTTTATTATTAATTTGGCCTTTCTTTTACCCCTGTAACATGAGAACATTCACTGCTTCTAACTTGATGTTTGGAGGTAGAATGTGCGGTATAATGAAAGGGAAGAGAGGGAACACACACTTACTAAGTATGTCCTATGTGCCAGCCACTGCTATTATCTCATTTGTGTGGGATCTGAGTCAGAAGACCTGGGTTCAAAACCCAGCTTTGACATTTATTACGTAGGTGACCTTGGGCTAGCTACTTATGCTCTCTTGTCTGCAAAATGAGAGGGTTAGGAAGATGACCTCCATGATCCCTTAGGGTTCTAAATCTCAGATTCGGAAGTGGTGAGGTAAGAAGACAGAAACGCCGATTTCCTGCTTCTCTGCTGACTCAAAGACAATGTGCAAGTAGAAGCAGCTGACCCCCAGTGGGAACTCTAAGTGGCCATTTTACCACATTTGTAGCTGGAGACATGATTAGCTCACAATAAATGTAAGCTTTTGGCAGGAAAGAAAATGCAGAACCATCAAGATGAAACACGCTAATTTTTTCTGCATGTCAGCGGTGTGTGCCTCTTGTTCATCTGTCCTGCAAGTTAGTAAAATCAAGACTAGTTGCTGGAGCCCTGAGCTATCAATAAAAGTTAATGTACCACAGGAAATTGGAAAGAAAAAAAAATCACTTAAGTGTTCAGGGCCACCAAGTCACCCGTGCATCCATCCCCTGTGAGATGTTATGGTACTCGGCATGTTATTGTGGATCTGGCTGGCTGGCGATTCCATGTTATTTTCTGAAGTAAATTCTGAAGCCTCTGGACAAGGTCATTGGCAGACAACCAGGATTCTGTGGTTCCCTTCCAAGAGTGGTATTAAAAAAAAAAAGGCGGGAAAAAATAAAAGTAGATTCAGAGGCTCTATGATGTGAGCAAGAATCAGAAAGCTGGGATTTTTGGATGTGAAGATATGTAGAAGTGGGGCTATGATAATCATAGCTGATATTTATGTAGCATTTAATAATAGTAATTGCTAGCATTTATATAATGCTTTAAGGTTTGCAAAATACTTTACATATGTTATCTCACTTACTAAATGCTTTACACATATCTCATTGGATTCTCACATCGATCATGTGAGGTAGGTACAATATGTACAGTATTATTTTCTTCATTTTATAGATGAGGATATTAAATCTTCTAGCAATTAAATGACCTGCCCATGGTCAAACAGCAAGTAAGTGTCAGAGGTAAGGTTCACACTCTGGTTTCCTCTTCTGACTTTAAGTGTGGCATCTGCTCCTACAACATACTCCCTTTCTACCCTATAAGCATTTGCTTTAAAAGTTTATATAGAATGTTAACATCATCCTGTATAATCAGAAAAAGGAGGTGGTCTGGTCCCAGAGCAACAATGAGGTATTATAGAGGGACAGCATAAGAAAGCAAACAGCACCAGAGAAAGTTTTCAAGGGTATTGAGTGGTTTCTTCTATAACTCATGGATAGATGTGGACAGGAATTACAAGAGATAAGAAGACATAAGGCTGCCAAAATGTGCACTAGGGGTCAGGAAGATGTATTCAAATCTTGCCTCAGATCTATACTTTGTAGTCCTGGGCAAGTCACAACTTCTCTCAGCTTCATTTTCCTCATCTGTAAAATGTGGACAATAATTGTACTCACCTACCAGGGTTGTTGTAAGCATCAATTCAAATTATAAAATATGTGTAAAGCTCTTTGCAGACCTTAAAGCTTTATAGAAATGTTAGATATCATTACTATTATTAATTATTATTTATGATATCATGGATCTGTCAAAATATTAGCAATTCAACCCAGGATTCAAGGACACTCTTGGAATGAATGAATGAATGAATGAATGAATGAATGAGTGAATGAATGAAAGAAGTTATTAAGCAACTACTATGCACAAAGTACTGTGCTTAAACATTAGGGATATAAGTAGGACAGCACAACAATCCCTCCTTTTAATCTAAGGACCACAGGACTTTTCCATCTATCATTTCAGCTGCATTATGGATGAAAAGTTTCCATGATCCTTAAATGGTAAAGCAGATGGCACCACAGTTTCTTTAATGTTATGTCTACTGATAAAATCATATTCATTCCTGATTTGACAGTGCCAAGGACTTTGGCAATGTGAACCTCCTTTTCGAGGTCTTCAGTAGCTGGGAGAATCTCTTTGAAAGAAAATGTGCAGTGTACCATAGTAGAGAATACACTGACTTGATAGATGATGATGGAGGCTATCAGTTTGGCTTTGCCATTAATTAGTTATATAACCTTGGGCAATTCACCTCACTTCTATGGTCCTTAGTTTCCCTATCTATCAGGTGGGAGGGCTGATCCACATACTTTGCAATGTTCTTTCTCAGTCTGAGAGCCTATATTATATCATACACATTACAACTCCAAAGGTCAGGGAGCAGGAATTCCCTCTATATGATTTGTGATGAATGGTTATCTAGTTTCTACTTAAAGATCTCCAGGGAGAAGAACTGTCCTATGTCCCCTAACTCATTCTACTAAAAGTAGAGAGCTTGCATTATTAGGCTCTATTTCTTATGTAGAACCAAAATCTGGTTCTCTATAGTTTTTCTATACATTGCTCCTAGTTCTACTGACTGTGTGTTTCCTAGATTGATCCCTCTCTCATTTTCTCCTTTGAAATGCTTTCACATAACACTTTGTACCACTCCTATGTATTTATCCCATTCTAATTTGTAATATTGTAATCTGGTTCTTTGTTTTTTCTCCTTCTTGGAGGTAGGGGCCCTATCTTATTCTTTGGTGCATTCCTGAGACCTATTATTGCCCTGAACGCTGTTGTTGTTCAATAAAAGTTGAACTGGGGACATACTTTAAGGAATGGGACCGAATGACAAGAGTACCTCTAAAGAAAAGATTTCCACTATTTGCCACTTGTAACTTTCACTATTGATGACATCAAACATTTCTTTATTCAAATACGTGTGATTTTGAGTGCCAGAGGAAACACTCTATGAAGACGGTCAAGGATATTTATGTTATGTCCCGAAATTAGGTACCTTCCCAAGTGCCTACAACTGTCCTCCACTTTTCAGCTTTCTTTTGTATTTTCTCTTCTACCATCAGATTGTAAGCTCCTTGAGGGCAGGGTCTTCCTTCCTTCCTTCCTTCCTTCCTTCCTTCCTTCCTTCCTTCCTT